>NC_139813.1:18485264-18952764 GCF_963457635.1 Microchirus variegatus
GTTCATTTCCACATCTGGAGTTAAAAACACAGTTTTTCTCTTTTTCTCAGCTTCACAAAGTCTCCCCCTGATCTTGCTGTTCCCTGTTGACGTTCACCCAGACAGACGCTGGTGACTGATGTCAACTCTTTGTGGCCTCATCTGGTTTCTCAGCAGGTATCAAATCCCTGTTCTATAATTGTTACTTGTGGGACAGCAGAGTACCTCTCACGACTCCCTCCAGAGGAGACCACTTGAATGAACTCTTTTTTTCCCTCACTTTCCAAGCAGCTCATCTCCACTGTCACCAACACTAGCAGCCTCAGGATTCTGCCGTCACTCGCACTGCAGCAGTTTCCCCCGAGCTCTAAAACACTGGTAATTGCCAGCAAGCAAAAAAAAATGTTTTTCACATGATGGGATGTGTTCCTAACTACTAGTAAACGGGTAAGCAGTGAGGTAGTCTACGTGATACGCAGGTATACAGGGTATACCCACGACAAAGATTTTGGTATGACCACTTAAAAATGGGCATTTATACGTATCAACTCTGTTTTTGGACAGAAATTATACTCAGGTAAATTGTTTTCGCAAATAAAAAGTATAGATGACTGTCGTTATCTTTAAAAACGCTAAATATAATTAGTGCTGGGCACGTTAACACGCTAACGACGGTTAACGGCATAAACGTGTCAATGTTAACGCAAGTTATCGGGTTTCAATGACGACTGACCGAAAAAAGACGCGCATGGCATCATGTTTACGTGCCGCGGCAGTCCAGGCACCGTTTACCGATTAGCTCCATTAGCTGCATTAGCTTCTTTAGCGCCGTTAGCCGTTAGTGCCTACAGTCGAACTGGAGCGGTCTGTTTATTAAACGAAAAGAGCAGCGCTACAAATAACCAGCGTACCTGTGTACTGTGTATGTGTGCCTCTGATTTTAAAGTTAAGCGTTACTTTAGAGACTCATTTTGAGATGACTGTCGTTTTCATTAAAAACGCTACATATAATTAGTGCTGGGCATGTAACCCGCTAACGGCGGCTAACGGCATTAACGTGTCATGGGGCGTTTTAATATAATAAAATTCAAAATGTATACACTTTTTAGTAGGTTATTGTGCTGCTGGTTTGGCAACCCGTGCTACAGTAGACCACACTACACCACTGCGGGAAAGGATAACCAAACTTTCTGTCCCACTTAATATCACCTCATCTCTCCTTACAGATCACAGCTCAACTCAACGGCTCATTCTCGTCCAACTGAGAATGTCAAGTCCTTCTACAGCTGTTATATACTTAACTGGTTCACGCTACTCACTAGTCAATTTTACCAATTACTCACTGCGCTAATGAGCTTAACACTTGACTTAACGTGAAATGTATTACCCGCTACAACTATGAGACGTTTACTGAAACGCGAATGCGGATTCACTGAGCAGAAACAACATTTGGGTGTCGCCGTCGATGTCTTCTGAAAGTGTGACCACCTACGAACTATAATGGAGGAGCGATGTGGCCCACTGCATCGTCATCATAGGGCACTGGGATTATTTCAGGGCTACGTGTAAAAAAAAAAGCAAAAAAGAAAGCCGTGACAGCGTATCATTAATCTGACAAACCAATCAGGTTTTAGAGCAAATTAACTCAGTGGGGCTTAACAGCTGAAACTGCTAGGTGCTATTACAACTAAATGCGACTATAGATGTTCAACACTGGTACAATAAGACGGTAACAGAGAGCCGTGCCTGTGAAACCAGACACCGCATGACTGGATTATCTTTTTTTTATGGCTGGTTTGTCACGTTTATGTGACTTTCTTTACATGGCTCTAACGCACATTAATCCTCATAAAATGTACACACATTATAAAATATGTAGGAATGACACACTATTTTACACACAGATGTGTGCACGACAATGATAAAGATGTCGAAAAAACCCACCGCAAACCAAGTCTGGGACAAGATGAATACATAACAGCTGTCAGATCACCCGACATCATTCAGTTAAATAGCTGTGATGCTACATGCATCATCTTTAATCTGTTTTGTGGGCGTTTTCGAAGTAATTTGAAATGAATTTTCCCCCTTTGGAAACACGTTTGTGCCGCTATAAATCACAACTGTTCAGGAACCTCTTTAAATGCAGATTCTGAGTTAGAAACTGCGTATTTTTTAGTTAATTCTTGATTAAATTACTCATTTTAAAGGCGCCATATGTAAGAATGTGGCCAAAAACGGTTACTACACTCAAATTCAAAATACCGATGTCTTCAGTATTCCGTATCGTTTTCTTCGCCATTGTAGCTCAGTCTTAACTGGCAACCTGTGGTTGCTCGGCAGCTGAGACTCTACTGACTTGTTGGTGAGTTCAGTTTGTTATATGAATATTATTCCTGAGTCTCTGTGACATATTAGGAGGATTTTATGGCCAGTTGCTTTATACACAATGCACCTTTAAGTGATATTTGTTCATTATGGGCAGCTTTTAACCCCTGTACAGTGTCCAGTGTTGGTAACTTTGGTAGGATTTAAATAAGATCTCTACTGGGCCAATTATAGAGGATTTGCCTTGTGTGTATTGTGTAAAGACTGACGGTGTGAAATGAATCCGTTCTGATGTTACACGCATTTCAATCAGATTCCGTCACTCGCCTTTGATTAATAAATGACAAGTTTCCTTCTTTTGTATCCTAAAGTTTTGTGCAGAGCCGCTCTTATTACAGGACAACAAACAGACTGAAAGGGCAAAAGCATAAACCATCTGCAGCTCTGCGACACAGCGAATGCAACCCCATTTTCAAATTTCAATCAAACTGTGACAAAGCAGCTCTGAGACGTGCAATTACATGTACACCAGAGGGTTTTTTGGCAAATGAATTTGCAAAATAAGGACCGTGGAGGCGTGGAGAAAGACAAAAAAAAGATCAGAGAGACATCCCTGTTTCACCTTGATTCTCACAAAGGGAAATTGTTCTCACCCCTCATTTTGTCATCCTCTGCTCTCAAAATGACGTCCTGAGACGAGTTAAGACTTTTAAATGCAAACAGAACTCAATTAGTCTCATTACAGGAACAGGTACAAGCAAGGAGTGAGAGGGATAGGTGTCGTTTGTGGCTGTGTGTGCTCACATTTCTGGTAATGTGCTGCTTGCACGAAAACTTTAACACCGCGGGACGTGTACGCGCTGCTTGAAAAGAAGTAAATGAACAAACAACAGCTGCTTCCATCGCTGAGGATCAGAAGCCTGAGGAGGAGGAGGAAAATGAGGTGAAAAAGAGATGAACACTGGCTCGTGCCCATCTGGGCCTCTGTGGTGTCTGGAATTGCTCGGTACCTCAAATGAAGATGAGGGCAGGCGAGGTAGGTGTCAGACACACATGCACAGACTGGGTTAGCTCCGTGGAGGCTGCAACGCGCTCCTCTCAAAGAGCACTGAAGGAGGCGCACATGTTACGTAACGACGCCATGTGACTTTAAAGCCGCAAAATGGATGCAAAATACACACGTTAAACATGTTCCTACACCGGCTGGAGGTCTGCGTGAGTCATGACTGACCAAGCAAGGATCTGAACTGATGGGGATTTAATGATTTAGTCAGCATTAATGTCACAAAAACATTTTTTTTTTAAATCTGAGATGCTGTAAGTCTAAGACTTGGCCAAGAAAAGTGGTATTAACATGTTTCATATCCACAGGCCCCGATCATTATTCATCACTTTGAGCCAATGTACTTGGTCAGTTTCCCAGAAGCAGGGAATAATCCACTAATAGATGCACCAGCAGGAACCTTTAGATCGTTATTGCATCTGAACTAAATATTGATTTTGTGTTATTGTTGGACTGTCAAAAAAAGCCTTGGAGTGCTGACAAAAAAATAAATAAATAAAAAAAATATATATATATATATATATATATATATATATATATATATATATATATATATATATATATATATATATATATATATATATATACACCAGCTGCTGCAAAAATCAGAGGGACTATACATTTTAGGCTTAAAGGAGCCGGCGATCAGGCAGACAAAGCGACAGCTTTATTGGTTTTAGAAGATGTTCCAAATCCCTTGCGATCGTCAGCGCATTTTAAAATGTCGACAAATGTTTCTGTGGTCTTCAAACAAAGCTATTTTTCTTTACTTTCTAACTCCAACCTAGTTTTCAAACCTCTTACGTCCATTGGCTTCACATTGACGGTTAAGAATGAACGCAGTCATGTCTTGTACACTCTTAAAAATAAAAGTGCCATATAAGGTTCTTCGGCTTGTCCTCATAGGAAAACCCTTTTAAAACCCTTTATTCAGGAAAGGGGTTTTAAGCAGAGGTTCTTTTAGTCATGATATTCGTTCAACACAAAGTGCATCTCGGTGGCTTTGTTTACCGCGCAGAGGAAATCGTTAAATGTTATGCACAAGCCCGATCATCTATACATGTCAAGACCAGCCACGTCCATGGTTGATAAAATGGGCACCAATGGGTGTCGTTGCCAAAGTGTGCTGTATTAGCAATTTAAACAATGTGGCTGCTGGACGGGAAAATTACTTCAATCAGAGTTTAAGAGCCCACAGTTTCCACAAATCTACCGCTCTTTAGATTCACCTCAATAAGTCCATCATTATGAAATGTCTAGAGGTAGACCAATGATTTAGGCCTATTTATAATGTAATGATCACATCAGTCTATTATATTAACCTAATTCTTGCTATTTTGTGCACTTTATATTTGTTATTTTCATTTACAATATATATAAGCTTTCTAGTGTCTTGTTTTTCTTGGCAGTAGAAAATGGAGATAAAATGTGAGCTAATATTGGACTAGCATTCCCCCGGACTGCAAAAAAAAGGGAATATGTACTCAAAGGGAGAATTTATTAATATGTGTTCATACAGTTTAAGAGGGAATATTGCGTTTTCTGAGTTTAATAACAAATGAGTGTTTTACAAATGTAATAATTTGAGCTGGTAGCAGCGGCGTAAAAGTTAGATGTGCAATAATGCAAACAGATATAAAAATGATTAAGCGCTGACGTTACCATTCCCTCAGATGTTCTTTTTTCATATTATTCACAAGCGTGCACACACACACACAGTTAAACTTCTTCTTTGTGCCTTTGATCTGCCTCAATGTGGAAACGCATTTTCCAAAAGCAGCAAATCTTCAAGATGAAAGGCCTCGTTCAATATTGTGAACTGAAGCAATCGCCGAAATGTGCCGTTATTCATCAACACTTGCTCACATTAGTTTCATAACGCCGTCGATACGCAGTTATGATTACGGCTTATAAATCACTATGAATAAATAAATGAATCTTGGTAATCATTCAGATGGACGGAGGCAAAAAAAACAAAAAAAAACCAACAGGGATGAAGACATAAGAGTGTGTAAATATAGAACTTTCAGTTGTTGGCATGGCATCAATTTTATGCTCAATTTGAATTGTTTGTTCTTTGCTGGAATGGATGATCTGGATTCTCTGCACTACTTATTAGCTTGTCATCAATTTCATGGCTTGTTTCAAAGGCTTGTTTAATCACAGAGGCCTTTGCTGTTGTTGGAGCTGTTAAAAAATATAGATATTTTTTTCCTCCACTAACAGCTGAATCAATTGTGTGACGTGTTGAGTATAGCGATCGTAAAAACCATTTGGCAAACGCAAACAGTGCATCGTCACCAGCACGTTACAGTAACTGGGAATAATTTTGCTTCTCCCTTTGAGTATAAGTGGCACATGAATCGGCGCCCGTCATGGACGTCAACAAGAAGCTACTCAAAGATGAAGTCAACACACGAACATGCTGACAATAATGATAAGGGGTGGGAATCGCCAGAGACAACACGATATTGTCATAATATCGGGATTTACTCGCATAACACTTGGCACCATCTAGTGGCTTGTTGGAGATTTATACATGTTTTCAGTCTTTTTTTTAATCTGATCTACAGTTTGGCATTGTTATTTCACCCCACCCCCAGTGAAGTATTGTTTTTGGTGGCTCTGCGTGTCTGTCTGTCTGTTTGTGCTTCCACACTTGCCAATTTGGCCAGCAGAGGCCGCCAGAGGCTTGTTGCGTGAATAGGGTGAAGTCTGCCATCTCCGATTGCCTCATTAGGTTTGATTCTTGCGTCGGACGTCTTGCTCATGACTCAAAATCAGTGGCAAGCAGTCTGACGACGTCATGTATAGTATCAGCTCAGCTAGCTTGGAACCTCGCCAGAGCAGGTACTAAAAAAAATGGCATGTACCAGGTACCATCGTCAATGGAAAAGCAAAACATTGTCTGTAACTTATAGCCTAGTCCTGTCTTTTTGTCAGCCCTAACCCTAACCTCACCATCATTTATGTGTAGTTGAGTTGAAAAATACCTTATATATATACACCATATAATATGTTGACACGCTTACAATTCAGCACTAAATACTCAACACAAAGTATATCAAATACTGAACCGCTGCAAATGTGAAACGTGATTAGTTTTCCACAGTATCCCAGACGCTAAGCAAAAGGTTGAACTTCACGAACCAAGTTGTTATAACTGATCCAAAAGGCATCCCAAACGTGAGGTTTACAAAGGTCACTGGAAAGACTCCTTCACCAGAGACCGTACAAATTTAGATGGCTATCTATTGTGTTAGTCGATGAGATATTTCAGTCTGGGCCAAAGTGACAGGCTGACATTTCAATCCAGCACCCATGCCATTTGAGTTGCTAAACCCACTCAGTAAAACAAAACTGTGTGGTTTTTGATGGGGGGGGGGCGTAATGGGTAATGGCTGCACTTGATGCATGGATGAAATCATCACTTTCTTGTGTCTTACATCATTTGTAACTGCGACGATAAGCTCTTTAATGTAGGACATGTATCGGAATATTTGATACAGATCCTTTTAAGTGGCAGTAATATCCGTCTGTGTTAAGTGTGAGATGACCGCTAAGATCCATTTTCATGCCTACAATTTGCATCTATTAAGCGCTCGTGGGTGCGAGCGGTGTCAGCAGCTGCTCACCTTTTGGTGCCCAATTAACCCCCGAAACAGCGGCGCCTTCATCAGCCGTGTCGATGAAGACGAACAAATAGAAATAATAGAAGTTTTGTTGAATTAGAGTCGATGGCGTATAAAAAGATAATCAGAGACGACAGAGACGGAGAAAAAGTATGATGGAAAATGAAATGGAAAAAACTTTATCTCCAACACACATACAGTAAAAAAAAAAAAACTAATTAAAGTATAAAGCACTGAAGCTACACTGGCTGAACCTGAGATGATAAAAAATTAATTCTATCTCGGGTTGCAACGATAAATACTCAATTAATAATTCATTTCTAAATAAATCATCCACAATTTTGATAATCCAGTAATGAGTTTCACGAGGTAAAAACATTCTTGTCATTTAAGAATCAGATTTTCCAGCTTTTAAATGTGAATATTCTCTGATTTGTGACAAAATCAAAGGGGGGGGGGGGTTGATAACAACAAACAATTTTCAACATTTTATGGACCAAACAACTAATAATAACAACAGATTAATCAATATTGTGAAAATACTTAGGAATGTAAGTGCAGAAGTTTGTAATATCACACAAAAAAAGTGTCATCCATAGCTTTTTGTGTTGATGACAGGCAGCGCCAAACAAGCCCGGGCCCAGCTGTGTAATAATATGCGCTGATACAATTCTTCTCTGTTAATTAAGAATGAATCGCTGAGCTGCCCTCAATGATGATACCAGCCTCTCTAAATCAACACAGTATGTGGCCAAGATAGGGTTTTTATGCCCTGAAATAATTAAATTCTACAGTCTTTTTTTTTGAAGAATCCAGGACATCCCGGTGATAGATGTTTACCATCATCACAACCATAAAGACGACGCTCATTAAAAATGTATTCCCAGTGTGTTGGCACTGACTCAGTGTGCTTACAACACAACAGAAAGAACAGTGTCAGTAAAAAAAAAGAATAAAACAAAACAAAAAAAAAGAAGACTGAGTCACCGCTGACGTCAAAGGTGTCTCCATTCAAAATCTGATACTCAATTCTATTTTATATAACTGTCTATTTTTTATTCAAGGTTCTAGTTCTTCAGTCACTTTTTCCATTATTCTCCAACCTTAACGCCGCCGCCACTGTCATCCAACCCACTCAGAGCCCTGACGACAGGATGTGATTTACACCTATGCCTCTCTGTTCGTGCACTTAACCCTGACTGGAGAGTTGTGATGCAGTAATTGGCTTGACTTAAAGCCCAATCTCTAAATCATGCAAGCAATTTGTTGCAAGCACATCTCACAGCCTTGTACCGTCTCCGCCGTAGACTCTAACGATCTAAAATTAGCCTTTCTCCGGCTGAAAACACCTCGTCGCCACTGCGGTGTCTTTGGACATGTTCACGTGCTGCAAGATTTTCAGAAGATTGACAGTGAAAGGAGAACATACTGAGAGCTCCATGTCAATCAAACTGAACCTTATGAATAACGTGTTCCCCTCCTTGCCTGAAGGGGTGCTGCATAATTACTGAAGGAGGAAACGAGACTAACAATGAGCAAGAAAACTCGCTCATCTGTTGGTCAACGCTTACTATAATTTGTGATATTTTCCGTTCCTACCATGAGCCATTTCTCCCTGGCTATCATTCTACGCATGCGTATGTTTTGGTTGCATTTACCCACAATGCCCTGCGTTGTAGTCCACTTGAAGCATTCACACCTCTCCAATCAAACACATTTCTGAGTAAATAAACTAGTGTTCGATTAAGAAGGGCTGGTGTGAATGCACCCTAAAATAAAATAAACTTAACGGTCCAGAATAAGGCTACCCTACAATGGAAAAGGTGATAATCCAGATTATTTGGGTCCAAATTTTGACAAAACACAAATCGACTTGACAAAAACTGTCTTTAAACATGGCATTTTTTTGATTAACCTTTTGAATTTACCTTACAATAACTATAATTGAATGTGTACTGTACATATCTTAATGCTAAAAGTGTATTTTTTTCAAAATAAAAGCCCCCATTTTGTAATAATCGTTTTGTTTCGATTATTTTGTTTTTGTTTTAGCAAAAATAATGCATCAGTATTTTACAGAGCACCACTTCCAATGTATAGATGTATGATTCGAAAAAAGAGGTGCTTTGGAACAATTTAATAAAAGTTTAATCTCTCTGTATCATTTACTTGGTTCTAAAGTTTTTACATAATAACAATCTAAAGTTTCCCTTTCTCCCTAAGTGCATACAGTATGTCCTACTGTACTAAAACTACTATTTTAACTTTAACTTTATTGGCGTGTGAATATTTGGCTCAATCTCTACAATCAATTTATGAAAATGAGCCGAGAAATGTTGCAGGCACATAGAAAAGAAGACACTTGGCTACGCACTCGCTGGCACCAGAGAAAAGTAAATCAATAAAAGATGTTCTGGAAGTGAGGAGCTACTTTTCTTTTGGTCCTTTAGGACATTTTTTTTTTTTTTTTTTTAATCTTACACAAATTTTGAATGTTTTTGTAAATTTAATTCAGGTCCTGCCATAATTTAAGTGTGGTGAATAGAAGGGAAACTTAATTACAACACACTGGCTGAACAATAATGAAGGTGATGGATCCAGTGAGGATAAGAATGTTAACGTTCAGTCACTTCTTAATACTGTCGAGACGACGTGAAATAGCTTCGGATGTTTGCTGCCTCGCCTGTGCAAGCAAATCATCAACGAACAATTTATGTTAATGGGAAAACGTCTCGTATAAAGGTGTAGATTCAGTCTAATCGCCGCTCGATCCGTGTAAATAAATCTCTACAGTGAGGAAAGCAGAAGTGACTTTAACCTGCTCAATATCCTCAAGGTCAAAGGAAGGTCAGCGATCGCACATGAACACTGTGGTGCAGCGTAAGTCAGTCTTGTGTCAAATGAACATCTGTAGAGGGTAATTAAAGCTGGAGACTTTTTGTATTTTTAGATGACATGTGTCACTGTCAAGGTTGTGCTCAAAGAACATGTAAATGAAATTATTATTGTCATATATATCCATTCAATCAATTCAGCAATTACATTTCTATTTTTATCAAACGAGCAACATAAAGGTTTAACAAATGAAAGATTAAAGGATCTGAAAATATGAGTACGACTTGATAGAAGGTCTCCTGCCAGTAATAATAATAATATGTAACTATTATCATAAATATATGATGATTAACAACCTCAACTTAACTTAACCTTCAGCAAAGTAAAAGGTATTATATCCAAAGGCTGAAGTGAAAAATAATACATATTCATTTTAGATTTATTTTTCTTTATTTGACATTATTACCACAGAGAGAGGGAGGAAAATAGCTGGAAGGTGAGTCCTTGAATGAGGGGAGCAGCGGAGCTAAGTTCAAAAATAAAGCTCTCTTCCCACACTATGTATGTGTGTCTTGTTGGCAGAATTAATTCTTGACAGTAATTCCAGCTCCAAAATAAAAGTTTTTCTTATCTCACGTGCAGCGCTGCGAAATCTGCAACACTGGACCATGAAAATTTAACTAAATACTCATTACAGAAGCTTTTCCTCAGGGTAAGTTTCCTGTTTGCACTGACACAGTGAGTGTGGGTGTTGCCGTTTTCCATGAAATACACAGCAGCGCACGTAGAGAGGGGTGGAAATGTACTGAGATGCTGCAATCGTGCATAGAAACATAAAATGTCACGTCCCTGACAGGCAACATGCGTCTGTATTTTTAAAGATTAATTTTCTAATCTTCTTAATAGCGCATATCTGGCCAAATTCAAAAGACCTTTTTATTAAGCTGTTGAAGCAACTGACGTTCAAATTGCCACTTGAGTTTTTTTTTCCCCGGCATATTACGGCCAGAAAAGACTTCATCATAATACAGAAAGCAGCCACTTAGTCTTGTTGACGCTTGACTGACATTTCTCTCAGCACACTGTGTCCATCGTCAGAGAGAGAGAGGGAGAGAGAGAGCAGCAGGAAATAGAAAAACAAGTGAAAGAGAGGCGTTAAAGACAAAGTGTATGTGACGTCTCCACTGTGCAGCCAATCAGTGTTAAGGCACAAACACCAGTGAGTCTGTCGAGTGTCAGAGCCTTTTAAGCATCTCGTCTGTTGCTTTGTGACAAACTGGAAAGAGTGTGTGTGTGTGTGTGTGGTAAAGAAAACTAGTCACCTTAAGAACAGAAGTGTTAAAGGTGCATTATGTGATAAATCTAAAGAAACTGGCCATAAAATCCTCCTAATATGTCAGAGAGACTCAAGAATAATGTTCATATAACAAACTGAACTCACCAACAACAACAGTACAGACAAAATATTTGCGTTAAAAAAATCTTTTGGGGACCGCAAATCATGTTTGAAATTATGTTTTGGCATGTGGCACCACCTACCGCCGTCTACCAATCATTGCAGTCAGTAAAGTCTCAGCTGCCGAGCAACCACGGGTTGCCAGTTATGTCTGAGCTACAATGGCGGAGAAAACGAAACCTAAAAGACCTTGGTATTTTGAATTTGAGTGTAGTAACCGTTATTGGCCACATTCTTTTTTAAATTTAATTTAATTTAATTTAACTTAATTTAATTTAATTTAATTTAATTTAATTTAATTTAATTTAATTTAATTTATCATTACGTGTGGAGACATTTACTAATTAAAAAAAATAAAAAAATAAATCTAGGTAATACTTTAGATTAGGGAACACATATTCACCATTAACTAGGTGCTTACTAACATATAAGTAGCATACTAGCCCTTTATTAGTAATCATTAAGCACGTATTAACACGTTATTCTACATAACCTTATTCTACATCTATAACGACATAAATAAATAAGGTGTTAATACGTGCTTAATATTTAGTAAAAAAGAGCTAGTATGCTACTTATATGCATGTTAGTAAGCACCTAGTTAATGGTGAATATGTGTTCCCTAATCTGAAGGATCAAAATCGATATTAGCCCTGGCGTATCCATTATCGCATCGCACAAGGAAGAACGACGATATTTCACGCAAATTGATATTTTGACCAGCCCTAGGTCTGATAGTGTTGTTGGACGGAGAACGTTTTCAAAATGAAGGACTCATCTGAACACACAGACAGACAGACAAAAAAATAGAGATATAAAAAAACATGAACTACCTCCTATGATTGTACTGTACTGAAATTTGTAGAAGAGAAGTGAAGACAGCACAGTTGGCCTGGAGGGAAAAAAGTGAGCGACACCACAGACGCCGCCTAAAGCCATCCTCCATTACATCAACCATTTGTCCCTTCCAATTCAGTCCCGTTATACATGCAGGTTTCCTGAAGCAATTCACGGCACATCAGCCCAATATCTCTCATACTAGAGGGGAAAATACAATTCTGGGATTTGGGAGCCGTCCAGTCCGACTTACAGCTGTTTTATATGATGAAATGACATTCGGGAAGCAATAATACAGCCTGTGATGCTCAGGAGAGTTTTGGCTGGACATTTCTACTCAGTGCAAATGCCTATCCAGGTACTCAGTGCGTCGCATTTCGCTCAGCTGCCGCGGTTTTATAACTACTTTCTACTATTGGATTTTTACAGCAGCAGCAGCGTCAAATTGCCTCAGCCATTTCCATCAAAGATGAACTGTGGGCAGCCTTTGAGTGCTTCATCTTGCAAAGCACAAACAGTCATCTGCTTATTGTGTGTGTATATAGTGTAAATATATATATATATATATACACAAGGGATTTCCTTGGAAGCATCTAAGAAAAGCACAGCGCTTTGTTTATAATGACAAACCTCAGTTCAGGAGAATAAAAAAAAAAGGGTTTGCAGTCAAGTTTTCAATAACAATTATTGAATAAAGATCCATCTCTGTGATACATGTGCCATTTAGTGCCAGCCAATTCAAGGCTTTTTAAATATCTGTAACAAAGAAGATTTCAATGGCTGGAGTATGAATAAAAAAAAGAAGAAGAAAAGGATGCGTAGCTCCTTCTTGAAAAGCTTTTCTTTATCATAATTCCCTTGACTCGATTGATTGCGTGCGCTCTCGGTTCACTCGTCTCCTGAGCTCTCTTGTCCTTGTGCGCTGACTCGTATCAGGTATGTTCAGATTTGCCTCCGTTACAACAACAAGGTGCAGTCGCAGTTGTCAAAAGTTCTATAGATGAACGCAGATAAATGATGTACACAGCTTTGTGTTATGTGCGACTGGTCAGGTCACAAAGGGGGGCATCGGTGTCAGAATGTCTTTCTGTGTTCGACTTCATTCTCTGTGGTCTTTTAAATCAGAGGGACGATTCCTTGCCTGCGACAAAACTACGTCCAGATATCTCTGCATGTGTGGGGCGAGATGACATTTCTTGTCCCTTCATTATTATTATTATTATTTTCTTTCCCTTTTTTATTTTTCTCTTTCCTGCCTACGCGCTGGTCCTTCCCTCGAGCAAAAGGGCTGCCAGTGACACTGTCATGGCAACAAGCATTTGGAGTTAACGCTTGGAAGCCATACAGCATTATAACCTTTTACAAAGTAACTCACACCCCGTGTAATTTTCATACCAGCACAAATTATTGCTATGGGGAAAAAAAAAAGTACCGGACACCTCATTGGCAGCAGCTTTCAAGTTATGGTGAAGTGAATTCAGGGGGAAAAAGTTGTAAGATCAGGTTTTTGTTGCAGCTTCAGGCACAGGCACGTCGAACAAGAGGCTGAGCACAGTGGCAAAGCTCTTTATACGAGACGCATGTTCTTTGTGTCTACATGCGAAAGTTTTACAAGTAGGATGAGACCTCAGAAAGAGAACATGCTCGAATCCTCTCTTAGGGTGCTTTCACACCAACAAAATTTGGTGTGCACCAAACGTGTTTGGTCCCTTGGTTCGGTTCATTTGCATAGGTGTGAATGTAATCTTGATACTTTGGTGCGCACCAAATCATCCTGAAGGGGTGGTCTCAGACTGCTTTATCCGCCCTACTTTGGTATGGTTCCTATGGTGTGAAAGCAACTTACCCAAATGGGACGGAAAGGTCTAGTTTAATGCATTATGGGTATGAGATGAGATATGGGATAACCCCGAATTCAGCGGCGCAGAACATTCTGCGTTAGTCTGGTTTCAGTTCTGATGGTCTTCGTGGTCTATTTTGGTTTCGCAAACTGTACCCATGTGTGTTTGCTCCATCGTCACATTTTTCTGCCTGGTGCAGACCAAAGCAATCGAACTATAGGTGTGAAAGCGCCCTTAAAGAATCCCACCTGGTTTGTAAACGGCGTCAAACCGCACAGCAACGGCTACTCCACTGAGTTTCCTATCATCCAAGAGTGAATTGATGCTTGTGATGGAACACACACAATTCTTTATGAAAACTCTTGGGCACATTTAGTTAGAGAAGAGCAAATAAAAAGTAAAGAAAACACAGGGGGGGAGAATCAGTAAAAGCTGTTAAATGTAGCTGGTGGATAAGTCGGAAATTAATTTCTCTGTAGCACTAATGGGAGACTGAGCGGCACAAATGATGGAGATTAAGCGGAGAACGCACATCGTGGTTCGTCAGTGAAGTTAAAATTATGAGTTTTCTTTTTGTTTTGCAGTGGTTTTAGTATTTTGACGTTAGTACAGGGCTGGACATTTAATCAAAATTGCAATATGGCCTACAGCATTTTTCAAAAAAACAGGAGGCGCAATATTTCTTAAAGGCATAAAGTGAGTTAAATAGATTAAACATTGTCCTGGACTTATAAATATCATATACTACAGACAGTTTCTTACAGATCTGCACAAATATCACACAGTGATCGTTTTAATGATGTTATTCAACTGTGAATGAGAATAATTATGCAAAAATTTGCCATTCCCTCTCATATTGCAATTGCAATTAGATATTTATACAAAATCGCTCAGTCCTACTAGTTTAGTGCTATGGTAGAATATACTCGAAGTAAGGTTTTTAAACCTTTTGACCACATTTAACACATACAAAGAGACAAAGGCCAAGGTCAAATATTGTTTCAAGAGAGCACAGTTAACTCTTTAACACCTAAGCCTCAAAATGTCCAATTTGACTTTTTTGGGGGGCTTATTTTAACCATAAAAAAGCCAGAAAATGTCATGTGAGTAAGTGCTTTTACCCATTTTTCCAGAATAACGTTCAATATCTGGCAGTTTACTGTTAAAATAGTGTATTAACAATTTAAAATGAAAAAACTAAACAAACATTACATGAACACCAGATTATGCGTGTTAAATTTGAAAAGTATACAGTATAAACAGTACATTTGCAAAAACAGGCCCAAAAAAATAAAAATTGCTTGCGCAAATGTGTCCTATGTGACGCGCTCGGTGTTAAAGGGTTAATAGTGAGTTGTATTCTAACCAAGTTAATGCGATCACAGATCACACACTGTCAATCCACGGAGAAGCAAGACAATCAGACTGAGGGGATATCACACAGAAGGTCAACAAGCGGAAGGAGAGAGTGTCGATTGTCCTGTCAATCATTTAGCTGCATGTCTGCCAGGGCGGGGCCTGAAACGGGCTATAAATAGAGTCGAGCAGGTTGGAAGGAGAACAGAGGACAATAATGATATCTGTGTGTGTGTGTG
Source organism: Microchirus variegatus (assembly GCF_963457635.1). NCBI lineage: Eukaryota > Metazoa > Chordata > Actinopteri > Pleuronectiformes > Soleidae > Microchirus > Microchirus variegatus. Next base: position 18,500,831 of record NC_139813.1, read on the forward strand.
TGTGTGTGTGTGTGTGTTCTTCCCCAGAGTAGTTAGTGGTAATTAATGGTCTCTCTGTGGAATGGAAAACATCAATTGAAAATTAAATCTTGCTGAACTACCACAAGTCAACAAACCAGAGGGCAATCACGGGGAACACACGCTCCATTTTTATTGAGAATTTGGACTCACCCGGTCTTACATTAATCCTTAATTTCACCCATTTGTTAAATGTGACTCTGCGCCCAGAAATAACATCAAGCCCGTACAACAACACTGATCTGTGGAAGACTCCTTTCTTTTCACTACCAGGTTCTTATTAACACATCAACACATTTGTGACCCCTCAAACATAAACCCTGACTTTTACGCGTGATCACGGAACACGTTTTCTACTCAGGAAGCTCAGTCTGTCACAGATTCCGTCAAGGACTTTTTTCATTTGGCTGATTCCCCTCTGTTGTCTCAAGTGTACATTGTCTTTCCAAGGACACTTTGCAGTGACTCTCAGAGAGATGATCTAATTAAAGTCATTAGTATCATCTAATTGGAGCATCAAAATTAAAAAAAAGAAAGAAGTACGCTCAACTATTTCAGGACTTTACAGAAGGAGGCAGAGAGAAAGTAGTAGTACAACAAAAAACAAGGGCATCACAGAAAATGTGCTTATCACTGGGTGTTGAGTCCAACACATGTTGGCTTTAAGAGGCAGTGACGAATGCAGGGCGTCTGCCCCTACTGTCTGCTTTCAGCCTCTGCCCCATGTCACCAATTAACAATTGTTTTAATCCCCCGCCTTTAATTCTACAAACAACCGCACAATTTGCTTGTGTGCATTTTTGTGAGCGCGCGCCGCACGCCAAAGGGTCCATCACACCATTCACAAGATTAGTGGAGCTACTCCCTACCAAAGGTAATTGCTTTTTAATTAAGCCCCCGGTGCTAATCCCAACGATATTTAGCAGAGACGCACACAATCGCACAATCGCGCACACACACACAGTGCATGTGCAAACACTGACGAGAGGACAGAGAATGACTTGCGCTGTTGTTTTTCTTTTATCCACACTGGGAAGCGAGGTGGGAGTAAAGTAAGTCATTCAATGTTCTGAAGTCATAAATAAATACATTTTTATTCCATGGCCAATCTGGAGTAGATCTTTCAGAGTGAAAATGAGCACACAGATCAATTCTGGACCCAGTTTGTGTTTATGTATGTCGGTGTGTGCGTGTGTGTGTGTGATTGCCTCTCGATTGGCCCACAATTAGTCTCCGCAAACCCAAGAGACGGAAAAAAGCCAATTGTGCACTCATATTGACTGTTCAATCCTCTCCTCTTTCTTCGTCTTCCCTCGTCAGTCTCTGATCTACTCAGTCTATTTCTTTCCCCCCAGATTCACCGATACCAACTTCCTTCTGTCACAACAATAATCTTCTCCACTTTAGTTAATTTTCTACACTTCTACAACAGAAATTCCTCTTCCCTCTCAGCTGATGTCAATAAAAAACACTCTTGACAGCCATTGTGTTGAGTGCCATATGTTTCTTTCTGACTCTAAAGCGCTGCTGGCTCACTTCAGGGAGGACACACTCCATTGTCTCCTCCATGGTGATGACATTTTGAGCGATAACTATAAAATACGGTGAACCATTGAACACGCACATTATTAGCATCATCCAAGTGTATAGTGTTTTCTTTTTTGACGTTGGTGGTTCGACTCTGCGAGGTTAGCAACTCGATTGTGTGTCGTGATTCACAGCCTTCTTCACAGGGTGGAATAAAAAGGAGGTTGTTGAAAGCTAGAGTGAAAAGTAGTGCTGGGCACGTTCACGCATTAACGACGGTTATCGACGCTAAACTTTAAAAACAGAGGCACACATACGCAGTACACAGGTACGCTGGTCATTTGTAGCGCTGCTCTGTTTGTTTAATAAACAGACCGCTCCAGTTCAACAGTAGGCGCGCTAACGGCGCTAAAGGAGCTTACCTGGACTCCGGTGCCGTGGTATGTAAACATGATGAAATGCACCGTTTGTTAACGCTGGCGCCGTTAACCGCCGTTAGCGTACCCAGCACTAGCCGAAAGATCTAGTGAGCTGGCTTCCTTGATATCTAAGGGTAGTGTGGTCCGAAGTTTAGGGACGTAAGTAACAAAGGCTTCATCCCCATTTTCCTTTGGACTGTTGTGGGGAACCTCGGATGATCGCAGTGTTCTTTGCGGTACATAGCTAACAAGGAAGTTGGCAGTGTAGATAAATATATCATATTTGATGGAGCGATCTCGTGTCTTTAAACCAAAGCCTTTCTGATTTAAAGCATATTTTATAGTTTAAAAAAACAAACTTCTCAATAAATAACAACAGAGCTCCTTTCACAGCAAATATGAATCGCCATCATCCCCATCATCACACGCAGTTACACACAGTTGCAGTTCTACTGCGTCTTCCCACCCCTAGCTGGACGTATCCTGCAGATTAGAGACTATATATATAAAGCATGATTTATCTTTAAATCTCCCTGTGAAATCAGTGTGGAAACCACTTTCAGTTGCTTTGTTGTTTTCGTTTGCAGCACCACAGCATGCACCTCAGAGGGCATGTTCAGGGTGTATCATTCTCCTTTAACCAAAGTACTTCCTTCCTCCCCTCTACCTTCTCTCCATCTCTTTTTATTCCCCTTCTTTCTTGCCTTAACCACCTTTAGGTGCTTTCCTCTTCGAGACCAGCCACATCTTTAACGTTAATACGAATAATTGAGGCCGTGTGACACCGAGCTCAACAGAGTATACATATTTTCTTCGCACAACATAACTCAAAAAGTCACAGTCAGATTTGGATGACATTTTCAGGAAATGTCCGCAATGGGACCAGGAACAAGTGATTTTGGGTATGATCCGTAGATGCTATCACTATTTTTTTTTGTGGTTGGCTAAGCTGCCTTGGCGGAGGTCTGCGCTCTCCGAGTGCTTCTTTATGAAAATGTTTAATTACTGACAATTAATTTAGTAATGACACAAATAATTGATTATTAATCATATGATTAATTGTCTAGACTACATTGAATGACCTGACTTTGTGCCCGCAGAGACCAATCTGACCCAAGTAATCCTCTTTTCTCTGACTTCATATTGCCATCGTCTGTCCATATATTCTGAGATACAAGGATTCAGGACTAACACACTGAAAAACTCATTTGTCCCAGCCTCCGTTGCTCTTGTGATTGTGTGGTTTGTGTGATTAAAATCCTTCTCTTCTTCTTCTAAGATTTTCAGAATGATCCAAATTAATTACAGGAAAGAGGAGAAATTTACTTGAAGAGGCCGTGGGACGCAACTCTCATGCATAAATACAGGAAGACCTGCACGCGCACAAAACCCTCTGCACCTAACCCTGGGCAATTAAGATAAATCATGTCTGATGTGCGAGAGTGGGCGTCGTTTCTGCGATGGAAACTTGGCCTCCAAGGATTTGACCCTGCATGATAAAATGTTGCCCGCGTAAGAAACAAGCATTTGATCAATGTTTTAGCTGCGAGTAATGATCTGCTTCATAAGCGAGGCATCAAGGCGAGTTGAAACAGCTCGTCTGCCGAAGACTTAAAGAAAAGATAGGCGGTTTCCGGAGGATGGAAGGAAAGGATAGAAGGCATGAATGATTTAGAAGTGACATGCAAAGAGCAGATGATGGCATAAATAGAATAGGGAAGGATACGACCGAGCGAATATGCTGCATTATGGCTTACCGAGGAGTCATGACAGCAGAGGGAAAAGGGCTAGAAAAGGTAAGAGTGTTACTTTTAAATTGAATGCCTAAACAAGTTTGCTTTCTTTAATGTCCAAGTTAGGCTGTTAGGATAAGAAATGTGTGTCTGTAGCAATAGTAAAGACTCTAATTACAAAAGAAAGACAGCCGCTCAACTGGGGACAGGAAAGCAATACATCACTGAAATTATGCTCTGCATCTTCATGCAGACAAAATTCAAAAATCATTTTGGGGCTCAGTGCAGCACAGGCATAAAACACCAGAGCACTGACGTGAAGAAGAAGCACAAGTTATCTTTCAGCAAATGTGCCACCTCATTTTAAAGAATTAATAACCCTTGTCAGGGGGGGGTAAAAAAAAAAAAAGGCCAAAAGGTAGGGAAGAATCACAAAGGACAAAAGGACTGAGGGCTTCATCTTACACCCAGTGCAAAGTGTCGTTTCCAGCCAACACAGTTCTCATTTTCACACCCGGCACCCATGTTGTGTACGTACTAGCAAAATGCATTTGCACCCATCAGTGCGCCCACAAACGCGTTGGCCTTACAGTGAGGTGTGGTTGGTCGCTTTGTTGGTGCACTGCTATTTTAAAGCAGGAGAAAGCCACTGCACCACTGGCCAACAAAAACCTGGTCTAAAGTCAATGGCGCAGGATTCTGAAGCTTATTTAAACGGCTCATTAGATGCACCTACACAGGCAGGAACACAACACACATTTATACACTCTGCTTAATACACACACGCACACATGGGGAAGGGCTTCAGTGACCCTCGCCTCCTTCCTTCTACCCTTCCTCATCAGTTAAATGCAGGTTGACTGCATATGCTGTGCAGTCTGATGGAGCTGCTGATGGAACACGGGATCAGTAGACTGTGGAGACTGACGGTACACCAGCCAAAAACCATGTTGCACCCGTCCCTCAGTGAAGAGTTCTTGCACACAACCTACGTACGTCACCTCAGCAGAAAATTAATAAATCCTCCATTTTCCTGCATCCACAATTTAAAACGGCAACGCTCCAGACATAGGCACACCTGGCTTTTAAAAGGAATGACAAGCAAATCCCTGCTTGCCTTAAAGGGGACATAATGGAAAATCAACTTTTTTAATAATTTTAATACTTATTTGGGAGTCACTTAGCCCTATGAGTCGGCAAAGTGTGAAAAAAGATGACACTCATGTTTTTGTGGTCCACCTCAGTCTAAGTACAGGAGACACAACACGCGATGTTGACTTCCGCACGCAATCTGACGTCACACTGAGACATTTCTGGAATTGTTGTCTTGCTGAGCTCCGCTTTGTCCCTAAAAAACACAAGAGAGCAGGCGATGGCAATAGTATCCGGAAGAACGGAAGTCCGCAAAGTGTTCTATTCTAGGCTGCACAGTGCAGCACAGAGTTCTACACAAGCTTCCAGCCTCAGAGGATTTACCTATGGATACATGTTATATATGACAGCAATAACGATGGCTTTTCCAAATGCTAACTACTGTTAGCTGCCCGAGCCTCAGCGATGCTGCCGTAGTTTCCTGTGTCTCATTTGCATTTAAAGAGACAGGCACTCAAAAGCAAGCGTTCTGAACAGGGCTGTTCTGACAGGGTGATTGAACTGCTATGGTGCTTCATCCTTAAGGTATTTTGACCAAAGCATGTCACAGACATGTTCATTAGGACACCAGGGAACTAGGTTAACTTGGGGAAATAGGGGATAATGTGTATCCTTCCCTGAATAAAACCCAAAAACACCAACAAATAATTAAGACACTAAATACAACCATTTACTCCTTGATTACACACTGTGTAACGAGCAAAACTGGAGTTGGACACACCGTCATGCACTTGCACCTTCGCGCTTTAGACCATGAACTCTAGACTGTTTAAATCGGGCCCTGAGAGTGAGAATGTGATGAAAAGCAAAAGAGTTAGGTGAAGCCTATTGAGTAGAAATTGGTTTTTATTATTGTTTTGGCTCGGTTGCCGACCGTGTGTGTGCATAAGGCTGAGAGAGTGTGGGTTTGTGTAAGAGAAGTACACACACACACACACACACCCACACCCACACGCACACGCACGCACGCACACACACACACACACACACACACACACACACACACACACACACACACACACACACACACACACACACACACACACACACACACACACACACACACACACACACACATCTCTCCCTCAATCTGAAACGTATATTTGTCAGCACCACCACAGAGGAGCAGACGCTTGTGTGCACAGACAGAAGAGTCAGGGACTGTGTTTGTCAGCACATGATCGACAGCGGGATCGGTGCAGACCTTAGACCTTATAAAAGCAGATTGATTGTCACAACCAAGAATAGTAGGAGGAGCAAAAAGAAGAATTTCATCATAATTTCATCCCTCATATTATATCTCACCCGAGTCAACCTCTGGATCACACCCCGTCTCAGTCTGGCAAACTGCAGCCGACACTGAGGGGGAGGGAGGGCGGAAGCTGGAAGGTCAGAGAGGCTTTAAGCTGGCAACAAAAATCTGCCTCTTTCCTGTCGCAGTCTCCAAGTCAACGTGTCCCTCTTTCATTTGTTCCGAGGTAACTGTACACAAAACTCTCTGTACTTAAAAAACAGAGTTTTGTGCCGTATTAGAGCTTGGACAGACGTACGTGGCAGGAAAGAAGGCGAAATATAAGAAGAATATGCCTTTTGTCCACTGCACCTGCAGGACACCGTAATCTCCATCCTCTCTCAACGTTGTAGTGTGATTTATCTCGGGCAGTCTTGGCCCGGCCATAGATCATGATGTCAGAAGAGTTAGAGAGCTCTGGCAGAGTCGGCTGTCTCTGAAAACAAGCGAAGTCCTCCAGGACGAGCTGAATTTTTCAACCTCAGTGCCCTCTAGCAAATATGAAGTCGAGTTAACGGCATGAACATATAAAATAAACAAAGCAAATGCTTTTTTTTTTTGTTCTTGTATGACTGTGTTTTTGTGAACACAACAAAGTCTTCTTTTTCTATTCCAGGTTGTGCACAGATTAAACAAAAAGCTACGGCAGAGTAATTAGTGAATTTCAGAGGTATTGTTTTTTTGTTGTTGTTGGTTTTTTTTAAAGCCAGGTAATCTGTTTCTTTGTGCTCTTGTTCTTAAACACAGAAACATTTCTAGCCCTATTTTCCAAAGGCTTTCATCAAACTAACAGTAAATAAAACCTGTTGAAGAGGAAAAACAAAAATATGATATTAAAGATTAGCAATCAAACATTTTATTGATGAGTTTATGCAGCCATACACAAAACAAACACATGTGCAACCACCCACTGTGTTTTTGTGTCAGTTTATGTCTCTCTGTATTTTCTCCTTTTTCCATCCTGGCTACAAATTGTTGTTTACTCTGGCCATCACAGGTCGAGAGCCCGGGTGGCAACAGAACTCTCCAGCACCATAAAGTCCATCTGATGATAAACCATGAAGGCATTAGCAGTTTTAGCTTGCTGTTAGGGAACCATGTCTGAGAGCCACTAATGGAAATGTGTGCACAAAATCCATCGCTGAAGTGCACACACACACACACAAACACAAGCATTACTGGCTCAATAAATGGTTTTACTGTAAATGGGAGAGACAATGTAGGACGTTGTGGAGAGCAGAGAGAGGGGATTGGGGGAGGGGGGAGCTGGGCAGGCTTCCATTTACATTTTCATCTACTTATATCAAATATACATTATTCTATCTAATCCCAGATACATCTTTGCAAAAAGACGACGCGTTTCTCAGAATCAAACTTTCTGCAGTCGCAGCAATTAAGAACAGGCAGAGCAGCTTAACTCTGGGGCTCGATCAATGATTTAAGTGCCATCTTAATTCACCTCCGCTGCCAATAGTAAGTCCGTCTGTGAGGATTTAGATAGAATGTTGGATCGGGAGCGGAATCCCGTCTTAATTTCCTCGCGTTATTCCCTGCTCTCTCCCAATTGCGTCTTGATGAATTTAAATGATGTGCATTTACGACTCTGAGTGTGTGCTTGCGTGGGCCTTCTGTGTCTCTGCAAAACTAAATAGGTCTAAGCATGCATGAAAGAAAATGAGTGTGATTTGAGCGTGAGCCAGGTTACTCGGGGGGGGGGGGGGATTCGGGGAGCTGCACCTGAGGTTCTGCTCGTGCTGCTAATGCTAACACTTGCTAATGACCTGAGGGACCCGGGTGGAGCTCAAGGACAAAGAGGGGTCAGAGAGATTGGGCTCCGAGCCCGGTGTCTGAGTCACCTGTCCTGGATCTCAGCTGTGAGCCAGGAGCAAAGGTGAATGGAGCGTTGAGCCCAAAGGCCACAGAAAGTTGCCAGAGAAACAGTAGAGGAAAAAAAAAAAAACAAGGCACGACTCCACTGTCACAGCTTTAGGCTGATTCTAAAATCAGCTGGGCTGGATTGGGATGCACTGACACACATACACACATATACACAGTAGAGGCCAGTGCCACAGTAATGAGAGTACGAGGACACTCCTCAGGAGAGAGGTGGGCTCCACAGCCAAGTCTCAGCGAGCAATTACACACAGAGAAACAGCAAAAAGAGAGACAATCAAAACCAGACGCCGGGGTTCCTCTTTTTGCCTCAGTATAGAATCTTTACGAGCAAACAACTGAAAAACCTTACATTAAGGCATTTTTAAGTTGTGACTGTGTGTGTGGGATATATGCCCTGCAGGACCACGAACGCAAACACAGCCTTAGGGAACACTGTATGGATGTGAAAATTGCTCTAACAGCCGTAAAAGCTCGTTAAACATTAATGTTTTGAATCGAGAAAGTGAGACAAAGAAGAAGAGAGGGGGCTCACGCACCAAAGGGTAGACGCAATTCTAAAAAAACACTTGAAGTTAAATGGCTTCTGCTCACAAAGCTCAGTGTTATTCATCAACATAATGAGTGCTTTTAAAAAAATAAAAGGCAGCACACAAACACACACGCAGCCAAACTCTGCCAGTGAAGAACGTGCGGAGAGAAGAGGTGGCTATAAGGTTTGGATGTTTGGATCTTGGCGAGCGTCGCAGCCATGCCATGCCAACATCACAGAGGTCAATATGGCTCAGATTTGATTTTTTCCAGGGACGACTGGACGCGGAAATCTAACCGCCATTTCTGAATGTTCAAATCAGATCTGTGTCACCGCAATATGTGGTCCTTGATCGGTATCAGAGTCCATGCACATGCTGGCGTGCATGAACGCCAGAATCAAACAACAGTGGAGGACATGTCCTCGAAAGCTAAATCACAGCCACAAATTCAATGGTATGACTTCCATTTCTGAAACAAAGGTAAATTTGTCGTTTTCTATTAGTACTGACTGCAAAAATGCACATCGTGTTCAGACGGTGTCAGCCGTCAAATCTCTAATGAATCAGTTTTGTGCTGGATTCTTAAAAATGCGGCTGATAATCTGAACGTAGCCCGTGTTTTAGAAGACTTTGCGGCTTAATTGGACTGTCAGGGGTAAAATACAGCCTGCATGGATTATAAAGCCTTTAGGTCTGTGGGTTTAACGTCAGTGAGGCTGGTTAGTCAGTCATAGCAGTCGGAAATCACTTGTGGGAACCTTTTCCAATGACTGCAATTCATAAAAGAAAAGGAAAACAAATATGCGGCTTCTCGTGAGTGCTTTCAAGTTGTTTCCCCCTCACTCAAAGTAATTACAGTGATTAAATATGCATTCATCAATATGAATCAGATAAAATCGTATATCCAACTCAAGTCGGACAATAGTGGGGGTGGGCCAGCACTGTCGTGAAACAGCAAGAATGGTCAGACCCAAGAGGGCGAGCCACGAGCAAATCCATCATCGAGGAGCTGCTGTTCCAGTCTGGCAGCCAGTGAATGTGCCCCAGGGAGGCAGGACAAGCCCAGCATCACGGATTCCCCTCAAGGGAAGGCAAAAAAAAACAAAGCTGGAATGAGTGATGCAACCCAGGGGAGGGTAATCGAGTGTGGAATGAATGATGACTCCCACCAGTAGGGACGCAATCCGCGAGTGTCTAACCTCTGAGGACGCAGCTCCAAATTTGAATAACTGTACAACGAAGGAACGAGTGATTCTTATGCAGACATTAGCAAGGCTGCGGAAAAGGTCAGATTTCATTGGTTTTTGGTTAAACAAGCAGGAAGGATACAGCGTGGAATAAAACGACTGAGAAACTGTGAAAGCGATGAAAATTACTTGTACTTAATGCTCTGTTTATAGCTTTTTTTATGGCCTTGTGTCGTCTCTATGTTGCTTTCTGCATTTTTACTGAGGTATAAGCAAAAACAGCCTTCACCGACAGTGGGTTTTCAGCAAAAAAAAATACACAAACAGATTAGCAAACCCAACCACATTGCACTCAGTAGGAAGAGGCAGGAACACTAAATAGAGATGGATTTATGGATTAGGGATGGATTAAGTTCAGCCCACCACAAGTTTGTTGAGGCATGATTGAAAACTGGCCCGGTGCATTAGTCACTCGCTCTTTCACTCAAACCTTAACAGCTGCTCCGCCTCTGCCCCCGACGACTGATCCACACTGTCAATGTGCCGCGCAAGACGGACAGCAGAAGAAGATGAGCGATCAATGATGATCAACTCCGACACAATGACACCAGGTCGACACATACACACACATTATTGTACTTGCTGCATACTGAGGTCCGGGTAAAAGTGCTGACAAAGTGAGGACCAGCATTTCCACTTTATAAATCAATACAATTACAAATATCTACTTCATGAATGACATCTATAAAAAACTACTGGGTGCAGTACCCTTAAAATGTCTGCAGGTGGAGCCCCAGAGCAAAAAGGGCTGGAAAACAGGTTTTTTTGTACCAAATTGAGGACCTCTGTTAAAAACAGTATAGTGTAGCATGTTTACAACCTAAGGAAGTGATTTCAATGGAGACAACAAGTGAGGACCGGCCAAAATGTCTTCACTTCGTAAAAATGACCTCACTTTGTTGGTTAAGAACCCTCACTGGTCCTCAGTATGCCGCAAGTACACACACACACACACACAAGCTGTAGCTTCATTCTGAGGTGGAATCAATACAGCGGACAAACAGCTGTAACAGGTCACAGAGCGACACATGACAACTAGAAAACGCTCTTATTTTTAGCTTAAAATGAATTCTGAACTACGCTCGGCTGCAAGTAATTCCAGCATTTAAATAATAAAATTAGTTATAACTCTAATAAGGTGGCTTAATTATTAATTGGAGTCATTATAGAGGTGCACACTTTCATCAATACTCGAGAGCTACGGAGGAAGTTGAGTCTCCTTTACTCACAAAATGTACTCACACATAAACAGCAGAGCACACACACTGCCTTGTTAGTTTGTTTATTGCCTGCACCAGTATGAAGCTTATGAAACTTGCATAATAAATGACAGTATAAAGAGACGCACACAGACAGAGACAGTAGGGAGGCACAGTTGGAACCAGTATTTGTTATGCAGGAAAAGTCAGCGAGGTGTTTATATATGAGTAAATATACACAAGTATATTTCCTCACATAAAACTTCTCTAGATTTTTGTCGCTGGCATCGAGGCGAGGTAACAGGTCTCCATAACAACATCACACATAATGCCCCGACAAGACCAAAAATGGGAGAAAATTAATTATATAAAGACAATTTAGTGACAGAAACGACTTCTGTAATTAAAAACAATCCGCTTATAACCACACACAAAAACAGCCTTGAAAATTGTAAATAAAATACTGTTTAAAAAAAAAAAAGACTTTAAAAGCCTCAACTCCATAAAAGTTTGGTATGAGGACGTTTGTCTCATTTAGAAATAAAAAGAAGGAGAAAAACAACAAAAACTCTCAGTCCTCCAGCCTTCTCTCTCTCTCTTTCTCTCTCTCTCTCAGGAGTACACGTACCTTGCAGAGTTTCTGGTAGCGCGGCGAGGAGATGGCCATCCTCTGGAGCCTGTGTAAGAAGACCACCACTTTCTGGAGGGAGGTCCGGACCATGGCCATCATCTTAAGACTGCTACAAGTCTGCAGCAGCCTGTTCCTGAACTGCATGCTAGCACTGCCCTACCCCGCTCATATTGTTCTCCCTCTCCCTCTCGCTCTCCCTAGCCAGCCGACCAGACCCCAGCCAAGCTGACGTGATGCGCGCACACACACAAACACACACACACGCACACACGGGGAGAGAGAGAGAGAGAAAAAACACACCACACACTTACTCAGCTCAGCATGCCGCCTGTGTTTAATCACAACACACTTTGCACAGTGAGCGCAGCCTCGGTTAAGTCTCTCTCTTACTATTTATATAGAGACTGTGACAAAGCTCTAAGCATGCACCCACACACACACACACACACAGAACGATGATGCAGGAAGCCGGTCAAGACAAGACACTCACTTTCTCCTCCACGCGGACATTTACACGCGCACCCCGAACGCAGAGCCAGAAAAGAATCACACAAATCACTTGTGACGTTTCACCCTGCAGACTCGAGAGGTGCGTGATGAGGAGAAAAGATGATGGGGGAGAGAAAAGTGGAAAGTGTCTGAAAGCGTGAAGAAGAAGAAGAAGAGAGGAAGGCACGAGTTGTTGCACTGCACGAGCTGTTCGTACGCTGCTGCTGCTCACTTTTTACTGCCGCTGATCCACACGGGGAGAGCGAGAGAGGGAACGAGTGAGAGGAGCACAGAGGGGGGAGAGAGAGAAAGAGGAATCATTTTTGGACCACGGAAAGAGAGAGATGAACGAGATGGGGAGAGGAAAACGGAGAGAGACGGATCAAAAGTGGTATAGTGTGAGAGGGAGAAAAGCACTGCCTCCGCCATGAAGGGAGAATGTCATTACGCAAAGGCAACCAACAGATCAATGAGCAAGAGACAAAGAGAGAGCCAGAGCAACAGTGAGTGAGTGAGTGAGTACTCGGCGCACAAATGAGATGCACGCGCGCACACACGCACACATACAGAGTGATGATCAGAGGGAGGGGAGGAGTCATTTCATGCATCCATGGTTCTCTCCGATGTGAAAGTCCCATTCATTTTCTGCCCCCCTGGAAAACGTTAGCGACACTGCCACAGCTCAGCCGTGCATCGAACCATGACTTCAGAGAGATGAGCGAGTGTGTCGGTAGCTGCGAAAGTTCTCACATTTACATTTTTACAGACCGGCGTGAAAGAAAAGTGACCCTGAAGGTTCATCTCGAGGATGCCCTCACTGTGAACTTCCTCCCAAATAACCAAAGACTGTATCATCGCTCACTAAGTCCAACTGTGGGCTAATTAATGTAACCATGATGACATGTAGATCAGGGTCAGGGTCAGTGGGAGTCTTGAACTAATTTATATATTTATTTTTAATTTAAAGTAGACATAATCCTATTTATCCAAGTGAACCTAGTTCCCTGGTGTCCTAGTGAACATCTCTGTGACATGATTTGGTCAAAATACCTTAAGGATGAAGCACCACAGCAGTTCAATCACCCTGTCAGAACAGCCCTGTTCAGAACACTCGCTTTTAAGTGTCTGTCTCTTTAAATGCAAATGAGACACAGGAAACTACGTCAGCGTCACTGAGGCTCCGGCAGCTAACAGTAGTTAGCATTTGGAAAATCATTATTGCCGTCATATATAAAATGTATATGGACACGTAAAAACCTCTGAGGCTGGAAGTTTGTGTAGAACTCTGTGCTGCACTGTGCAGCCTAGAATATAACACTTGGCGGACTTCCGGCCGTTTTTTAGGGACAAAGCGGAGCTCCACGAGACAACAATTCCAGGAATGTGTCATTGTGACGTAGCAATGCGTGCGGAAGTGAACATCGCATGTTTTATCTCCTGCACTTAGACTGAGGTGGACCACAAAAACATGGGTGAGTCATCTTTTTTCACACTTTGCCTACTCACAGGGCCTCCAGATTCCCAAATATATGATAATATATGACTAAAAAGTTGATTTAGCATAATATGTCCCCTTTAACACATTTGTGTAATTATGGTACATGAGTTTAACTGAGAAGAAACGAGGGGTGACTCACTGGAAGAAGAGCAGATGGAAGATAAAGAGAAATAAAAATGTGTGAGGAAGGTTGAGCAGGACAAAAGAGCGCACGGGAAGGTCAAGTGGAGAAACGCTGTTAGCATTTTTATCAGAGTAAAAGAAAAAAAAAACCTATTTGAGGTAAACAAGCACTGCGGAGATGACGTCCAGAGACAAAGGGGAAGAAATGAGGAAGTCAAGTTAAAGCAGAAATGCTGTAGGTGCACAATCAGCTCCAGATTATCATAAAAGAGCCGCTCAGACAGCCTCTGCAGAGCCGCTGACCAAACACTATTACACACAAGTGGGTATTTTAAATCTATTCATAATCTCCATGACGTTTTTCAGTTTGGACGTGTTTTTTTGTTTTTTTGTCGGACAGCGGCTGTGAGAAAGAAAAATCATTCCCTCTTTCAGACAGATGAAAGAAAAGTGTGAGGATAAAAAACACACCTCTTCAAACGATGGATCCGCATATCTACAACGATAATGGTCGCAAAGTGACATTATGGAATATATTATAGTACTGTTGAAGAATGAAAAACCAGAGGCAGAGATAAACACTTTAAACCAACAATACTGTACAAGCCTGCCTCCGCAGCCGACTACAATAATCATCATTCACCGACTCGCGTGTGTGTTCAACTGAGAGCCGGGATCACGGTTAAGCTTCGCGAAGAGTTCAGTTTGGACGAGGTTTAAACTCGATACAGCATCCATTTGAAGTTGCTCCACAGAGTCTCAACTCAAGCTTCACAAGGAATTACTGATGGAGTGTTTGTTGACTCGCGTGTTAAAGAAAGTGCCCAGGCAAACGGCAACAGGTCTCAACTAAGAGGTTGTCCACGCTGCTCACTTTGCACAAATACACTCGCGGTGTAAAGAGGCTCGATTAAAAAAAAGCCTTTGCACTCCACTCCTCCACTGGATGACATTTCTGCTATAGCTTCCACTAGGAGTGCATAATGTGTGGCGCTGGGCCTTATATAACGTATGACCAGAGCCACTAGGAGCAATACAACGCTTATTTTGGTGCCATCGTTCAATTGAAATGGGATTTTCAGGTCTGAAGATGAAGAAAATGAATAACTCACAGTGCACAACAGAAAATGGTATATGACAACAGTACATGTGCCAAAATAACCCCATAAGTAATGTCAGGAAGCGCGTCAGCCTATAAGAAAACATATATTAATGCAATTGCAGGGGGGGAAATTATATATAATAACATGGTGATTACTGTGGTTCTGTCTATCATCAGTATGTCATTTTCTATTTTTTTTTCCTTAGTGCATTCAGCCTCAACATTCTCAGGGAATTCCAGTTACTGTACATCTCGAAGGGTTGGCTCGATTTCAAAACCGGCCGACAGAACGGCAATGACCTGTGGCCAAAAACTGTGATTACACTAATGAGACGCTGAACTGCAGCAGAGCAGTCATTGTGTGTGTGTGTGTGTGTGGGGGGGGGACGACGACGACGACAAGTGCCGATGTCAGCACTCGTCCTCTGTGGCTCCAAGTTTGTCTCTCTCTTTCATTAACCCACTTTCTAAACTTAAGTGCCATCCATCAATTCTGACTCCAACGGAGACTGAGAGATACGGTACTTCTCAATAGAGCTGAAACGATTCATCGATGAATCGATTATTAATCGATTACTAAATTTATCGTCAACTGTTTTGATAATCGATAATCGGTTTGAAGCTTTTTTCATTATTAAAACAAGATTTCTGATGGTTTTATCTTCTTAAATGTGAATAGTTTCTTTGTTCTTTGCTCTTCTTTGTTCTTTGCTCCACGGAACAAAGAAATCATTAAAACTGAATAATACTGGTTTGTGGACAAAACAAGACTTTCGATAACATCGTCATTTCCAGGTTTGACGAACACTGATCAACGTTTTTTAACTTTTCTGACATTTTATGAACCAACCGATTCATCGATTAATCGAGAAAATAATCTACAGATTAATCGATTACAAAAATAATCGTTAGTTGCAGTTCTACTTCTCAACCATTTGGTCGACCACACTTTAAAGGTGCCATTTGTAAGAATGTGGCCAAAAACGGTTACTACATCCAAATTCAAAATACCAAGGTGTTTTTGGTTTAGTTTTCTAACATAACTGGCAACCCGTGGTTGCTCGGCAGCTGAGACTCTACTGACTGAAATGATTGTTTGACGGCGATAGGTGGCGCCACATGCCAAATTGGTGCGTACCTTAAAGGGTTAAGTCAAACCACCGCACACATACACTATTAGAACTGACTTTGACAAACTTCTCGGCGACAATGTCCACCACTTTGTGCCCTTTAACATTGTGAAAGGACTTTTAGTGATGGATTATGTTTGAATAATGTCAATTTCTTGCCAATTATCACAATTAACATCAGATACAAATCAAACCCAGGCTTAAAAAACGAGTTGAAGTCGCACCACGTTGATTAATTATGAGACGTCTCTGCCGTCATTCATGCAGCAGTCGCTTTTCGCTGTAATTATTCACCGTGACCTTGGTCTGTTTTTAAATGATTGGCCACTGTAAACGGGAATGACAGCACTCACGCACTCGCGACAATGTTATTACTGAGCCGACGCGGACTAAGCTCTGGAAGATGAACAACTTTGCGGCTTTATTTCAATGACACAGAGTTTATGTTTATGCGAAGATCGACAGCAGAAATCACTGACTTTCTGAAAAAAGGGAGGTTTTGCATAATCCAAAATATATGAGACTGTCACGGAAGGTATTTTCTTTTATTTTAATACCTTTTAACTTGAGTGTGATATTAAAAAGGAGAGATTAAAGCTCGTTTGATCCGTGGAAAGGAAGTGATTAAAATGTTACGTAAAGCATAAAATGACTGAGAGGAGGTCTGGGGAAATGACAAACACACACATGTTTATGTAACTATTCTTCTCAGGACACTGCTTTGACTTCCATTCATTCATTCATTCATTTGGGCAGCCTAAACAAAGCATTATCCCTAACCCTAATTAACAACAATTCAAATTTAGACTAAACCAGTTCCTCAAAAATTACTTTTTGACTTATAGGGACCAGGATTTGGTCTCCATGAGGACTACTGGTCTAGTGTTTATGCCAGAAAAGGTCCCAAACAGGTAACAAATACAAGCACGGACGCACACAAACGCTCTGAATTCCTAAGTAGCATCGAACAAGATGTTAAATGAGCCGCTCTCAGTGCATACAAGCAATCACGTGCCCTCTGTTCACCCCTCTCATTTACACAGACCACACTGCAGCTCCTCTGCTGCTCCTGAAGGACACATTAATGGAGGATGACACGGAGATAATAGGCTAGCACCTGCGCGTAGAGTCTCACACACACACACACACACACACACACACACACATTAGAGTCCCTCTAATAATTTACAGCCCCCTACCTCCAGCTGCCGCTTCAGGTCCTTCCCATGGGCGGAGTCCCGCGACAGGTCTTCCCTCTGGGAGGCGTCGGCCAGAACGTTGACGGTGGTCTCCGCCTCCTGGAGCCATTTGAGGAAGGACTCCAGCTCCCTGAGAGACATCTGCAGACCCTTCAGCTCATTGTCCAGCTGAGCGTAACGGTCGCCCGCCCTGTCAATCAAAAACACATCATTTATAGATATTAAATGACTGTCGCAGCTTCTGGTTCTATGTTACGAGATGTTCTGTGCGTACAGACACAGAGACTGGATTAACAGACAGGGTTTGCGTGGCACCTGTTGTTGATGCCGTTCCAGACGGCGTTGTGTTTATCCGTGACCTCCTTGATTCTCCGGGTGTCATCGGCGGAGTACTCCCTCAGCAGATGATTGGACAGCTCATTGAAGGCTGCGACGGCGCCCTGGCTTCGGCCCAGGTCTTGAAGAAACACCTGTGAATCGATAAACTCTGGGTCATGATCACGACGCTGAAAAAATCTGACAGTTGTGTCTCAAAACTGCATTTCATGCCTGTTATTTGATTTTAGAGTCCGCTTTTTTTATGCATTGGCTATTTATTAAACATTCTCCCACCTAAAATTAGGTTAAATCAAACGTCATTTAAAAGGCATTTAATAACACAAAGAAATGAGTCATTCCCCTGCCCTGCTGGAGGACACTGTTTGTTTAACCTCTACTTAATTTTGCAGGTTAGGTAAGACTCTGAAATTGTATTCACAAGGCCACGTTATTATTCTTAATTCATCTACTAGAGCAAATAAATCTTCCACATAAGACCCCCGAGAAACCAAAAGGTACACTTCACCTTTTTAAATGTACAATTAATCAATATTAGAAGACCACATTAACCTCAGGTAGACAGCTGTGTAACTAAGGTATTGGATTGTGTTAAACTCAGTTGCCCTCTAGTGTTTGGTTTCTGTAATTGCGTCAAACACCCACAAGACTCCTCAATTCTCTTGGTCAGGTCATCATCCTGAATTAAAACTATGGACGACATGGTGATAAGAATGTTACTAAGGTTGAAAATTATACTGCAGGAGGTAGGTTTATTCATTCCTGCCTTCTACAGAATTATATGACAGTGAAAATGGATCTCAGTGCTTCATGAAGTTAAGTTTGGGAAGTGAGTGGACACCTGAAAGACAAAAAGAGAAAGTTTGAAGCTTGTCCCTCACCTTGTTGTCAGCAAGCTGTTTGGTCAGAGGATCTCTGGACTGCTGGAGAAGGTTGTGGAAGCGTCCTTCGTTGTGTCCAATAAGAGCCATCACCTCCTTCCTCTGCTCCTCCCACTGGTTGCTGTGGACGGTCATGTTGTCCAGCTGCTGGAGCCGTGCCTCGACGCCGTGCTGAGTGTTGTCCCATTGGCTCCGCACCTTCTCCACTACAGAGACGAAATCCATGTGCAGCATGAGGAGAGGCAGAAATGATGATGATTATTTTACTAACTGTTTTTGGACACCAGTACACAATGTGTGTGTGTTCATACGTTTTTCAGTGATGGACGTGCGAACATCCAGGTTAGAGGTCTTGTTTTTGATGTTCTGTGCCAGAGTGAAAATGTCCTCCAGCTGTGGGTGACGCTGCTCCAGGTCACTCTTCGTCACCTGGAGGAATACACACAGTACACGGTATCACATACTTTCCTATTATGTATTGCTCATTCTAGTCATACTTGACCCCAGTGTGAGATTAATAAAGTCTAATCTAATTGTAATCCGATCTAACCTGAAGACGTCCCATAGTGGTCCTGATCTCCTCCGTGTCGCCCACAGTGACGATGTTCGACTTGAGCATCTGCGTGATGAGGAGTAGCCAGTCTGCCAGCTCGGTGGCCGTCTCGTTGAGGTCAGTGGGCGCCACCGTGTCGAGCGTGTGCGGGGTCTGGTGATGCGGGTCCTCGCTAACCAGGCTGGCCATCTGCACGGCAGAGGGGACTGTAGACACTGAAGCAAAAAACAGAAACTCTAAGCCAAGGTGTTCTTAACATACTTAAAAGGAAATTGAGCCATGACCATTAATTATGTTAGGAGAGAGCGGGTGCTGCCAAACGGCTCTCTGAGGATAGTGGCATGACAATAAATCATGATAAATTAGGCATTAGCGTTTGGTTTTAGTTTTACAACCAGGATTTTATTAATCACCTTTAATTAGCTGTTCCTCAATATTTCATGATTGAAATCAAGACTTTAAAATTTGACTCATTACTCACATCCATTTTTTTTCTTCTAATAAAACATGTTTTTCTTTACCGAGTTGCTGGTGTTGGACGACGTGTTCGCGCTGCGTCCACGGAGACACTGGTGGCTGAAGCGATTCCCTCAGTTGAACGTCCAAGGCTTTCCAATCAGCCGCCAGCTGCTCCACCTTCATCTAGCACACGTGAAGGTTCAGACGCAGGCGAGTAATTAATGACAAGGTGGAAAATGTGAGCTGTAATGCATTAACTATGCTGCAATATCGTGTAAATATATGCTACAAAGAGAACTGGTGCTTTAATTATTTATTTATTTACTCTATGATGAAAACACTGACCTTCTCCTGAGGCAACAGTTGCTGCCTTCTCTGCAGCTCAATAGAATGAGCCAACAGCTCCTCCAGGTCCTTCTTCCTGTCCTTCATGGAGACCTCCAGAGCCTGTATGTGATAACAAATAATAGCTAATTTCAGACAAAGACTTTTGTGTTTTGATGCATTCAGAATAGAAAAAACAGTTTACCTGTGCTTGCCCCGGATTCAAGCCTCTGGTTATGATTGTCTGATGCGTGATAACGACCCAGTCAGTGAGTCTGTCCATTCTGTCTTGGAAGTGTGCGTGATTTTTCAGGTTGGCCTCCACTTCCCCCACCTTGTCCAACAAATCATGAGTCACCTTCAGGGTAAATGGAGAGTGGAGAGGATGAACTAATAAAGTGGTGATGTAAAAAAAAAAAACTTGGCATATGAACTTGGATTCGGCACCGGTACGACATTCTCACTTTGCTCCAGCTCATGTTGATGGCTCTCAGTTTGCCAACATTCTGGTCTCTGCTCTGAGGATTCACGCTGGGACTGGACAGGATCTGAGGCGCATGCTTGTTCAGCCAACCGAGGCGTTCGTTCTGCGCATCCATCTCCTCAGCAAGAGCCTGACAGGACATAAAGTATACACCGACTCTTTAGTTTCACAGAGAATCAATCCTACATGCATGTTAAAAGTCCAATTTTAGTCAGACTAAGACAATAATATGGCTTTCTTAATGGCATATAGACAAGTTAGTCGAAGTTTGTCTTAGTCGGACTAACATACATAGATAATGAAATTCATAGTTCGGTTACTCCTGTATGTACTGTATATGTTTAGTCGGACTGGAGTCGGACTGGAGTAGGACTGGAGTAGGACTGGAGTAGGACTGGAGTAGGACTGGAGTAGGACTGGAGTCAAACTTGGCGTTCTGCTCATGCACCAAAATGTACTACACAATCTTTGACCCAGTAATAGATAAACTACAGTACTGTTGTTGGAAAAGATTGCATCGGTGAGAGCGAAAGCTACAGTTAAGGCCGACTTTTGGACTGACAAAAACACATGATTCAGTACGCACTAGCTTATAGAGAGATACAGTGCCACCTACAGAGGCGGAGTCAGACGTACACAGCCAGTACATGATCTTCTACTCTTCTTCAAGTTGCCTATCTTAGTCGGACTATGGCCTTAGCTCATTAAACTGTAAACGTACTGAAAAGCAGTGAAACAAATCCTGTACTTAACCACACATTGTCAGTTAAAGTAATTTTCAAAGTGTAATTGAACAAGGATAAATAAAAGGTTGATGCTGTAGTAAACAGACAAAACTGCATTGTTTAAAATGAGAGATTTAGGTTATTTTTGTGTATGTTTGCAGAGTCTGACAGGTTTTTGCCGAAGGCAGAGATACAGTGTGCAACTTGTGTAGGTCCTACAATGAAGTAAAAAAGGGAAGGGATGACCATAAAAATAGCCTCCAACTCTACCAGCTCTCTGTGCATCACAATAACACTGGCATGTTGTGGGCTTGTACCTTGAGCTCCTTGAGGTTTTTGTCAGTTGCGGTGACGGGGAGGGAGCTGACAGCGTTTTCCGCCTGCTCCAGCCACACAGCCAACTCTGTGCGTCTCCTCACCAGGTCTGCAAAGGCCGGGTCCTCACCGGTGAGCCTGCACACACACGCACACACATTCATACACAGACTTTATGTCACATACTTGGATAAAGGATTTTCATGCAATTTATAAAATTTACATTTACAAATGTATTGGCCACACTAATCATGTTAACCTGCCAAACACAGATAAAAAAAAACTAGACCTGCAACTAACAATTATTTTTCATGTTTGATTAATCATAATTATTTTCACGAATAATAAATTAATCATCTAAAAGAAACAAAGACTGGGAGTGAAGGACAGTGAGCCCTACTTCACTGTCTTCTACAAAAATAAAAATAAAGACACACTTGTCAGAATCCCAATTGCCTAAATCTTCAATTCATACAGGCTTATTTACAGAGAGCTGCATCCTGTGCGTTTCCATGGATACCATACCAGCGCTGTCTGTCCAGGACCTGACGGTTGACAGCTCTCCAACGCTGACCGATGTTGTCGAGCTTCTCTTCAAGCAGCGGTCCATCAAGAGATGACAGCTGCCCAATTATCTGCTCCCCATTGCGGGTGAGTACAGCCAGGACAGGCTGGTGACTGACCAGGCCTTCTTCCAGCTCCTAACATATAAACCATATGAAAAGGAAAGACAGATGTGTGAGAGACAGAGACAAAGATAGGAGAAAAAAAAAAAAAAGTTGGTATACGGGATCAATCAAACTTTATAAGCCGACTGACTCCCGGGCCAAATCCCCTGCTTTAGTCCATGTCTCCAGGCAAATCTTTGACTGACACGCAGTCTTGATTTGTGGCAGATCAAGATTTAAGCCTCCCCACTTTTATCGAGCGAGACTTTCCAAGACGGATGTGTAAAGCAGAGTGAGTGATTGCGAGTCAGCTAATTGATCTCTCAATTCCCGGGGTCCGCTTGATCTCGCATCACACTACTCAGCAACAGTGATAACATTTCATTTTTTTTTTTAAAGGGAGTGAAGGAGACACAGACTGTGGCTTGAGCTTTGAACATCACACTGATAAAGGGTGTTAATGGCAGTGGCTCCGTCAGCGATAATGACGGGCCTTCTGAGGTTTTAATTCCCCCCTCGGACACCAAAGTGCCTCTTTGGTAATCAAACAAAGAAAAATTAGATTCTCATCTCGCTCCGCGATTCATTTCTCGCTCGGCATAATGAACAGTTGGATGTGCGGAGTGTTTCTCGGCTACAGTACAGCGCCCATTTTTCCCTTTGGGGAAAAAAATGCAATTATCTTCCGTCTAACATTTCCCAACCATTTAGTCATCATTACTTCAGCCATATTACTGTGGCATCATGGGAAAGTAATCGCTTGATATCAGCACAAACATATCAAATAGTGTGTCTATATATCCATATATATGTACAGTATATAGATACCCAAAACTCAACAACAACCAGAAGGTGTTAAAGGTTAAATAAATACAAAATAAAAAAAATTGAGCTAACAAATGTCCTCCTGATGTCTTGCTGTTGAAATATATATAATAAGACATTTTTTTAAAAAAACGTAGCTATAACTGCAGTGTGTAACTTTTTTTGTATGCTGTGTCCATCATCTGAAAATGTGAAGCAAAACTATCAGACCTGACTGATTTATGGGGGCGTTTGTTTTGATGCACCTGTAGAGCAGGGATGAGTAGGAACAAGACGTCAAACTGGGTTACACCAGATCTCAACGCCACTATAGTATGAAACACAGTGTGGAGGTGATCGGCTTAATCTGCACTTTGTGAAGTCATTTGAGAATGATTTGAATATTTGTTGATCATTTAAATTTAGACACGACATTTTTAAATGTTTGAATGTCTTTGGTGTGATGCGATCAAATGGATTTAATATTTTTACGTCACGTGACATACAAGGCCATTCAAAAGTTTGGGGTCACTTAGAAATTTATGAAAAGCACTATTTTCTATGAATATAACATTAAATGAATCAGAAATACACTCTATACATTGTAAATGTGGTACGACTGTTCTAGCTGCAAACGTCTGGTTTTTAATGGAATATGTACATAGGTGTATAGAGGCACATTTCCAGCAACCATCTCTCCAGTGTTCTAATGGTACATTGTGTAGTATATCCCAGTATCCATGCGTCTCACTCACACACACACTCCTCTACACACTCCATCACCCTCCACCAACCTGTTGGTGTTGCCGTGCCAACTCCATGTCCAGCTGTCCATCAGGACCGACGCTCTCGGACAGCAGCGTCTCGGACTCGGTCAGCCGCTGGTTCAGGTCATTCATGTCGCAGTGGAACTGTCCCCACTCCTCGATGGCTCGGTCAAAGGTCCTGCAGTAGAACGAAAGAAAGAACGTTAACACAAACTAATGCAAACACGCGGCATGCGGTCAAAAATAAATCAGATTTTTTTTTTTTAAGTTATTACAGAAGTGTTGTCTATTGATAAAACCATATTCACCCACTGGAAAAGTCTGAGGACTGTGATAAGAGGAAAACTGAAACAGCTGACTTTTATTAAAACACTAGAATACTGGAAAGTTCACAGCAACCCGACTGAATAAAATCAGCAGAGACCAAGTGGGTGATTATTTAAAATGCCTGATAGAAAAAGAAGAGATTTTGATCACTCAGATGTTCTATTATAAAGGCTATTTCCTCTTTCAGAGCACAACAAATCTGATTTTGAAAGACGAGGTGAGGAAATGAGTTTGGAGGAGTACATTTTTATAAAGCATAGACCATTCTTTTGGTTTTTAATGGTGCCTCGAGGCTATTGTGATTACAGATGGACGACTTCAGCGTTTATGACAAAATTAGCTTACTTGTTTATTCTCGCATGGAACAAAGTATGCTGAGCTAAATGCAGACTGTTTATGCCCAAGGAGTTGTGCTGATGGAAGGAAAGGTCGCCCAGTGTGTGTGTGTATATATATATATTTATACATGAGAGTAAGTGAATGAGTGAGTGAGGGAATGGTGGTGGGGGTAGATTTTTGATGGGAACCAAGGTCAATGTGTGTCTGTGCTGTGTTTATCTGTTCCCACTGCGACTGAGACACTTTGACTGTGGTTTGACTGAATATCCACACTTTTCCATTTACACATTTTCTAAATAGAACTACATTGAAGCGTTATGATTATCTACAGAACGGTTGTTTGTGAGGTTGGCGCACGCACGCACACACACACACACACACACACACACACACACACACCCTTTGCGGTGGCTGTACATGCGGTTAAGGCGGTCCCACTCTGCGTTGAGCTGCGTGAGAGAGTCGGCGATCTGAGTCACTTCAGGAGGCGAAGCGTCACGAATGGCATCGGGCTGACGCTCGTGGATCCCTGTGACGCGGTCACTCAGATGCTCCAGATTCACTTTGATGCTCTGTGAAGAGATAAATAAAAACGATTTAAAAGCGACAGTTTTATCAGTGTTGATAGCTGATATTTTAAATAGTGAGTCATTTAAATTGAATTGAATTTCCTATATATTTTATAACAAAGCAGTCAACTTGTTTATCTTTAAATGATGCCAATTTTCAGAAATCAGTGCAGCCAATGCCTGATATATGATGCTTATCTGATGAAATGTTATTTTTTTTACAGTGTAACCACAACAAATGATAACATACATACGAAATAATACATAAGCTAACTAGAAAAGCACTCGGAGAGCGCAGACCTCCGCCAAGGCAGCTCAGCCGCCCACAAAATAGCGATAAAAATAGTGATATCGTCTATGGATAGTGCCTAAAATTTTATCATTTTTTCCTGGTCCCATTGTGGACATTTCCTGAAAATTTCGTCCAAATACATCCGCAACTTTTCGAGTTACAGACAGACAGACAAACTCTGGTGAAAACGTATACCTCCTGGCACAGGTCAAATATTAAATAATAAAACGGGGTCATCAAAAACTGAACTTGTGGAAGAAAAAAAAAAAGGAATAATACACTGAGAAATACCAATCAGCTTGTTTAAAATCCGTCCAACAAATGAATCAGTCTACCTCTATTTCAGCCACAAAACAAAGGTTTCTATTAACTATTAACCTTCCTATCTATTTTCTACGCGGTTAAATAAAAGCTAGCATGCACACGTTTGTCACACTGACCTTCAGCGTGTCCTCCTGGCTGGAGAAGTCCTCATAGAGCCCCCCGCTGAGCTCAGAGGAGTTCAGGAGCAGCTCGTTGTCGGCCATGGCGAGGAGCAACTTGTTGATGTCCAACAGGTAGTCGGAGGGACTCACTGAGGGGACACTGCTGCTGCGCTCCACTGCAGACATTTCCTGCAGCACAGAGAAGGAGAAAAAAAACATAATTTGAGCCTATAACAGCAAAGTCACACAAAAAACAAAAAAAAGTTGTCGAATTATTAAACGTGCATGTGCACTTTCCTCACCTCGACCGAAGGCTCGATCGTCTCCTCTGTGAAGGTGCGAGGGGGCGACAACTCTGACGACACGTGCACCTGCCTGACTCGCAGCACCCTCAGCTCCTAAAGCAGCCACACGCATTCACACAAGAGGGAGAGGGGAAAAAAAAAAAACATGACAGATCGCTTTGTTTTGCGTACGAGTGTGGCGAGCACCTGCTTAATAAAGACTTCTTTTAAGAGCATCTCACTCTGTGAGCAGAATACTGGCTCTGCAGATGCAGCAGCAGAAGTCTCAGCTCCTCCCTCTGGCCCTCGTCTGAAGTTCGGTGCAGCAACACTTCGCCTTTTCTCAGCACCTCTTCTACGCTGGCTTTCTCCTCGTCCATCTGTCCCAAAGAGAGTCAATATAAATCTATATGCTGTATATTCTTGTCATTTGGCATCAAAAACTGACAAAATCTGTAAATGATTCCCTTTAAAAACGAGCAACAAGTTGCTTGAAGTGGAGACGCTGCAGACGCTTCTCAGGAAAATACTGTATAAATCACAATAACAGCGTCCCAACTGGGACAATGACCTTGCTCCGGATTGGTCAGATGTGTTCAGCTGGTGTGTTTAACGTCATAAACCTTGATAACAAAGATTGAATTCCAGAGTTGTTAGGTCTTGAAATGCCCAATCAAAGTTCGTCTTATCAAGGTGGCAGCTTTATATATATTGAAGCCTCTGGCCTGCTGTATTTTTTAGAGAATAATTCATAAAACAACAGGTTAAGAGAGACAGAAAGAAGAACAACAGTCGACCTGGAGCAATTTTTGAAGTGTGCTTTTTGAAATTCCTTTTGAGAAGGATTAGAAACTGCAACTTTTGACCATGAATCAGATTTAGTGACGCAATTACGACTTTGCTGCTCGTATATTTCAACCCTTTAAGTTCTGGAGTGAAAATGAAATGAAAGGTGATATGTTTTGTACCTTGTCATCATCCAGGATGTTTACTGGCTCCTGTTGCTGCTGCTGCAGAGATCTAAGTGTATCCTGGAGTTCAGCCTTCAGGTCTTTAATCTCGCTGGAGAGCACAGCTTCGGCAGATGGAGCCTGACTCTGACTCTCCACTCTGATATCGAGGCCGTGGATGACCTGATGAGAAAGAGGAGGGGAAAACACACCTCAGGCAACTCAATCCAGTGGCCCAGTGAGATTAATGTCATCATTTGACTGCATGCTCCGAGAAAACAATCAGTTACGTATAATTCAAGTCACCAAAAACTCTTAGTAACACTTGGTTTATCGAAACTACATGGAGTTTTTAAATCATGTTTCCTTTTTGTGTTTTTGCTCACATGATACATGAGATTGATTTTGTACCTGCTGATGTGCAGGCTGGTTCATCTCTGCGCTGTCTGACTCCAGGCTGGTCATCATCTGAACGCCGCAAGACGAGGAACAGATGCAGCGAGTGAACAGACTGTCTTTCCATTTGCCAGCTTTTACTTTCTGTGCGGCTGAATCTCACAGCGAGATTTCATTTGGTACAGATGGTTACAAACATTAGCGCACAAACAACAACAACGACAACAACAACAACTCCACGCTTTTGTACCTTGGCAGTTTTGATATGCTGGGAAACTTTGTCGAAGTTGCAGTTCAGCTCAGACAGTTTGGGCTCCACGACGTCCCGGCAGGCGGGCCCCCTGCTGGTCATCAGGATAATGGCCTGGTCCCTCACATTGTCCACGCGCATGCTGACGTCCTCCAGCTCCTCCAGCATGCTCTGAGGACACACGGCAAAGCTGATAGTCATCTCTTTATCAGCTCATGCTATTAGTCGTTCGCTCTCAAATTGAAAGACAGCGTAGCCTCGAGAGCTGAGCACAGCATGTACTGATGAAGGTTATCAGGGCCATGAAACATCTGATATTTAGACCTTCAGTGAGCGAGGTGAGAGGAAGGCTTTTCCTATCTTTCCTTAATCCGTCCCTCTCTCTTTTTATTCCAGAGAGGTTAATCTGCAATACTGTTCAGTAAGCTCGTCTTAAAATAATATAAATCTCTTCCGCAACAGAAGAAAATCCACAAATGACACATTTATAAATGACTAATCATTGCTCACTCGTTCTTTCATGTGAAAACACATTAAATCGCTCTGTCCCTGACGATAACAGGAGGAGTGCACCTTAATGGATTGCAGCAGAGCGCATTTCCCTGCCAGAGGCTGCGATTTCCATAAAGCAATTGTATTTGACACTCCTAAATGTGTAATGGCATAAACTGATTTACTTCATGCATAGTCTTAAGGCTTTAATAGCATTTAACGCTTCAGATGCTGAGGGACTGTTAGGCGTCTCTTATCATGCAGATTTCCTCTCTTATTATTATTACCTGCACCACCTTCTGCCTCTCTGTCGGAGCGAGCCGCTCAGCCTCATCCAGGTGAATCTGGGTCTGATAAAGCCAGGTGCTGATGTGAGCCACGTTCTCGTCGAAGATTTCCACCTCACTCTGGTGACTCTGCACAGACAGGGAAAAAAAACAAAAACACAAGTTCACTGTTTTATAATTGCTTTAAGGTACATTTTAATGATTATGGGTTATGAGTTTTTCATAACCTTTTTGAGACTTGCTGCGCCGCGTAATTAAATGAAGGAAGATTTCTTGCACTCGCTGTTCAAATGGAAGAACATATTTTAACTGAAGAGGGTTTTTTTTGCCAGCTTTTGTTTCATTCACTGCCTTCCTACTGCAATCATTTGACGTACAAAGCATAAGGAGGAAGAAATAACCTTGTGATTAACCCCATCTTTCAACAAATGGTAAAAAAAACTTAGGGAATACTCCCTGTGATTGACAGGGTGTATTCAACCGTTTGCCCTACGCCAATGGGATGGCTCAATGGGGTGGGGGAAAAAATCCATTCACATAGGAATCGCGATTCTAATCATCCAAGTTTCTTTTTTTTTTTTTAAGTTTCTATTTTGAAAAACACACACAAAACACCAGTTTTTGTTATTTGTGTACAGATTATTTTTGTACCTTCTGGGAGAAAAAGGCAGCTAGCCTAAGCTTTTATTTATGCCAGTTATTTTTTTGTACAGTAAGTACGTTTTTATTTGTTTTGAATGAATAAATGTTAACTTTTGTCTGAAGTTTGCCTTAGTGTGTGATCACATTATCACATTATCTTATACAAACTGTATTGTTTTGATGCCATAAATTGCCTTAACACACTATGCATTGTATCCATTTTTGAATCGAGAATCTTATTAATGGAATCGGTTGAATCGAGAATCAATTTTGAATCGAATCGTGACCCTAAGAATCGGAATCAAATCGAATCGTGAGCCACCCAAAGGTTCACATCCCTATTGGCTCATGTGGAGGATAAAGCGCTAGAAACGCGAAAAATAAAAAGCCGTTTTATAATAGTTTTCATAATTCCCAACTATTACAATTAAAAAAGCAAAACTAAAATGACTTTTATCCACTCGTATTGCCTTGGCTCACTTACACAGCAAGTATACAAACCTGCCTCGAAGCAGATGTGCCATTCAAAGCCGAACACAGAGGACAGCAAGTCCTTTATTTATTAAGACTGACTGAACAAAAATATTTGCTCTCACCAGCACAGCGCTGAGCCAATCCTCCGTCCAGGTGCGCACTCTGCCCCAGGATTCGTTGAGAACAAAGAGCTTGTCCTCCAGCTGCGCCTCGCTGCCCTCGACCAGAGTCTCCAGCCCGGCACTGGCCTCCATCAGGCCTGACAGCTCTGCCTTACGGCGCTCCGACTCCTTCAGTAGGCCCTGGTGGAGCAACACAAACACAGCTATGTATTCAACTGTACATCAAATGAGTTCATGTTTCAATAATTTACTACATGCTACCATACTCCACATACTGTACTACATAAGGTAGGGATAACACCAAACATAAACCAGAATAATAATCCATCACAATATCCAATACCCTAGAATTAATAGGATTAACAGCAATATATTCAACTATAGCAGGGGTCTGAAACTAAAATGACCCTGCGGCCAACGCGCAAAAGTCTGGAAAAAAAACCAACTGTTCACAATATATCATGATAGCACATGTATACTTAATAATACTTTTTATGATACAAAATTAATGTATTAATATCAAATCGATTGGGGGGCCGGCAGTTTGAGACCCCTCTTCAACCTGTTGTTGAGTCTTTCAAGTAAAGATAAGTTGGCTTCAGTGTGTCAGACTGTGTCAGAGGGAAAAATAGTAAGGGAAAAATATACAGTCCAGCTGCTCCATCTGCTGGCCTTAAATAGAAACACTGTCTTTCTCCAGCTGGCGAGATACAGTATAATAAAAGACTTGAGGACAGCTGCTCACATTAGCCCATGCGATCTCAGCGTCAATGTCAGCTGGCATGTCTCCACAGCTGTTCTTCTGCTGCAGAGGAGCCTCGTTTGTGGCGAGCCACTCCTGCAGGGCGGCGCTCTCCTTCAGGAACTTCTGAGAGAGAGACAGCGCTTTTTCCAGGTCCTGCTTTCCCTCCGTCACCTGGGAAAGAAACATGAAAATAAGTTGTTCTATTTCATCCTTACTGACCGCCAGAGGCGGTGCTTTAGCATTGGATGTCTCCATCTTGCGCATGCGCAGGTCGAGTGTTTATACCAACAAAGTCACCCATGACCCCTGATGACGCCGGCTAGCCTATATCTTCCGGTGACATCAGAGGATCTGTTCCTGCAGAATCTTCTCGCGAAACCACGAGGATTCCGAGTGACAGAACGCTCTGGCGGTCATCCAGGATTCATAGAACCGTAGTTACATACGTAACTTTCGTTCTATTTCATCCTTACTGACCGCCAGAGGCGGTGCTTTAGCACTGGATGACCATAACAACAAAGTCACGAGGAATGCCAGTACGTACCTCAGTGAGAGTAAAGGTAGAGGCGGCACATTCACCCTATAGAATCTGGAGAGGGTAGCTGGTGATGCCCACCAGGGGCACGCCGCGCAGAGCCGCCCATGATGTAGTGACAGCCCTAGTAGAGTGGCACCTCCCCCGGATGGCAGGGGATAACCACCGTGTTTGTACACCTGAGTGATGATGTCCATAATTCTGTGTGAGAGTCACTGTTCGGAGGGAGCACGGCCTTATTAGTACGCCGTAGTAGAGAAACAGCTGTTCTGACCGTCTCAAGCTCGCGGTCGAAGTTATATAGACTCTTAAGGTCTGGACAGGGCACGGCCGTCATGACCTTTCCTCCCCTGCTGGGAGGATAAACTGTGCCAGGATTAAGGTTTGACGATGACAGAACCTGAGGAGGAAAAGCCCGTATTTGGCCACAGAGTGACCCCTGAGCCATCTGAGTCTGAGTTCGACCTCAGACATGAGTCCCTCACAGAGAGAGCATGTAGCTCCTCAGCACTCCTTACTAAGTGATGGTGAGGAGAAAGGCAGTCTTCAACTCAAGGGGGGGGGCAGCACCGGGGCAGACCCCAAGCCAGAATTCTCTGTACCCTTGGTAGTTGTAGCCTTGAGGCTTTCCTTTAAGGAAAAGGACACGAGTCTGTGGCACTCCACGGTGTTGTCATCAACTTGAGTGTGTCGAGAGGAAAAGCCCGCCACATAAGCCCTCCCGTCCGCCATTCGGGAGTGGCTGTAGGAACTACAGAATTGTTGTAGTTGTATAGTAGACGGGGCCCTCGCCCCCGTCGGAACACCAGGCAGACAGTTTACACCTGTTCACATACTGCATTTGGGTAGAAAGCTCCATAGTTTTCAGTGTGGTACATTGGGCTGTGTCTGAACACTCTGCCCGGAGGTCGTGCCCTGCAGTGGCCGACCCAGAGCTGGAGGCAATGAGGGTCAGGATGCCAGACCTGGCCCCCTAACTGAGACAGGAGATCCAACCTGTCTGGGAGACGCCGCGATGAGCTGCAGCAGAGCCTGTGCAGCAGAGGAAAACATGTCATCCCTGGCCAGAAAAGGGGGCCACCAGTAGCAGGTTGTGGCCCTGCTGGAGGACCCTCTGCAGTGTTTGAGGAATCAGCGGCTCTGTGGGAAGGCATAGATAAGAGCTTCTGGGCGATCGTGTGCGAGAGCATCCTCGCGGCTGAGAAGGGCTGGCCTTCTCTGTCAAGGAGAACCAGAGGGGGGCAGTGGGTCGTCGACTCCTCTGTGGCAAAGAGATCCCCCTCTGCCCTGCCGAAAAAACATCCCAGATATTAAATACCACCTCTACATCAGAGTGTGTGCAATTATGTCAGAGAGAGACGGTTGAGACATTGTCTGACCGTACTAGCACATGCCTCTACTGAAGGAACTGAAGAAAAAGCTGCAGTGCCATGTGCACTGCCCGTAGCTGTGAGGGATACATCTGTGTGACAGTTTCCCGAAGGGATGTAATGGTGCCCATGGGCGTGCCCTGAAGAAGAAACCATCTCACCCTCCGTGGGGCCAGAGCAGGCCGAGGAGGCAGGAGGCCAAGGAGGCAGCGTTGTGATGCCTAAGCTTCCTGTGCTGGCGCCACTTGGCATACAAGTGGAAAACTGTTCGGTCACCTCTGAAGGGGGCGTAGTGGCAGCGGGCCTAAGGGAGCCACAGTGGCAGCAGCTGTTAGCTTGCCTAAGAGGCGCATATACTGGGTGTAGCGCAAGCAGCGGCCCTTCTGAAGAGGAGAAGGAGGAGGAGGATGTCGTCCACACGCCGAAGTGATGGACAGGCCCTCATGGCAACAGCATCCGGAGTCACCCCCCTAGAAAAGTGTACTCTGAGAGGGAACCAGGCAGCTCATTGTGAAAATCACTCCGAGGATGTTCATGCCCCGCGACTGCAGGGGGGAGAGGGCTGCTGCCACACACCTGGCCAGCACCAGTGGTGAAGGGAGAGGCCGAACGGGAGCAGTGAGCACCCTGGACTGATAATGGCGGCCCTGAGAGCAGGCTGCAGAAAATGCCTGGTGCTATGGGGACGTGAAAGTACGCGTCCTTCAAGAATAAGAGGTAAACCATTCCCCTGTAAAAGCCAGTACGCAGAACCACTGCATTACTGAGCATGTGGAACTTCGTGAACTTCAGGAACCTGTTGTCCCCTCAAGTTGAGTGATAGGGCGGAGTCCATCGTCTTTCTTTTCCATGAGAAAGTAAGTTGAGTAGAACCCCATGGTGACAGGGTTTTTTTCTGCCGGGTCGCGTATAATGGTCATTTGACCAGGCTGTAGGTTGGGGGTGTCGGAACTGAAATTTGTACCTGTGGGGTTAAGGTGGAATCACCTAAGGGCCTGTGGTGAAAACAGTCCAGTAGCTGAGCTGCTGCTGGAAAAAAGAAGCCGATAATCAGCCACTGAATCTCCCCTGAGCTAGCCACTGGCGGCGAGTCAAAACAGTGGGGGAGCTGG
Source organism: Microchirus variegatus (assembly GCF_963457635.1). Lineage (NCBI taxonomy): Eukaryota > Metazoa > Chordata > Actinopteri > Pleuronectiformes > Soleidae > Microchirus > Microchirus variegatus. Next base: position 18,533,942 of record NC_139813.1, read on the forward strand.
GCTGGTTCACGCCTGAAGAGGCACTGGCGGGAGCCGGCTGAGCCTGTGGGGCCATGCGAATGGTGGCACCCATGAAGTTATACCCGCCACTGCTGGCTGGGGAGCGGGAGCTCACCCCAAGGGTGTGTGAGGCAGCACCTTGGGGAACCACATTGGCCCCATTGTTGGTGAGCTCGGTGGCTGAAGCCGCCACGGAGAGTACATCTTCCTCCGGTTCGACCGTGGCAGCGGGGAAGCGGAAAAGCCTGCGTCCACTGCACCGATCCCAGAACTGGACGGCTATGAAGAGGGTCTTCATCTAGTTTAACTCCTCAGTCAGCTGGTCCCCCCTGGAGGCCAGTTTAGACTCCTCGACCCTCTTCCCAGAGGGGGCGCCCACAGCCTCTGCAGCCTAGGTCGATTAGGCTGTGCTGGTGGCAGTCGCTGGGCTGGGGTCAGCTGGTCCGGTTCCGGAACATGACCCAGCAGGTGTTCCTCAGCCAGTCTGGCAACCCGCACTGCCCTGGGCATGAAGCTGCAGTTCATGCACGGATCCTCCGACAGCCCCTCCCTCAGGTGTTCGAGGCCAAGGCACGGAGGGCACCTATCATGACCGTCCTCCGGCTGCAGGGAGGCCATACAGGTCGCACAGGAGTGGTCACCAAGCATGGTGCCAGTCGGCGGCTGTAGAGTGGGAGAAGCAACAGATGCTGGGAGAGGGAGCGAGAACACTGCCTTCACCAACAGGTGTCGCACGGCCGTAGTTAGGGTAAGTGGTTCTTCACACTAACTATGAGGCCAACGGCGTCCGCCTATGCTGGGAGCGGGAGCGAGAACACTGCCATCACCAGCAAAGGTCAGCTTGCTGCGCCAGTACAGACTGTCACCACCGAGCAGACACAGCTCGATGTGGCTGTTACTGACGGTAAGTAGTATACACCTGTGATGGGAGAGGGAGCGAGCACACTGCCTTCACCAACAGGTGTCGCACAGCCGAATACAGTTAGGATTAGTGGTTCTTCACACTAACTATGAGGGCACCAGCATCCGCCTATGCTGGGAGCGGGAGCGAGAACACTGCCTTCACCGGCAAAGGCCAGCTTGCTGCGCCAATACAGACTGTCGCCACCGAGCAGACGCAGCTCGAGATGTGGCTGTTACTGATGTTTAGTAGCATACACCTGTGATGGGAGAGGGAGCGAGCGCACTGCCTTCACCAACAGGTGTCGCACAGACAAGTACAGTTAGCCTTAGTGGGCTCTTCACACTTCTGCTAACTGGAGGGCAACAGCACCTGCCTATGCTGGGAGTGGGAGCGAGAGCACTGCCTTCACCAGCAAAAGGTCGGCTTGCTGCGCCAATACAACCATCCCGCCTAGCAACACAGCTCAAGATATGGCTGTTACTAGAGGTAGTAGTATACACCTGCGATGGGAAAGGGAGCGAACACACTGCCTTCACAAACAGGTATCCAATGCAGTTAGCCTTAGTGGAACACGTCTGCTTACTACAGGGGACTAGAATGAAGAGTACAGCCAACGGTGTATCATCATCATCAACACAGTAAAAACCCAAAGCAAAAGCAGTACTCACTGTACAGTTACTCCCAGATAACTGTAGTACAGATGTCAGGAGAGGGAGCGAATACACTGGTTTCACTGACATATGTATAATGTACCGATTACACATACGCAAGGTCAAGCAAGCAGTGCTGACACTAGCGCCTGTAACTAAAATCACAAATGTCGGGAGAGAGAGCGCACACGCTGTCTTCACCGACACAGGAGAGTAAAAAAGAGAGACAGTACACACCGTACAGTTACTCATAGATACAGCAGAAGTACAAAGTTGGAAGAGGGAGCGAGTACGCTGGCTTCACAAACATACAACCACCACGAAAGGTGGGCCGGGTACAACCAGCTGTGTACCGATTACACAGCCTCTAGGTCAAGCTTCTACGGATATAGCAGAAATACAGATGTCAGGAGGGAGTGAGTACGCTGGCTTCACCGACATATGAAGCTACAACTGGAGGTGGGTACGAGCAGCGGTGTAGCGATTATGCAGACGCTAGGTCAAGCGAGCAATGTTGACCGCTAGCGCAACAACCCAATGTCGGGAGAGAGAGCGGACACGCTGTCTTTACCAACACATGAAATGAAAAAACAAAGCGAGAAACGGTACACACTGTACAGTTACTCACGGATAACAGTAGTACAGATGTCAGGAGAGGGAGCGAGTACACTGGCTTCACTGACATGTATAATGTACAGATTATGCAGACACTAGATTAAGTAGCAGTGCTGACACTAGTGCCTGTACTTAAATCACAAATGTCGAAGAGAGAGCACACACGCTGTCTGCACCGACACATGACAGTAAAAAAGGAGAGAGGCAGTACACGTTGTACTGTTACTCATAGATACAGCATAAGTACGGGTGTCGGGGCTTCACCGACATACAACTACAACGAAAGGCGGGTACGACCAATTGTGTAGCGATTACACAGACTCTGTGTCTTAAAGCAATGCTGTCTTCATAACATGGAAAAGTACAGATAAAAAACGGTACAAGTTGTACAATTACTCACAGATATAGTAGTACAGATGCACTTTCTTCACCAACATATGACCGCAACAAAGCGGGTACTATCAGCTGTGTACCGATTATACAGACGCTAGGTCGAGCAGGCAATGCTAACCGCTAGCGCCCGTAATTAACACACGGAAATGTCGGGAGAGAGCGCACAACGCCTTCACCGACTAATTTTACAGAGAAGACATATTCTCAGAGGAGGCGAAAGACGCCTGGTATACTCAGCCAGTTGTAGCGTTGGCTGATCCAACTTCTATTACGGGGTGTTCACGGCGAACCGCGACGAACCTCCCGTCTCCGCTCGTCGCAGCCCTTGGAGGGCGAGCAGCTCGCAGCTCCGACATTGTCACAAGGCTACCAGCGACGGAGCGGCAATGGACGCTTTAATTCAGCTAGAGTTCGCTGACATGCGTCTACCTGCAAAGCGAGAAGATGAAAAGGAACAGATCCTCTGATGTCACCGGAAGATATAGGCTAGCCGGCGTCATCAGGGGTCATGGGTGACTTTGTTGGTATAAACACTCGACCTGCGCATGCGCAAGATGGAGACATCCAATGCTAAAGCACCGCCTCTGGCGGTCATCCAGGATTCATAGAACCGTAGTTACATACGTAACTTTCGTTTTAAAGCTGCGTTTTTACAAGATAATAATAATTTGGTCTAAAGCACACAATGAATTACCTGAGCCCCCAGGTCATTGTAGAGCAGTTTGAGAGCAGTAAGCTGTTCGTCCATGGCCTTGGGATTCTCAGTCTGCTGCTTCTGCACAATCTGGCGACCTGTTTTTATCACTGTCTCCACTTCCAGCTTCACTTCGCTCAGCAATTTGTATAATTTCTATAAAGTAAAAAAAGAATAGGAATGAGCGGTGGAAACGAAACGAAGAGATTGAGTATGATCTGCAAAATCTTAATTAAACAAGAGTTCTCACCATACACCCACCAAGGTGGGACTGGATTTTCTCTGGTTCTATGCTCTTCACGTCCAGGATGTGTAGCTCAGCCTTAGCACCCTCCAGAACCCTCTTACAGTCCAACATGCGTTGCTCAAAGTTTGCAGGCTTCTGGAAAAGCTGGTACTTTGTGGATATCTCTCTCAGCTTCCTCTGCAGTGACAAAACTTTGGGTTAAAGTAGACATATTATACCATATTTTTCAAAGTGGACCTAGTTCCCTGGTGTCCTAATGAACACGCTTTGGTCAAAATACCTTAAAGATGAAGCACCATAATCACCCTATGCCAAAACAGCCCTGTTCAGAACACTCGGTTTTGAGTGCCTGTCTCTTTAAATGCAAATGAGACACAGGAAACTACATCAGCGTCACTGAGTCTCTGGCAGCTAACAGCAGTTAGCATATGGAAAAGCCATCATTTGCCGACTCTCGTCTGCACATTGCCGTCATATATAAAATGTAAATCCTCTGAGGCTGGGAGTTTGTGTAGAACTCTGTGCAGCCAAGAATACAACACTTCGTGGACACTTCCGCTCTTCCTGGACAAAGCGGAGCTCCGGGAGACAAAAATTCCAGGTATGCGTCATTATGACATAGCAATGAGTGCAGAAGTAATATCACATGTTTTATCTCCTGTAATTAGACTGAGGTGGACCACAAAAACATGAATGAGTCATATTTGTTCACACTTTACCTACTCATAGAGCCTCCAGAGTCCCAAATATAAGTATTAAAATTATTAAAAAGTAGATTTTGCATAATATGTCCCCTTTAACACACCTAAGCAATCATTCTTCTATATAGTTGCAATGATTTTGGAAATCCTGCAAATAAAAATGTTCTGAAAGACAAAAGCTTCCAGAAAGTCTTTAAGGCAGCAAGTGATATGACGATATGATGCAGTGGTTGCATTAAGTTCCTGTAGTTTCTGGCGTTCTCCAGTAGGAGTCAGTGTTACCTGAAGCTGCTCCAGCATGGTCCCACCTCGAGCAGCCTTGCCATCAGTGGAGGGAGGAGGTAAGTTGGCCACATTTCTCCTTCTCATCTCCTCCACCGTTGCCTCGTGGGCTGCGATCTCTGCCCCGATGCTCTGAAGGAAAAGTGTGATTTTCAGTGTGATATCAGAAGGAGAAGTAAGCGAATATCAGAGAGCTGACTGCTGCTGCTTTATGTTATTATTCTACAAGTCTTGACTGGGCTTGTACCGATCCATAAGGCCTGGGTGCTTCTCAAAGCGTCACATACCTGCGCCTCTTGTGGAAGCTGGAAGGCGTCAATGCGATCGGTGAGGTAGGAGGTGAGCGTGTGGTCCAGCTGGCTCAGAGACTCTTGCAGCGACTGGAGAGCCTGATCGTTCTCCTTCAGTGTCTGCAGCTGCTGCTCGAGGCCGATCTGCCGGTTCACCGCCTGGACACAAGAGTTTAAATGTAGGGTATTGTACGATTTTTAATGTTTTAATCCTGAGAAAGCACAGACTACACGATCCAGTCACCTTGCTCTCATTAGTTGTTGCGGGGTTCTGCTACTTCGAATTTGAAATCAGGAAATTGTGTCTGTTAACCCCTCACACTACAGGATAATCTCTTCAAATCAACCTAAAATGATTATTCTGAAGCTCCGCATGGAAGCGAAGAACAAGACATTAGGAACATGAACACTTAAATTCTGATACTACTTGTTTCCAAGACTGGATTGAGTCCTTAAACCTCTCAGTCACTGCGGGCTTTATGTCTGTGTCTATCTGTGACAGGCAGCAGCTGCAGCAGGGGTTGGAGAGAATGTGAGGACAAACTCATAAAAACAGGACAAGGGACAGACAGAGAGTTTATATAGTGACACAAACGGAATCATAAAAAGGTGTTTAAATTGGGAGTTTAGAGGCGGAAGACACAGATAGGCATATTAAGTGTTAGATATAATACAGACTACAACATAAACTGATGACACGGCAGTCAAATATGGCACAGGAATACATTTGCAATGTATTCAAATACAAATATACACAAAAAAACAAGGTCCTGACCTGGTTGTTGAGCTGCTCATAGCGGGAATTGAAGGACTCGAGTTTTTCACTAATGAGATCGTCCAATATTCCTCCATCGATCAGCGTCTGACCCAGCTCCCTGATTTGTGTGCGGTTGTCGCTCGGGTGGCGAAGCACGGTCTCCAGAGACTGGTTGTTTAAAGGATGACATGGACAAGAGGGTAAAGAATCAAGAGAATTTAATCAAAATGAGAAGAAAAATAAAGAAGTTGATTTCTATATCAAAACATCAAGAAAGTAATTGCCCCAAAAACGTGAGTGACTGAAACCCAGGAAAACAACAACAACAAAAAAACAACCAAAGACGATTTATGTGCGTTAAAGATTGAGGAAGAAGCTAAGCAAACACATGAAGTGCAGACAGAAACTGCTGGACTGGGTGTGTCAGATGAAGACAAGCCAAAAAAAAGAAAGCAAATGGTGAGTGAACAACAAATGAGACACAAGGAGGAGACGGGGCTTGTCAAATGACGGCACTTGTTTGGATCCAGTCATTGTTTATGTGGGGTCATTAAATGTGCTTTTCCTTCCCAGGGGTGATAGACAGACATAGACAGAGAGAGAGAGACAAACTCCTGAGGGGTAAGTCTGATTATGAAACAGGGTACAGAGCAAACAGGGTGAAGGGTGAGAATATTCAGAGGAAAAAAAAGAGGACAAGACAAAGACTGGGTGGTAAAAACATAAGGACAAACTAGAGAAGGGGTTGTGGGGGGGGGATGCAAAATAGTGTCTTCAAGGGTCTTCAGTTGTCTCCAGCATTATGCAAAGTTACAGAAGCAGCGCTGTGATTAGAATGGATCTGACAGAAAGGCTGCAGGCAGTATGTACGGATATAGCAGCGGAGCAAACAACAGCACAAGACATTTAAAAGACAATGAGGTCAGTGATGTAATATTATATTCACTTATTAAACGGATGATTTGGAGTTTTAAATCCTAAGCAAACTTATGATTATCATTTATCCTGATTCCCAGCTTCTCACTACTATACTATACACTCAGATGCTGTTTTGAATATATATTACCCTGAATTACATATTTATAAATTGGCATGTGCATGATGATAATGAAGGTTAAAGTGTAGCGTGAGTGAGTGCCTGTTGTTTTAAATTAGAACGTCACTATTACTCATTATTATACATAAGAATAAGAGTTATATGATAAAAGCGTCTTTTATGGAAGTCCACTATGTGAAATGCACTTGAAAAATAGTAGTGCTGGGCACTAGGTTAACGCACATTGACGCCAAGTTTACGTGCCACGACACCGGAGTCCAGGCACTGTTTACCAGTTAGCTCCGTTAGCTCCATTAGCTCGTTTAGCACCGTTAGCGAGCCTACAGTCGAACTGGAGCAGTCTGTTTATTAAACGGAAAAGTGCAGTGCTACAATTAACCAGTGTACCTGTGGACTGCGTATGTGTGCCTCTGTTTTTAAAGTTTAGCGTTACTTTAGAGACTCATTTTAACAATCACGTAGTCACGTAAACATGGCGTAACACGCGTCTTTTTCCAGACAGTCGTCCGTGGAAACGTGCGTTAACATAAGCACCCAGCACTAAAAAATAGCTATATTTAGTGCAAATTATGCAACTCGTGTGTTCGTATTGCTGTGTAGCCAACGATGTTTTGTCAAAGGACTGCATCTGTGTCCATGTTTCTACCTCCAGAGCTTCACTGACGGCCTCAGTGCTCTCGGGCAGGTTGTCTGTAGCTTGAACTTTCGTCTCCAAAGTGTTGAGCCATGTCTGCTCCATGTCCAGGTACTGGAGCAGCTCCATCCAACAGGACCACACCTCCTGCACAGACACACCCAGAGAAACATGATGATGTCGGTAAAAAAAGTGACAGCTCTATTGTACATACCCTAAAGGATTAAGTACTTCAGGAAAAGAATAAACATAATTCAGAGACTCTGTGGAGTCTGAGTGATGATGATCATAAATAATGCCCCCCTGAGCAGTTTGAATGGTCATCTTTACTTGTTTTAAGCATGAAAAATAACAACAGGGACGCCGCTCATAAACCAAAATGTCACTTCAATAATGAACAATGCTGAGCTGCAAGGTGTTTGTTCAAACTGGGCTGTTCATTTATGGGTAAATTTTTCATTGCAGCTTTTTAAAGTGGAAAAGACTTCACTGGGTACTTCTTCATTTTCCACTCTCTGACTGCAAGGCTGTGGTGCAGGAAAGTACATTTATAAAACAATAAAACCAGAGGTGGACAGTAAATTATAATACTATGTATGTCTTTTAAATAAATTAGATCTTTTTCCCCCACACTGACTCATTACCTCTAGAGTGTGACACTTGCTCTTGAAGCGGTCACAAAGCTTGCTGTAGTTGCCGAGTACCCCGTCCAGCTCTGAGGTCAGTGCACTGCCACCACCAGGGGGTGACGTTCTGGACACCAAAGTGTTGATGCTGTCTCTCAGGATCTTTACTTTCACCTCTTTCTGTAGCACATCCTCTTTAGCCCTCTGGATGAATGAGGTAAGGACAGGTGTGAGGATAACAACAACAACAACAACAGCAGCAGCAGCAGCAGGTAAAAACAGTCACTCGTACCTTCATCTCCTCCAGTGACGCCTCCAGCTCTTCAGGACCCTTATACTCAAAGTCCCTCATGAGAAACTCCTCATCTACTTGGGTCATCCACTCCTGCATCTCTGCCAAGTCCTTCCTGAGATTCACCTGCTTCTCCTGATTCTCTGACACACGTTCCTGATGACTCAGCAGCTGCACAGAAACAAAATGCCAACGGTTTGGTAAAATAAAGCAATAACTAGGTTTTACTCTAATACAAAGAATTAAACAGGCTATAATCTATCATAAAATTAAACCTTATGAATCACAGCAAGTCTTTTTGAAGATAAAACAACCTCTCAGTCATAGGATGGGGGCTGCAAAACTGCATTTTATTGGATAAATTGGTCATTTACAGTGTTTTAATCAGGTCAGAAATGGCTTGGGGGCTATAGTTTGTCCTTTAATTAAAAACCAAAACCATGACCAACACATGTACAAAACTAGAAAAGCACTACAAAATACACCCTGCCCGCGCGCCCAAGTCAAACGGCGAGTGTTGTAACCAGCGATAACGTTATCGTCAGACAGCAAGTATTGTAACCAGTGAAAGCATCTACGGATCATGCCCAAAATTTTATAACTTGTTCTTGGTCCCATTGCAGACATTTCCTGATTTCATTCAAATCCGTTTGTGACTTTTTGAGTTATGTTGCCAACAGACAGACAGACAAACAAACAAACTCCGGCGAAAACATATACCTCCTTGGCGGACATGTAACAACACGACATGTAAACAGGATGTAAAGTAACAGTAAAAATGTCCCTCACCTGTTTGCTGAGCGTGTCCCACCTGTCCCTGAACTCGTCCAATTTCTCCTGTCCCCACTTGGCCAGTCCTGGGACTGTCGTTGCTTGTACGGCACTCACATTCTCTCCCATCTGCTTCAATGAACCTTCCACTGACTCCATCTCACTCACATACTCCTGGGTAACAAAAGGACAAAAATTATATGTAAACAAAAGAATCCAAGATTTTTATAATCAAGCTTTTTCATAACAATAGTAAAATTAACTTTTGCCACCAGAGTAATCAAAAATGTTTTACCTTGCACTGATTCAGCTCTTCATTTAGTCCGTCTTTGTCACCCAACCCTGTGGCGTCATTAGACAACAGCTCCTGAACCGCGTCCAACCAGCGTTCAACTTGGCCCACACACACCTGAAAACAACAGTGGCAATATCTATCAATAAAGCAAGTTGTGTCTGTGTGTTCAGATCACCATAAGATTTTGGATATGGGTTGAGCATGGCCCGATGGTGTGCATCCTTGATTTTCAAGTTTTTTAGAGTAATTTTAGTTTTCGCTGATTCATCACGCTACACCAGGCAGGCAGCGGCTCATCAGCAGCAGCTGCGCTGTCTGGAGCGGGGAGGTGGGGGTGAAGAGGCTGTCCTCACGGTGGGTGAGACTGATAGAATGTATACAACTCTATCACAAATGACAGCTTACTCTACCTGATTGTCCTTCATGCTACCCAGGATGCACTGCAGTGTCCCCAGCTCATCGCGGGCCTTGGAGGAAAGCTGGCTCCATCTCTGCAGCTCTGCGGGGTCGGAGGCCTGCTGCGTTTGCTCAATTTCTATACACAGGCCCTGAGGTGAAAGCAAGTTCAGACTTAAAATGACATGCCTAGGTTTTGTGTGTGTGTGTGTGTGTGTGTATAATTACCAAACAACTATGGAAACTATAATTGCCAGGAACGGAATTTGATATAAAAGAAAAAAATAATTCCCTGAAAATGTAAGCATAACAATATTCAGCAGTCTCCTCTTATTAGAGGGCAAATGCTCTCTCCTTGACAGACACAGGCTTTATTGTCATGGTTATTTTATTTTTAAAAATGAGGAGTATATTTATATTGGCCTCATATCAGAAAGCTTTTACAAATATGTTTCCCTTCATTTTCTCAACAAGGTGATTAAAATCATAGACTATATTAAGGCGATGACATTCCAGCTCTCAAAATCCTAACCAAAAGATGATCTTAGCTGCCCCCTGGTGGCTGGTTGCAATATAGGTCATAAACAAAGCTTCCTCCGTGTTTTTGTGATTTAGAAAAATGGTTTCTGATGTTTCAGCTACTTGCTATCGTGCTGTGCTCATGTGTGCTATACGCTATAAAAAAACGGCAAACTTGAAAGATGATGACTGACACCCACAGTGTTTCTGCGTAGCCTAATTTTATGTCGCTTTAGGACACAGTAGTTTCTCGCACATGTTTGAAAATGGAGTGTAAAGGCACTGGTATACTACCGCGCACATGCCGTGTCAGGGAGTATCTGTAGTACACCACTTCACCATCAGGTGGCGGTACAAGTCTGGACGCGAGGAATAGGACGCATTCCAACCAAAGAAGAAGAAGAGAGCGCTGCTACAGCTCCCTCAGACATGTCTGGTTCGAGCAGCTCACAGCTGAAAAGTCCGCCGGGCAGGGAAGTCAGGGTGTCGGCCGGTTCAAGGGTCGCCAGGTCAAAAAAATGTACTCTACACACTGTTATGTTATGTTTACATGTTTGGTACCAATAATTGGTATTATCGTATATATGACTATCACTGGACTGTATGTTGTGGTTGTCAGGCAGACAGACCGGTCCAGCAGCTCCACACTAAGCGGCTCCTCGCATGGGACAGCTGCCCAGAATGTGCCAAGTCCCCCCAGCTCACCCCCCGCCCCTCCGTCCCCTCCTTACAGACACCATGCCCCTATCTGCCCCGATAACAAGAGAATGGACTAGGCCGCATTCCAACAATGATAGAAGAGGGAAGAGAAACGCACACATACACTAAGTAACAATCGTAAAAAAACACAAGAGCACAAATACAGAATCTCAGGACGACATACCAAAACACACAAAAACACCCTTTTCCTTGTACGCAGAGGTCTGTTACAGTGTGGAGGGAAGGGACTGTGTTAATAAAGGGCTCATTGTGTGCCAGAGAAAAATGCTACTCTGATATACATACAAGTCCAGACACAAACAAAGTCCCTGTTCACAATGAAATCTTGTTAGCTCAGAGGACAGAGGCCACATGTTTTTAGAAATCAGATACACTCTGTGGCGGTGGTAGTAGTAGTAAAAAGGTAATAAAAAACAGCAACTTCAATACGTTTGTTTTTCACTCTCAAAGAAATGGAAGGTTTTACTTTTTTCTTTCATAAATAAATCACATTTTCTTATATAAACACAAATGTAATTGGAAGTATGGCACATTAAAAAGAACACTAAATACTGTTTGGTTTTAGCCCGAGAAGCAGGTCAGGGTGAACCGTGTGTCAGCCATTTTTCATTACAACAAAGGCATTTGAATGTAAGGCACTCAAATTCAAAGTATCATCTTTCCGACAGCAAGTGAAGGCAGCATAAAGTTGTCAATTATCAGGACTGTGAGGCTTCTCACCTGTGCTCGCTCCACCGCCCTCTCAGTGGTCGGCGTGTCGATGATTCCTTCTCTCAGAGTGACCAGTCTCGCCTCTAGTCCCTCCACTGGACACGGTGCCATCTGTTTGGCCTCAGCTGCAGCCAAAGCTGAAAAGTGACAGGATTATTCATATAAAATGGGCGAGAAAGGAAAGAATATTAACTTACTGTAAAGTCTTGATCATTGACTTCCACAAGAGGGCAGTAATCTGATTTGGGATTTCCCTCTCTGTGTTTTTCATGTTGCAGGAGACTTTTTTCTTTAAGTTCAATTGCGCTCACCTGATCTACTAATGCCTGTCATTCATGCCGACATTATTAAGCTATGAATGAACAGCTATTTACCCATTCTAAAAAGATTAAGTGAATAACTCACTTAAGCAACTACTTCAACTTAATTTATACAGCGGTCAACATTTCCGTTCGTCCCTGCTGCTCTCTTCAATTGTCTCCCTCCCTCCACTTCAGTGTTTTAATTGCCAGGTGATTTAATGCTTACATAATCCAGCTGTGTTTATATACACAAAGAGCATGGAGATGGAGCATGACTGGGGGAGGGTGGAGAGAGAAATAAATAGAGGCTCTGACAAGTGACAAACTGCGCTCAAGCCGAAACAAAATGGTTTTCTTTGGCTCTAGTCCAAATCGTAAAAAACCCAAGGGGGCACTGCAAAAGACACACACACACACACACACACACCTATGGTAGTGAAACCTCCCTGTACTGAATGACTTTTGGCCCAGAGCTGTGTACGTAAATTCCACGAGGTAGAACGGTGACCGATTCTCGAAAGCTGCTCCTGCTCCAAGTCACGTCCTCCTCAGGTGCAGATGGAGCTGGCACCGAGTCGTGATCTCGCACACAATCTCTTGCCTACATTCACGCGTCTGTGCACTTTTGAAGGGCCATATACGGGCATTCCTCTTTTAACTTGTGGCTGGCCAAGGTTTCATATAAAAGCCAACGTCAAATTTTACACGGCCACGCCGACGTGGGCCATCACTCCTTCAGTCGCCCAATAAACCTGAAAGCTTTGAGCCGAGAGCAAGGGGAAAGAAATGGATCTTCGTCTTAAAGGAGGCTTAAATCTCTAACCCTGCCTCAAGACATGAGGTCTCATGAAAAGCATATAGGACTGTTAATACCAACAACGCTCAGTTTCCTCTGCAGTCATCTAACATTTAGTTTTAGTTCAGCAGAAGCACCTTTGTTGACTTCTTGTTCTTTGCTCTGCAGCTGCTGCAGCGTGGAAGCATAATGTGCAGAAACCACCACCATGTTGTCTTTCAGAGCGGGGACGGCTCCCAGCAACGCTGCCTCTGCAGAGAGCTGCTCCACTCTCGGGCTTAGTGCGGTGACCTGGACGAGTCGGGACTGAGAGGGGAAAAACACAGGAGAAGAAGAAGAAGAGGGAGAGTTCACCCGTGCGCTTGTAATGAGGGGTTATCATCATTTGTCATGTCTCATTATAGATAATTGAGAAAAGATCGTTTTTAACTTTGCAATCAGACAAAAAGGGGAAATTGACTGGAGATTAGGTCCTTCCATTGACTTCTGCTAAATATGAATAATGATGTTTAACAAATTCAAAGCAGCAGAAGCTACAGTTACAGTCTCTGTGATTAGTGTTTTTCTTGGACATTTCATTGCATTATTTTTGATACAGTATGATGAGGTGAGGTGGGAAATCATCGTGCTTGTTTGTTGTTTTTCGTCTTATTCAAGCTTTTCCTATCATTTTGTGTGCAGCAATGAGAGAAAGTGTACAGGTTAGTGGATAGAGTCAGTGCTTTACACTGAAAGGCTTACTCTCCCACTTCAAAGTGAACTACATTTCAAAAATCCAGCATTTTAAGGAGCTTTTACTGTCTTATCTTCATCCCAATTGTATCCTCTTGTTGTTCTTTTTCTTTCTTTTTTTTACTTCATGGACTCGTTGCTGTGAAATGTTGCAGTTTAACCAAATACCTGCAAGTGCATGAGCTGATCTAAGAGGATTGATGAAGGGCTTATAGGTGAAAATCGTGGATTTAAGTCACACAGAGGAGATCAAGTTGACCGTGTGCCGAGGCGATGATTTCTACCCAGGGTGGAGTAGTAACAGTTTACATGCCAACAGGATTATGTGATCAGATGGTGAAAAAAAATAACTATTAAGAGCCCAGATTATGTTTCTAGAGAAAAAGAAAAAGTGGCTGCATCATTTTCTTAGCCCTGAAGCGTAATACGGCTGACTTTTCTGTGCAATCTGACCCCTAACTTCTCTTACCTGACATTCTCCACTCCGCTTTCTCAGCTCGCCTTCGTCGCACTTCTCCACAGCCGGGCCCGAGTCCAGCCACCGGTCCTGCTCCTCTAAGACCAGGTCCAGGTCTGTGAGCTCCGTGGACGCTGCTCCGACTCGGGTCTGAGTTTCCACTCGCTCGCGGGCTGCACCCAGCTCCCTCGCGCAAACTTCCCACTCAGTCTGAATCTGGCCCATGTCTGCCCTCACCGAGTCCATACACATGCCCTCTGCACGGAGACACAAGAGCAGAACCTCACAGTACACGTTTAACTAATTAAAGTTGCACATCATGTAGGTGGAATGTGTTACGACATGAGGAGACAAGGACCCAAGAGAGGATTAAAACAATAGTGGATTAAAAACATCTGAATACAGACACCAGGGATGAGAAAACAGTATGAAGTCATAGAATGTTTAACAAATAAAGTCTGTGGTGCTGCCCCACTGCCCTTCACTGCCCTCCACTGCCTCCAGAACAGTGTAAACTCCTAAAAAGAACTTTTCGCAGAGCAATTATATGCACTCAGCAGCCCTGCAGGCCACCAGATTTTTACTACTCCTCAGCTCATAACTGAAACTGTCGAAATGTACACTTGTAAACACACACCAAATAACAAGCAGCTGTGGAGATGTACTAAAATCTTACAAAATGAACACAATATAATCTTTAACTTTATATAACGGACATTCATACCTCTCTCCAACTGGTCCATCAAGTCTCTTCCCTCTTGAATTACTTGAATGACCGTGGCTTCCTTTGCCGTGATGTCCGACTCTAAGCCCTTTATTTTTTTGCAACACAAATTAAATGCAAGGGAGTTAAAGACTTAAAAAGTTAAAAACAGTTTTAAAGCTGCACCTTCAACAGGTTTACCTTTAATTTCTCCTCAAGGTCTGGTTTATCAGATGCCATCTCTGGGTGTGTGGAGGCCAACGTCTGAGTGGACGTCTTCCATGTTTTAATCCAGCTCAGGAGGTCAGAGAGCTTATGTTCAAACCTGCGAGAACAAAAAACACAATCTGTGCATTGGTGTGCGTGTATTTGCATGTATTTTACTCATTACTCTGTCCTTGTGTGTCCCCGTTCATACATTCGTTTAACTTCTGCATCCGTCTCCACCAGTCGCTTCTTCGGTGGAGCAGGCGGTGCCAACTCCTGGTCAGCGACCGAAGTAGCCGCCGCCGCCGCCGCTACAGCAACCGAATCCACGACAACTTCTTCTTCCACCTGATTCATCCCCGCATCTGTCACAGCCTCCATTACCTGAGGAAAACAGGACTCCCATAAGACTTTAAAGCAGAGAGAGAGATATTCTCTTAAACATTTTGTTTTTATTGTCCAGGGGGACACACACACACACCTGGAAGGAACAATCCTCCAGCTTCTGAACCAGGTTGTCCCATCGATGTGCCAGATCTTCTGTGTCCGCCTCGATCTTGGCTGCGGCCTCGGGGCTCCGCAGTAATGACACCACATCCTGTCCTGCATCAGACAGCTGGTCCAGAGTTCTCCTCTTATTTTCCATGTCTTCCTTTAAATTCTGGAGGGATAGAGATATTTATTTGTTGTAGCTGGTATTACTGTATTATGTATAAAAATATTTTTTTGTGTTTTATACATCTTTTTATTAGTGTTTTCCTTCACATACAACAATAATCGACATATACGGTGTAGAAAAAGGTAAGTCTTAGATGGTATATGTTGAAAACCTAAACAGCTTCTATGCATGAACTATTCCCTTAAAATGTATTTTAAAGAATCTGTTGACACATTCAATAAGCTAAAAATTACATTATACCTCAAAGTTAATGTTACAAATGCAACAGAGCAAACACACAGAACTGGCACTTACTGCTAAGAGGCGCACATTAGTATTCATTTCACTTGGGTCCTTAAAGTTGCTGGTCTGTACTTCACTCAAAGCCTCCTCTTTTTCTGCCAACCACGCTCTAAACAAACTCTGCAGAAGTGGTGGGAAAAAAAACATCATTAACGTAAATGACTTAGTAAACATTACAAAACAGCCTCCTTGTGCCTGTTCTTATTTGTACCTGGTCTGACTGAAGCTGTTGCCAGACCAAAAAAACTTCCTGCAGCTTGTGCCACCGCTCCTCCGTCCACCGGCACACGGCTGCCCAGCGCTCGCCCAGCGACTGAAGGTGAGATAAAGGCAAACATTAATACAGACACCAAAGGTCACACAGACTCTGACAAAAGATTTTATTCCAACAAATCCACTGCACACTTACTTGTAGTTGCTCCTCCAGGGCAGCGGTGGCGCTCTCACTGCTGTTCTCGTCCACCACGACCACCATGTGCGTCAGAGAGTTGACCTTTACCTGCTCTGCCTCCAGGTCGTTCTGGAGCTCCTGAACAGATTTAGCGCAGGTCAAATATTAGCCACGAACGGAGCGGACGTGAATTACTCAGCTCCGCAGTGACACCATGGAAACGGCACATTACTCATTAAACTACTGACCAGTTTAAGACCATGAGAGTCATGAGTCCGTTCTGAGGAAAGAGTGGCTAAATAAATACTGTCATTTATCCAAAATTAACAGATGGATAAACATTTTTTTTTATCAAGACAAAGTGTTTTAATGGGAAGTGTTTTACTTTGTGCTGCTCTATCTGCTCTTTGTAGAGCTCCAGGTCCGCAACTGCCGGTTCTGTCTCAATCTTTCTGATTCGCTCTTCGGTGTGCGTCAGCCAATCGGAAAGCTGCTGCAACTGCTGCTGCTGCAGCTCCATCAGGACTTCGTGGAGTCTGGAGATGGACGGGCAAAGAGACGGTGAGGCAAATGTGTCGCAGGAGGAAAAGAAAATGTAAAACTTCATAAATAAACAGTCCTAACATGAAATATCAGCTGCCCGACAGTGACGCAAACGCGGACCAGAACGTAAACATTTTTATCAGGGTCGACAAATGCTCTAGAAATCATCAGTACCTCAGGATGAATACATCAGACGTGTTAGGCCTTGGAAGGCTTATCAAGTGTCAATTTCCCTGAGCTTGCAGCCTTGCTCATTATTCACAAGAAGACTCATAATCATGTATGGTCAAAAAAAAACTTGTAACTGTATTCCACTTATAACAGCATAACAGCAAAGGTTTTTCAACACCACCACAGAACTGACGTAGATATTCATGCATGCGTGTGTGTGTGTAGCTGTGCAGCTGTGTAGCTACCTGGCCTGGCGGTCCATGCTGTCCACTCGCAGGCTCTCCCAGCGGGAGTTGAGGAGGGTCATCTGTTCCCGAATTTCATCCTCTTCCTCCTCCGTCAGGCTCCCCTGGGCGATCAGCTGGTTCCCGGCTTGCAGCACATTCCCCACGCTGCTCTGATGTGCTGTCAGCTCCATCATGAAGGACTTAGAAGGGAAAACAATTCAATGGTTATGATGTGTGTAGTGCAAGGTGTCCTAGATGTCAGTAAGGTCTTTTCCGTAAATTTGTTTCAAATTATGAATAACAGAGTTTATTTACATGGATGGTATCGTTTTTTTCTATCACTGTTAGACTGTACAGTCCGTTATAAAGCTGTGGTGTGCAAGTTTTAAATACACAAAATGTCTCTTATGTTCAAACCATTATTAAATCAGCTCACACAATGCTGATCATCAGCACCACAAGATTTATCTCTGTATTTCTCAGTAGCGGCATGTTTGGACCCGTTAACGTCCATCTTGCTTTACTCCCGCAATGCTGAGCAAAGCAAGAAGGATGTAAACAGGTTGGAACACAAAGAATTTAATTCTACTGTTCAAAAAAAGATGGTTGTTCAGCAGTTTGATGGGATAACGCTACTTGTCCTCACCCACCTCTGCAGTGCCACTGCATACACACAAACACTCCCTCCGGCACGACTGATAGTATTACATGACAGAGCAACTTTAAACAACTTTAAACTGAAAAGAGTTGCCAATTCCAGCACAAAAACTTATCCTGAGTCAGTCTAACTCTCTGGCACACATTGCATATATAATCCCTGGCTCCATGTTGGCACTTGGCACCTCAATACCAACATCTGGATATCCTTCTCTCCACAACCTCCACCTTCACTCGTTATATAACACGCTGCAGAAGTGAGCACTAATTGACTATCTATAAGATTCCTTGCTAATGAATGAAAACATGAAAACTGTGACATGGTTTCAGGAGAGCTGCAATCTACTGGACCTTGTGTCAAGCAATTTTGGGCCAAAGAATTGAGCTACTGTCTGAGACTTCTCTGGATGAGTAAGCATTTTTGATTGCACCTCTGAGTCGAAAGCTTTACCGTAGTAAGTATGTGAACAAGTGAGCTGAAACAAACCGGACAGCTTTTTTTTTCTTTTTTAAACCTCTTGAAAAAGCCTGACTGTTAAAGAGGATTTGATTCATGCTGTTCTCCGTCTCACTACACACTTTTTCAGGTTTGACCTGAATTCCAGACATTATGCTTCGCGACTATTCACATTGCAGACAAGGGAAATCCTGCCAAAGCCCCCTTTTTACACACACATGCACAGACACAGACCCTGCAACTACGCCCTCTCAAGCAGGCGAGTGAGTTCTGGGCACGGGCACCGTGGGGTGCTGCACGCCACCGTTTTAAGCCAAATTCCTGGCATTCCCGACATGTACGGAGCATGTACTGTTGGTTGTGGGAGGCCGTTTTTCTGTGGCATGCCATCATCAGCCTCAAACATGAAAAGTGACAGTTGTAACACACACAAAATAACTGCAGTATGTGAGTCAGAAAAATAACACATCATTAAAAAACTACCAACTACTGAGAAAGCACCACACAATTCATCATTGTGTCCACAAACATCACCATGAGGAAAAATAGCACCATTGTTCGTCGCTTTGTAAACGTGAACATTTTACAGTCGGAAAGATTGAGCCAACTTAGATGCCATTATTTACGACTGCGCTGACTTTTCCTCATTCATGCTGAAATGTCTGCATGACCTCCTTTTACCTCGTGTGTGTGAAACTGCTCTTTCACTTCCTCCACATCGTCCGACACCTCGTCCTGAATGTGCAGGGCATCCTCAGCTGACAGCAGCCAAGTCAGAACTTCCTCCAGTGTGGTCTGGTAGCTGTCCAGGTCCACCTCCAACAAGCTGACTTCCATCTCTCCCTCCATCTCCGTCAGGGTGCTGGGGGTCTCGGGACGCGGGCTGCTGCCTGCTTCCTCCATCTGAACAGTCTGAAGGAACAGGTTGGCCAAATTATTTTCACAACTTACTTACAAAGTATTGCAAAAAGAAAATTGAACATTTAAAGATGGCAGAAGGATGCAGCATTGAATTTTCATCATGCACACGTACATTGTCTATACAATTGTGACAGCCATGGTAAAATCAGGAACAATTCTCCTGAGGGACATTTTGAGTTATTTACAGATTCAGAAAGTGTGATCGACGTCTAACACATGGAAATCTGGAAACATTTGAAGAAAATGTGGCCATTTGAATCTAGGCACTCCTCAAACTGCTTTGAGGAATAATCTTAGCCTCAAAGATTTACACCTTCTGGGAGCCAAGAGACCGAATCATCACATTTACGTAGCCCTGGAGCTATAACAATGTAGCCACATAATGTTCTGAAACGCACAGTGGATTATAAAAAGACAGTGTTTAGCATGAAAATACACGTTTTAATCCCTGTATATGACTTCAAATGAACACTAATATAACATAGATTGACGACGTTAATGAAAACTCACCCTATAAGAAGATAGAAGGTTAATAAGAGTGTGCTGGCGTCATGTCAACATCTCAGAAGTAACTACTGTGTCTGTTCACCTCAAGGTGTCCAGTTGTTTGCAACGATGAAGTCAAACTCGAAATGCTAACACGTTAGCTTAAAGTCCGCTAGCTTAAATGCTACCACGTTAGCATAAAGTCCGCTAGCTTAAATGCTACCACATCAGCATAAAGTCCGCTAGCTTAAATGCTACCACGTTAGCATAAAGTCCGCTAGCTTAAATGCTACCACGTTAGCATAAAGTCCGCTCTGCGTATAGCAGAAGTGATATCTTAAGAAGTTAGTTCTTCTGCGTTTAAGACCACAACAGTGTGATTTGAAGCATGTAGTGGCTTCTTCGAAACTTCAACTTGCATAATTTTGAAAAAAAAAAAAGTCTTTGTTTACTCAGTCTGCGCAGGGCCGACTTGTTGCTACTTTAGCCGCAAGTTTTTAAAATAGAACCAGACGAGAGGCCTGTGCTGCTCTGTAGCATGCAGGGTGACCTGCCCTGCACAGTTAAGACAGAAAAAATAACAACTACAGGCTTATTATGGGATGCTGGGAGGTGCCCCCGGCATGCTGGGCAGGTCAATCCTCATTCTAGGAATAGCAGTGAGTCTGAAACACACAGTGGTATTGTGGGACAGGCACAAGTCACTTTAAACACAATCTCAGATTTGACTCCCATAAATACAGTGTTGAAAGAGCCACATGGACGTGCGATGAGCATGTCCTGCACCGAGATATTCCATGTTTCCATTTGGTAAAGGGAAATGTAAAAAAAAAAGAAAAGAAAGTTTGACAGAACTCAACTAATCTGTCTGGAGCTGAAAAGAAGAGGAGATCCAAATCTCTGCTGTTGCCAAGCCAAAGATGACAGAAATGCTAATGGACGTGTGGAGCGAACAGAACAGAGCACACTCAAACAGACCTTTGTTTACCAGCCTGAAATGACAGAGCTTTAATGTCCGTGCGGCAAACTCAGGCAAAAAGGTCACCTGCTGGAAATATGCAATGACCTTTTTGGATATTTTGGGACAAGTCAGAAAAGTGTTCCAAATCTCCATGTTGGACTATTGTAGGCTGGTACAGAGAGGGAGGGAACTGCAGCCTTGGTCTATTTATTGACTAGAATGGCTATAAAATAGTTGTGGTCTGGCTCAACAAAACCTTTTATTATCACCAGATGATTTGCTCAACTCAAACCCCTGCATTCATCACTTTTGCAGCTGTGATTCTGAGAGCATGTGATATATTACCACGCACACGCCAGTGCACTCATCATCTGTCATATTCCAACTGGGGGAGATGGTCATACAAGAACATTTTCATCACATCTCCAAACAAAGTCATAATTAATATCAAAGCAAAAAGAAATATACCACCAATATAATATCATGGACTTTATCGAAAGCTTAATTTTGGAGGAATCGAGCACAGGCATCAGAAACAAAGAACCTTTATTTTTCCTCCGCTCGCTCTCAGCATTAAGCATCCCTTCCTATGAGGAGAGGAAGAGTGCCAGGAAAGTAAACCTTGCGTTGAACCAATCAGAGCACTATTTAAACTAGATTTTCCAGAAACTCCTTCCATAGCGTGTGAAATGTGTGCCCGTGGACAATAAAATAACTCTGGGGAGGTGGTTTTGGGGATTTTCTAAGTTCTAACTGAAAACCTCTGAAACAAGCAGCCCCCCCCCCCGCCCGAGGATGTGTGCGACTGAAAAGAGAGAGCACAGCAACGTTGGAGGAGCAATACAGGGCATACATTGAACCTCTAATTTGACTAAGTGTGTTTATTTTATTCTGCCTTTTGAGTAACTGTGAAAAATGCTGAAAGTAAAGGATAGGAAGAGAGAGAGTCGCATGTTTGTGAAACAGCAGGGAAGTCCATATAAATCAAGTGCGTATTGAGAAGTCTCACAGCAAACCTGCTCACCCACCAGCACATGGACGCTGGTGTTCGTTGCAGTAATAACCTGCTTTGTCAAACCCTTTTGCACTGCACACACACACAGACACACACACACACACACAACCAATTCATCCACACATTTCCTTCCCATCTCTTTTCAGCTCAGTGTTTCCAGCAGCATCCAGTTCACTCTGTTCACTCTAATGTCAGAGTGGTGAGTCATGGCTCTGTTCCCGGTTCGCCTGCTGTTTTTCATGAGCGGTGCCGGAGAGCATGAAGGAGGTGGCTTTTTTCAGAATGGGGGGGGGGGGGGTGGGAGGGTGATTCATTCTATCTGGCAAACGCGCGCACACAGTGTGACACTGTGCGATATTTCTCATGCTTGTACAGTAACATAACAGCGATTTATTGCCTTCCCCAAACCAAGTGCTATCAGAAACACAGCCTGGAACAGCTTAAGGTTGAACTTTTGCAACGACAGCTTTTCAAGTGTCAGCTTTTCAATGAGCCGCAGTGTTTACCAGGATTATTTTGCAACAAAATTATTGTTCTTAAATCACAAGTTGCTTACCATTTGATGCTCAGTACCAGGTGTAATTTTAATCTGCATTCCCTCGGCAAGTCAGCAAAACACAAAAACCAGCAATAATAACATTGACACGCGGAATATAAATCATTCTCGCAAAGTTTGAGTACTGTTTCCTATAGGATTCCTTGCTTATGAATACAACAATTTTTTTCGAGTTTTCGAGTTTTGTCGTCTATGATTGATATTGAGTCTGGACTTTGCTCAGTGGCTGCCCACTGCTCCTAGTTCTAGGAAGGTTCCTCGTAAAGCAACTTTTATGTAGGGGTGGGAGATAAGAGCTTGTGAATTCTATCACAAATTTTAAAATAAAAGTCTTTCTTTGGTTATGGAAGATGTACTTCACAATAAAGGTACTTCTGATGCAAAATAAATAACATGTACAGAGTTTGTCCCGAAGGGGATTAATAAAGTTACCTTAACCATAAATATCCAAATTTGAATTAATAGAATATGAGTAAATTGAGAGAATCATATGTATTTTTGAATATGAAGTTTTTAAATGTAAAATCATTTAAGTCAGTAATAACCTTTCTGGATTTGATTTGCACATGAAAGAACACCTTGAACCTTACTGTATCACCACATTTCATATCACACATGGAAATAACTGTATTTTTTTTATACCTGAGCTGAGCTGAGGCCTGGACTTGAGCCCACGGGCTCTGCTTTGAATTTGCGTGGCAGGGTCTCCACCTCCCTGATAGCCTCCATGCTCACATCTTTGGGCAGCACCGCAAACAGCGACGTCACGTACATGATGATAGATTTCTTATCTGGTAGCTGCACCGCCACGTCTGAGAGATTTGATGGTGGGGAGATGGATGCAAGGCAGGTGGGGGGAAAAAAAGATCAGAGATTTCAAATTAAATTCAGCATGAGATGCAGAGGACGAGGAGAGAGAGAGGGAGGCAAGGGGAGATGAGGTGAGGAGAAAGGCAGCAGGGGAGGACGGATAGAGACAGCAGTTAAGAGGGGGAATTATATGAGGAACGTAATAGGCAAGTTGTTCTGCTTTGACATGGGTCAGGTGCGACTGCCCCTCGGTCATGACACAAGAAAAACTCCCGACTTTAGACGGCTTAAGTACATACATAATGAAAAACTACATGTGCTACATAAACTACACAAACATTCAAATACTAATCCTCGGCCAACAACAACCTCAAGCCACTTACTCCACTGTGAATTTATCCAAATCTTGGCAGGAGCTGAAGGTAGGCTTTGAGAGTACAGGCTAACTTTTAATAGGTGGGAGTTTAAGACATATTTAATTTAAGAATGTATTTTTTTTTTTTAGACTTCTATAAAAGGAAGCAATTGTCATTTTCCAAAAAATAAAATATCTTTGTGCATGACGTGGGAATGTGTTCAAAACTGACTCTGTACCTTCAGGATCCAGTAGCCTCTCGATGGCCAGCTGGTCTTTGGCTACAGTGAAGGCATGGTCCAGTCTTTCCACAGGGCTCAGTCTGACAACCTCATCCCAGCTGAACACGTTTGGCCTGAAAACAACAAGTCTGTTAAACACAAACTGTAACACTGAAGATTTCCTTCATAGATATCTATCTATAAAGCAAGTTGCATCTTTATGTCTGTGTGTGTGAATTTTTGAAATTCAGGAAATGATCCATTTGCCCTGATGCACTTAGACAGTGAGTTGACTTTCTTCTCAAAAACAAAAAGTATCTCGGAATGACTTGAAATTTACCATCATAATAGTCGGCATCGCCCTGAACAAGGATCCGTTGAAAATATTTCAAAAAAACCATTAGGCACATTAATGAGGTTGCACAGTGTTTGTATTATTTTAGCCTTTATGTTCCTTATCATGCATTACCATAACTGAAAATCTTCCTATAGCTCCCACTATGGGAATACATACTTCCTACGGGCACTGCACTAGTCATACAACATCATATATGATGTAAATAAATTTGTATTTTGTACATACTTAAAAACACAAATGCATTTATGTGACATAAGTCCTGCGTGTTATGCATAGAAAACTAGTGTCCAGGCCAGTTGACTGTGGAATGCAAGTGTTCATTGAGCCACCTAAAATCTGGCCCAAGTCTAAACTAACACTGGCCTTTCTCACAGGCAGCCCACGGGTCAGTGTGTGTGTGTGTGAGCAGTGCGGGTTACAGAAAGGGTACAAACACCCCCCAAACACTGCCTCTCCGTCTTTTGACACACACACACACACACACACACACACACACACACACACACACACACACACACACACACCAGGCGTGTGCAAACAGCGACATGGTAGATTGTAAACACAGCACGTCAAGCAGTGTCCACAGACCCAGCAGGCAGTGACCTGACAACCTGACCTTTCACCCCTTCCACGGCCTGGGCATCTTCACAAGTCTCACACACACTCACAGAAAGATTCCGGTGTGGTCTGAGTCACAGGGCATTAGTCAAATAGGTAGAAGATTCAACCATCAGCAGTAATAACACAATATGGAACATGAAGAAAACATGAATGGAGGCAGATGCTCTCCAGGCCATTGCGTCATATATCTCCAGTAGACCAACCCCGACCTCCCGCCCTATCTGTCGTCCCTTCCTCACCTGAAGTGGTGAAGGATGCCGTTGAGAGCCAGGCCGTCGGCCCAGCTGGTGGTGAAGTTCAACACGTTGACCTCGGGGTACGAGCGAGTGCACTGGCGGACCCAACTCAGCAAGATCTTCTCGCTGTTGGTCTGCTGCAGGTTGGACATGATGTCCTTCATGATGTCTTTTACCTACACAAACACAAGCAAGTGAAAGCAGTCGAAGCAGAGGACGATAAGTGTTTGTTTACACGCACAGTCGCACACACGCTTGTGTTCACAACAATACTTTGTTTTTTCCGTCCTCTGCACTTTTGCTCCCTGTGGAACATCGGTGGCTTCACTGAGTCAACATTAATGCGTACGTTTGTGTGTACTTATATGCAGTATGTGGGTGGAAAGAAGGAACAGTGCATGTGTGTGTTTGTGTAAGTGTGTGCGCGCTCACCTGCCAGTGGAGGATAATACTCCAAATGAGGCCCAAGGTCAGCTTGTGATTCCCATCCACAATATCTGTCCCTCCGATGTTTACCAGATCGACCTGAAAGAGGAAGCCGTGATGAGACACACAAATGATATTGCTTCAACTCTTAATGAGGGGCCCGGACTTATGTTATAGCTGAATACTTCTGAATCAGGCATTTTCTGCAGGCTCGTCAGACACCAATTATGTGGAGACGGGGGGAGGCCAAGGGAAGTGTGATTACATATAAATATTTTAGAGAGGATCAAGGCATAGAGTGGAACATGAGGTCAAGTGTCTCGTCAAACTATTAAGCGACCTCTCTGGCTGCCACGAGGTTGACCTCTGACTTATCTTTCCTCCCAATCAGCTTCATCCCACCACACACTATCGCTCCCTCACACACACTGAAGCTCAACGAGAAGCCACAGAGGCTTTTATATGCTCTGAAGCACAAGGTAATGGACAAAGATGGTCAATCGATGCTTTATATTAAAACAGAGTTTTCTTTTCAAACACCTGTTTATTTACACATGTAAGTTCCATTTTCACACAATAAGCTACATAAAAGCGGTAAAAGTGCATGTGCTAGAGCTCTGCGTCGCACACGTCTAAAAAAAAATCCTCCTCCAAAAGTTGCTTATAAACACATCTACTTGGCATCTAGTTTTCCCTTGGACACAGAGGTGCATGACAAAGCACCGCGCTCACTTTAACAAGCTGGCAGTGATGGCATAATTTCTGTCTCATCCATCCTCATGCTGGAGAAAAACATAATACCAAATGGATCTGTTTGAAAGTCGCTGAAAGCTCCGAGTATTCCCATAGAAGCGTTAAAAATAACATACGTCCTCCATAAATAAGCCCTAAAGCTAAATGTATTTAATACATTTGACCTCTAAGTCATGAGAAAGCACAGCAGGAACAAATGATTATGTGATAACTAGGGGGTCAGCGTAGGAATGACAGCAGAGAACGACGACTGTGGAAGTGGAAAGGGTTCATACAATTTCGTATGTGCCACCTGTTTTGTTTTTTTGTTTTTTAAATCACTAAAACTGGAGCCAAAAGCTTTGCATCTATTTTGCATTTCAACACAGTCGAGTACTAAATCTTTTCAAGGCTGTGGTCAGCAGTGCTGCTCTTCAGATCCCACTTTAGATTCTAAATGACGACAGGAAATGGAGGATTTTTATTTCCCCCCGACATCGAAATGAAGACAGATATCATGGAAATACTTAGCGACCGTATGTCATTTTCTCCACTGTTTAGACCAAAGAGGCTCATGGGAACTCAGGCCCTCGTTGCCAGCTGACAGTTCTGGCTCTTGCCAGAGATAAACCGGCAACTTGAGCCTGTGCAACTTCCCGTGATTGTGCCCTGCCCCTTATCTCCCACTGATAAGGTCAAGGCATTAAGACCAATCATTGTTCAAGAAGAGGAGGAGGGAGGGAGGGAGGTAATACAGACAAGCTGACATGTGCACATAAAGGAGATCATACATTACCGTTCAAAAGTTTGGGGTCAATTAGAAACAACCTTATTTTTGAAGGAAAAGCACTTTTTTTCCAATAAATATAACATTGAATGAATCAGAAATCCACTCCATACATTGTTAATGTGGTAAATGTCTATTCTAGCTGCAAACTGGTCTGGTTGTTAATGGAATATGTACATAGGTGTATAGAGACCCATTTCCAGCAACCATCTCTCCAGTGTTCTAATGGTACATTGTGTTTGCTAATCGGCTATTGGATGATTAGAAAACCCCTTTGCAATAATGTTAGCACAGCTGAAAACAGTTTTGCTGGTTCTTTGACGAAAGGGCAAAAGTATTACTTTGAATAAAAATCATGATTTCAAATCTTGTCAATGTCTTGACTATATTTTCTAATCATTTTGCAACTCTTTTGATCAATAAAAGTGTGAGTTTTAATGGAAAACACAAAAAATTGTATAGGTGACCCCAAACTTTTGAACAGTACTGTACTTCTTCTGAGTGGACTGTATGTAACCAGTAACACTTCCTGTAAATAAACAGCATGTGCTTACAGGAAGTGCTTAAGGCATTTTCCTTGGTTAGAAATGTACACATGCCTGGTAATAATGTCTCACATTGTGTTAAAAGACATCCTGACCTTCGTGGTTTAGCACAAAAAATGCGTTCACTCACATTATTCTGATGCAGGACTTGAAGTACTTTGTTGACGTTGTTGAGAGAATGCACTCGGGTCGAGCCTCGCTCTTTGGTCTGAGGAAAAAAAAGGAAACGGCAGAAATCAGCTCACCGACGTGTGGATCAGTGGCAATGGACGCTTTTACTGTGTTTTCTGAACAAAGTCAAAGATTCTCCATCACTCAGCACACCCATTATCCTATCAGCAGTGTCCATGAGCCAACTTATGGAAAGAATGGCAGGATGAAAAGCTGCCAAGAGCAAATCCCTTTCTTCACACACCCCCAACCACGTATTAGCACCCAATTATAGGAATAGCATTCTGACATTAAAGAGTGTGTGTGTCTGCATGTATGGCATACAGGCATTTGGCACTTCATACGACTACAGGTGCTAGAAAGAAGATATTGTTGTTAAACTCTACTCTAAGGATAGAGTATACATTCTGCTGATAGATAAACATATTATCAGTTCTTTTTCTCATTGTGTTTTTAGGATCTAACCCTTAAGTGGACACAACAGGAATCGAAGTATTCATTTAAATGCAACAGTCTAACAAAACACTACAATGCTGTAACTGTAACGTGTTCAATAACGTGTGCTCACAAAACAAACGGCTCCACGTAAGACCCACAAAAAGAAATACCCAAGAGAGAGAGAAAGAGAGCCAAAGCTTTTAAACTTGAAATTAATCAATAGAGGTGCTGCTGTATAGCTGTAACACATCAGGAAATCATTGAAAACATTTCAGTTCTGTGACTAAACGCACCAGGACTGTGCCAGTGAGACCCTCCAGCAGTTCCAGCAGCTTCTTCCCGTCTTTCAGGTCAGAGAACATGTCTTTGATAGGTGTCTTCCCCGTCTGAGAACACACAAACAAACAAACAAAAATGGTACAAGTGGTTTGTTTTTTCGAGTCAACAACAGAGATGAACACCACAAATCTTAGCTGCAGCATGTGATCAATAAATAAGCCTAGAGTATTATTGAGAGGTTTTAATAAAAGGATTTAACAATACAAGATATATAGTATGTATGTATATATATACCAGATATATCAAAACAGAACATGATGGAACTGAAGTACATGTACTGCACTAGAGGGTGTGTTTGGCATGAATCACAAGGTGTCAAAAATAGAAAAGGGAAAAAGAGAAGTTCTCAGACACTAAAGTAAGGAAGGAAACTTACATTTAAATCCAAGGGCTTGACTGATTATGTAATGTCATATTTTAAAACAGCACCACAACAGTAACCATAATAGCAATATGTCTCCAAGGACAGTTTATTCATCAGCTACAGGTCTGAGGACAATAAAATGAACTCAGTAAAATTAAGTCCTGCTCCAAAAAGCAGTATGTTTTGCATGAACTTGTTTTTGTTAGGGTTTTTTTTTTAGAATACAGAAAACATGTGCTGATTTTGTTACCTTGGAGAACTGTGCATTTATCCATTTGGTAAAGGTTTTCTTCTGGACTGCATCGTGCTCATCTGCGGAACAAAGACAAAAGGTGGGTAAGGTGGGTAAAGAGGCGTTATCGAAAACATCTGCAGTCGGCGTAAGGTCAGTGAAGATCACTTGTGCTCATTTGTGCTCGTAACAAACTCTCTCCACACAAGTGGAAATTGTACGGTCGCCGTTAAAAGCATCCATGATTAAACCGTCTGGAATGTTAGAAAATGACAGCAGACAAACTGTAGGTTAGACGAGGACAAGATATCAACAGCTGCTTGGTGTTAGATGTGAAAGGTGAAAGTTGCTGTGCATGTGGGCACATCTTTGCCCGTTTATAATTTTCCCCTTAGTCTCTGAACCCAACAGTACAAATATTTCACATTCTCTTCCACTTCCAACTCCTTCCCTCCCTGCTCCTCCTTCACTTTCTCCAGCATAGTTCTATAATAAGGCCTCATTTGTGTCAGGCAGAGGGTCAGCTGCTTTGATGTGCCTGGGCGATGGCTGGCTCCTGTAATGGATCAGGGGTAGCTCACACAAAAGCCTTGGACTGCAGACTCGGAAGATTACTTTTAACTCGGTCCCAAGTTTCAGACGATATTGAGTCGAGATTTATACTTTCGTGATGAATGTTTTCCAAAATCATAAAAGAAGATTTAAGCTGCAGTGTGTATAAGGTTTTTGTTGTTGTCGTCTTTGTGAACAGAGTTGGCTCCGTCAAGCGAAATGATCAAACCTGACGAAGTGCGTTTCTGCTGCTCAAACTTCTGAAACTTTCTTTGTTATATACTCCATCCTGTCTGCAGCTTAATTCTCCACATAAAACTGATCACTTCCTCTATACAGAGACATACGGGGAGAGCTTAATCAGCATTGTGTGAACTCATTTGACTCATATGTAACAGACAACTCTGAGAGACCAAATTTAAAGCTGTAGTGCGTAACTTTGAAATATTAACTCGGGATGCACAATATAATCAGCACAATATCAGTATCAGCCTATATTGGCTTTAAAATGTATATTAATGTAATTAAGAAACTGTATATACCTACATCTGGTGCGACAAAATTGTGTTAATTCTACCGTCTCTGAAAAAAACGTATATTTATCGGCATCTGTAATCGGCTCAAGCACTCCCGATATCGGCATATTGGATACAGGCGTCGATAAAGTCCAATATCGTGCAGTGAAAGTGACAACAAAGAGTGTGAGTAGAAACCCTCAGGGATTAACAATCACGTGATCAATCAGTGAAGGAACGGCAGCCCCTTAAGCAATGATTGATACTGATAAGTAATGATTCAAAGGGTTAAGAGTAACATGGTTACAGCTCATCGGACACCAGCGATAAACATTAACTACCTTTTTTGAACACAATCAAGTTGGTACGGTGAGCTACCTGGGATGTGAATTTGTCACAGTTTCAAAATGATACCAATTTCATCTGTTATCTGTTGGCCTGGGTCTCTTTTTGAAATGTTTTAAATTAGATTGAAATCCAGTTCCAATCCAATCCATCCCAATTTATTTATAAAGCACATCTGCAAAAAACAACATTGTTGAACAAGGTTTTGCACACAGTAACAACTATTAAGGTTCAATAATAGCACACGATTGTGCCATACCATTTAGTCTACCAAAAGCAGACAAACAGTTTCAAGATGCCTTTTATCCTCACTGCCATCGGTGTTCTAAATAACTACATGAGATTGTATCATCATTATTTTATTGGCCTTGATAACAAGTTGGGTGTCTTAATATTAACATAAATAAAATGTGTCGGAGCAAACCGAGGAATTAGGACTGCATTAACAACACATGTGGCTAAAATAATGGAGATGTGTAAAGCCAAGTTCTCTATGCTTCAAAGTTTTGTTTTGCCGTCTCACGTCCTTCCTGCAGCTTCCTAAATAACCAGTTCATTAAGTTGTCAGTCTGGTTCTGATGAGTACACCCAAGGGAACAAAGTCAAGAAAGGAAAAAGCATTTGCATCTTCTTCTAAAAAACCACAACCGACGAGGACTAATGTAGGGGTGGAGAAAGGTTACAGATGTACAGGGTGTGTGAGTGTATGAGTGCTAAACTGGACTAAAATTAGCCATAGGAAATTGACCTAGTTATTGCGCAAGTCCGACTAAAACGTAATAAAACATGTAAACAGGTACATCTGACTGCAACCAAAACATGGTGAAATTTACGCTGGTACATTTTTGTACTAATGATTTACTGATTTATGTTCTATTGGCTTAAAGAATGTGTTCATGTTTAAGTTCATGGATGGATGAACCAGAAACCACCTTAAAATTACAAGCTGAAACAGGGCGTTCCGTCCCCAGTGGAGTGGAGGTGGACGTACTTCCTTCAATCAATGAATTCCACACTAGCGCTATAGTCCAATTAAACGGCTACAACCGCAGCAGCTTCACTTCAAAAAAAACGTTACCTACTGTGTAAAAGCGCCGCTGACGTGAGCAAAAGGTCAGAGGTTAAGATCACCAAACCCCAGCAGCCGTAGGCCTCTTTGTTTGGGGGTGAGCAGAGTGTATTTTGTGCATGTGTGTGTGTGTGTATGTTAGCATAGCCACAGGCCGGGTGAGAAGAAGCATGAAAAGAAGAATGTACCGCAAAGAGGGGGCCTGAGGTGGGGGGATGAAAAGGTGAAGAGGTGAGCTGATGAGCTAAATGATAGTGGAGTCAAATCAAGGCTCTACGCATGGACAGTGTATGCTATAGATATTATCATATAGATCGTAGATATTTGTGACTTTGGGCTGTACAAATAACTCAGACTTCAGCTGAAAGAAGATAAAACATTTCTGGTAACACTTAGGGATTAGGGAACACATATTCACCAGTAACTAGGTGCTTACTAGCATATATAAGTAGCATGCTAGCCCTTTATTAGTAATCATTAAGCACGTATTAACCTCTATTATGACATGAATTAAGATTTTTGCCTACATATGGTGTTAATATATGCTTAATATTTACTAAAAGATACAAAGAAGATTAAACATTTCTGGTAGCACTATAGATTAGGGAACACATATTCACCAGTAACTAGGCTCTTACTAGCCTATTTAAGTAGCATGCTAGCCCTTTATTAGTAATCATTAAGCATGTATTAACCTCTATTTTGACATGAATTAAGATTTTTCCGACATAAGGTGTTAATACAAGCTTAATATTTACTAATAAAGGGCTAGTATGCTAGTTTACGCTAGTGAATGCATGAAAACAAGTATAAGTTTACTTATATAAAGGGATAGTATGCTAGTTTACTGTGAACACAGTCAAGTTGGTATGGCAACTGTGATGTGCTACCGGCTGATGCTACTCAGCTGCTTAAAAATAATACATGTTAATACATATGGTGTTAATACACGCTAATACATATGGTGTTAATACACGCTTAATATTTACTAATGAAGGGCTAGTATGCTAGTTTACTGTGAGTTGGTACGGTGAGCTAACTGTGATGTGCTACCGGCCGCTGCTACTCAGGTGCTTGAAAATAATACATGTTAAATGATTTATTACGACATGAATTAAGATTTTTTTAATGGTGTTAATACGTGCTCAATATCTACTAATAAAGGGCTAGTATGCTAATTTACGCTAGTGAATGCATGAAAGCAAGTATAAGTTTACTTATATGCATTAGTTAGTAATCACCTAGCTAATTGTGAATAATGTCTCCATTTTATGAATTTTCCAGAATTATCCGGGGATGCATACGTTAGGATGAGTCGGACAGAAGCAACAACTATGAAACTGGACTTTGCGGTGGAAAACTAGGACAGGAGAGACTTAAGTTGCCTAAACTATTCTACCCCCTCTTCCCTGCGCCGTCGTCTATCAAGTGCTTTGAACCATAACACTGTAAAATGCCCCCCCTCTGAGCATGTTGACCCATTTTTCCACCAAACACCTCCAGCAGCAAACGGTAATACGTCAAGGATTCTTTCTCAAAGGGAGAAGAGGACAAAGAGGTTTGACAGCGGAAGGTTGTGATGAAAGAAGGCGGCGGTGTAAAGACGGGGCGCAGGAGACAAAAGGAGGAGTTGGAAAATAAAACGACGACGTGATTGACAACGGTAGTAGTAGTAGGTTGGCAGTGCCATGGCAGGGGACCCGTTGACTGACGGCAATCAATCCCTGAGTGTGTGTGTAAATTACAGGTGGGGTGGTTAAGCGTGTCGAAACAGACGGCGCGCGAGGAGGAAAGGCAGGCGAGCAAACCGCAAGACAAAACAACAACAACAACAAAAATGGAGAAGAAAAACAAGATTTCTGAATGTTTTAGCTTCTTAAAAATCATTTTGGTTTGTGGACAAAA
The DNA here is from genome assembly GCF_963457635.1 of Microchirus variegatus. Classification (NCBI taxonomy): domain Eukaryota; kingdom Metazoa; phylum Chordata; class Actinopteri; order Pleuronectiformes; family Soleidae; genus Microchirus; species Microchirus variegatus. Next base: position 18,567,060 of record NC_139813.1, read on the forward strand.
CAAGACGTTTGAGAGCATCGTCATTTTTCAGGTTTGACAAACACCGATCAATGTTCTTTTTTTTTTTGCAATTTCTGACATTTTATGGACCAAGCGATTAATCAATTAATCGTGAAAATAATCGACAGATTAATCGATGATGAAAATAATCTTTGGTTGCAGCTCTCAGATCACAGCGAGGATTAGGAGCAGGTACAATACAGGTATGCTTTCAACGCAATATCAATTTCATAAAAAGAGCCGTGCAGAGGCCTCCTGTCTTTACAGTTTTATCAGCGTCCTGCGGAGGGGCCTCCAAGGTCCAAGGCTGAGAAGACGGTCCCTGTGGGCTCTGCATCACACTACCTTAACACCACAATACACCTGATTCATACATGTTGCCCCCCCCCCCTCCCTCCAATCTGTCTGCTGCTCCTACTCACCGCAGCACAGGAATGTCTTAGTGCTGCACGGATCAAAGGAGCAACAGGGCTGTGCGTGCATGCACGTGCACACGCTTGTGTGTGAAATGATGATATTCTATTTACTGCATTGTGCCGCAGAGGTAGCTGTGGGGCCCCCGTGGATGTACCAGCATGTCATACAGTAAGTGCCCTCTTATTCCAGCATTTACACGACTGAAGGAAACAAATACAGACACGCCTAAACTGTAAACAGACTGTCAGATCAGCTGTGGTCATGTGTGTGTCTACTCTGTGAGGTAAAGCACGTCGTCGTTTTTTAAGTTTTACCTCAGATTTGTGAAACGTTCTGTTAAATAAGAATATTAAGGATAAGCCTTTTGAATTTTGACAGCTGTTACACTACCGGTCAAAAGTTTGGAGTCATTTAGAAATGTCCTTATTTTTGAAGGAAAAGCACTTTTTTTCAATGAATATAACATTAAATGAATCAGAAACACACTCTATACATTGTTAATGTGGTAAACGACTATTCTAGCTGCATACGTGTGGTTTTTAACGGAATATGTACATAGGTGTATAGAAGCCACTTTCCAGTGTTCTAATGCGTTAGAAGGCTATTGGATGATTAGAAAAACCCTTGAAAACCCTTGTGCAATGATGTTGGCTGGTTCTTTGACAAAAGGGCAAAATTATTATTTTGTAAAAAAATAAAAAACCTTCACAGGGCTATACAAGCAAAATACATCAAATACTGATAGTTTAAAACAGGTAAAAAGACGATTACAATAGTCCAGACGTGTGGATATAAAAGCATGAATAACATAAAAACAGGGGCTTGAATTCCAAATGTTTTGGGCCAGGTATACACAGAGGTAACATTTCTGTCCTTTCTTTATTGAAAGCCACATAAAAACCGTGAAGCTTTTATTAAAAAGAACTCTCTGTGGGTCGTAAAATGAAGAGCACGGTGAATTAAACAAACTGCAGCAGCACATAGTGAGGCAAGAGTCGCCAACACATTTGTTTGCAGTACAAATACTCAGCCCCTGTCAAATAATCAGTCATCGTATTCCACGTAACACACATACAAAGGCACAAGAGTTTGTGTAAAGTAAATGTGCCGGGGAATAAAGTAGTGATTACATCAGGAAGCATTATCCCACTTGCCGTCTTCTCACAAACTCAGTGAGCCCACACATGCTCTCAATATACAGCATCTCGCACCACAGCACAAAGACCACAGCGTTTATGCTTCAAATTGAATGCAGGATTCCCTTCATAACAAAAGACACATCTGATTTTCCGTAAAAGGACAACCATTTTGTGTTCACAGCCTCTTTGTAAACATCCCAGGACAAACGTGTCCACTTTTCTCGAATGTGACCGTGATCCATCACAACTGCTCCGAATTCCTTGACCCAGTGTTGACCAACATTACATAACCGAGAGTTAACAGCGTCGCGGAAACTGAGGAAAATTAACCACACGCTGAAACCTCAAGACATGACATAAGTGGGCAAAGGAAACGAAACTGCAGAAAACACAAATGTTCCTCAGAGCAGCCAGCTGTGAACACACAGAGCAGACACATAAAACACACTCTCACAGGTGGAGAGAGACTGTGACCACACAGCAGGGAAGGGGAAGGGGAGATGGAGACGGTGGGAGGCACCGAGGTGAAAATCAAACAAACTGTCGGGGTTTCCACGGCAGCATCACGTAGTAAACATGGACGCTCAGACAAAATGGATAGATTTCCAAGTAGGCAGCAATTACCTTTAACCTATAATCTTTTACCTAAGAACCAGTGTTCCTTTAAAGCTTTAAAACGTGTGTGTTACCACCAGGGGTTCCCACAACTTGGTCGACATCAAATTCAAAGAGTATTCAAGGGCAGATTCCCTCAAAGTTTAGCGCCAAATGTGTTTACACAGCTTCAGATGGGAGGGCAAACTTTTAAGAGCCGCTTTTTGCCCACGGCGTCCACTTTTATTGATTTGCAGCACACGCTCTGCATCTGGACAAGTGTTTGTCCTTGGATCTTGGGCAAAGCAGTCTTTGTAATTTTCTGTGGTGAGACAATGATCTTGGAATTTGCATTTCCCAGGCAACATGTAAATTTCTCTCTCTTGCATAACCTTACTCGCTCATTGTTCTGCATGGAATCTCACTTTTGACTCAACGTTTGTTCTGTGTAGGCCTAGTCTACGTACATCAAGCAATGCAGAGCATGAAGCAGTAGGTGGCGTCGTAACAAACAAGGGAGGTGTTTACCTAAATATCAACCTTAACTTCTTTCTTGCACAAAATGCAAGCACTTTCAATGACCCATGTCTATTTAGGGCGATTTTCCAAAACTTTCAAGGACCTTGACTTTTTTTTTTTTTTAATTGACAAACTTTCAAGGATTTCAAGGACACTGCATGATCACACACTTAAAACCCTAGTGTCAAATGACCACTGTCAAATGAGTTCACACAATGCTGCTTAAAGCCTCTGTGTTCGGTGGAGGCAACAGCAACACCGTGCTAGTAAAGCAAAGACGACTGCAAACAGGTTGAAATGCGTCTGAAAGCACAAATATGTGCCCGCAATAAGTTTCACAAGTAAGTTCAACTTCTGGAAAAAAAGCTTTTGTTGTTCAGTAGTTTGACGGGATAAACGCTTCGTGCCCCGCTAGCCCCCATGCTGCCGTTGTATACATACAAATGCTCCCTAAGTCGGGATAGTTTTGCTTGACGGAGCTCAAAAAAGTTTCATAGTCTACAAAGAACAAACAGAGGCAGAATAATGACATCATCAACAGCAATCGTCACCACAAGTTACGCAACGGAGCTTTAACATGACAAAAACACAGTCCCAGCTGAGGAAAACTGGAACTTTGATTGACAGAATGCTGCCAAGGTCACATACAAACATGTTTTTTTCTAACACTTTATAAGTGAGCTCTTGGCTCAGCAATTGAAAAAACATCAAGAAGAGGCTGCTCACATAAATCAAAACCTTCTGAAAGGAGGCTCAGCTGTTGGCCGTCCAGTCGTTCAGCACAGCACCACACAGACACACAGGCCGACTACAATCACACGGTTTTAACTTTCTCCTTCTCCTGGCGCATCCAACTCGATCCTTTTCACACTTTATTGGCAGATGTGTGCCATTGTTTTGATGCTGCAGGTTGAGAGGAATGCTCAGAATTCTTATCATTTCCCACACATTCCTCCCTCCTCCCTTCACTGGTCACTTGTCTAAGCTTGTCCCACAACCGGCAGCGCAGCCTTGTTTTGTTGACGCTCTTCCATCGCCAAGATCTGGGAATTTGCGAGGGGAAAAAACATGCCTGGCATTCAGAGGAGATTAACCTATATCCCCTCACTTAGCAATTAAAAAAAAACACCTTTGTGGTGTACTGTACGTACAGTAGGTGCCTGCACTGGTGAAATCAGGGGGAAATAAGCATGATTCAGCAAATCTGATGCACAACAAGCAGGCTGTAAATCATTGCTGCAGCTTGTTAAAGGACATTTTAGGAGGGGAAGCAATGTGACTGGCTTTATTATCATCCGACTGTTCAATCAAACCACTGTTTGGTCTTTCACAAGTGTTTATGTTTTTGACATGAGGACAGACTGATGAGTTGGCATGACGGAACACGCATGACGAGTGAACCGTGTGAACCTCTGGAGAGATTACATTCAAAAACTGTTAATTAATCGATTACTAAACTAATCGTCAACTATTTTGAAGCATTTAAAGAAGTTTTCTGATTGTTCTGCTTCTTAAATGTGAATATTTCTGGTTTCTTTTTGCTCCATATAACAAAGAAATGGTTGATTGAACTGAGTAATTAGAGAAAATCCTAATTGTCACATTTGAAAACCACTTTTTCAACACTTTCTGACATTTTATGGACCAAACAATTGCTCAAATAATCAAGAAAAACAATGGACAGATTGATCGATTATGAAAATAGTCGTAAGTTGGAGCCCTGCAGACAAATCATTTGAATAGAATTCAGCCAAAATTAAAAATGGGTAACTAGTTCTAGTATTGTTCTCTGTAGTTTTAGACATGGTCAAATTTCAAAACAAGCTCCATGACAACAAATCACCAGATTTAATGCTGATGAAAGTCCGAGTATATATCTAAACTTTGGTGTATATCCCAAATAACACATAATTTGGCTTCCACCTGAGCAAATAATACTGCAATACTTTCATAACTCAATGCACAGAACTGCAGAAGAACCACAACAACACACAGCACTTGTCAAATGTGTTTGCGGTGTGAGTCAACTGCACCTAAACAACTATCGGCTGCCGTTAATCCCAGCTGCCACCGACCTGTGTCACACACCTGTCAAAGTGTCCTACCTCTGAGTTGGAGCACATACTCGGCCATCTTTCACAGCCTCCACCAACTTCACCCGCAGCCAAATGAGCAGCAAAAGACGGACAGAAAGAAAAAAAAAATAGTCCAGAAGTTTCAGCAGCTCAGAAGTGAAGCTGACATTCACTGTCTCTCTCTTTCCTCTGCCTCCTCATTCCTTGACCAGTGCAGAACAGAAGAATGCAAGAGAGACAGAGAGAGAGAGAGAGAGAGAGAGAGAGAGCCAGGGAACCAGAATGGGGGCAGAACACAACAGGACAGGGCAAGCCAATGTGTGTGTGTGACTGGGGGGGGGGAATCACCACACTTTGACAGATAGGGGGATGAACACAGATAAACACTGTTCGGCACCATCGCTGCATGCAACAGGACGGAACGCCACCGCCGGAACACACGATGAGACAAAGAGAAGCGAATCAGGCCCGAGATCTGTGCACGAACAGACACAACACACGGCGGAAAATAAAAGTGCTAAGTAGAAGTAGAACCATATAAAGTTCTTCGGCTTGTCCTCATTGGAGAACCCTTTTTGGATCCAGGTAGAACCTTTTTATAAAGGATCCACCTGGAACCATTTTGGAGGGTTCCACCACCCCTTTCCTGAATAAAGGGTTTTAAATCTCTGGATCACAATGGTTTTTACTCTAAAAAAGAACCCTAAAAAAACCCTTTCTTCGGGAAAAGGGTCTTTCAGAAGCAAATGGTTCCAGGTAGAGCCTCAGCCCTTGTAGAAGGACCCTTTTGGAACCCTTATTTCTAAGAGTGTATATACTGGTATTTATTTCCTCTTAAGGACCTTTTTCTGGCATAAACACCAACCTCATCAGTGGCCAGAGGTCTCAAACATGTGCCCCACCCCCCCCCCCCAAACCAATTTCATGTGGTCCACCATGCACGTGTTATGGAGTTATTACGATACATAAGGTTAAATTCGTCAAATTTATTACATTATATTTTATGTAATTTTTCTCCCAAAAAAAAAAACTTTTTTATTGTGAAATATAGTTTCATATCAAAACAAAGACTCTTACTTTGAAATACTGTGAAAGAGCATCATGAATGACATAACTGTGATATCAAGACGGCCCACCGTGATACTGAAACTACTTTTTTTTTCACTCGACTTGACTGGCCCCCTCTTGATCAGACTAAATGACCATCAGGTCTTTTTTCTCAGAAGAATAGCTGCACAATGAACCCTATGAACAGTAAAAAAAAATAATAATCATAAAAATGAAAGCTCCTTAGATACCAAAAAAGAACAAAAACAGCAACAGCATGAGGGCATCTTTTCAAAATGCCACATGTTTTTAAATGGATGCAGCAAATGATGCAAACCACATTTTTAGTACAGATAATTACAGATACAGGGAAGAGCAGCCACACAAACATCCAAGAATTGTAGTCTAACAAACACACACACACACACCAATAAAACATAAGGATGCAGAATGTGCGGTGAATTAATAAACAGCCTAGTTTTAAGGAACGATGTGCTCATTCACTTACCTAAACCAGCACTATTTTCACGCTTCCTTTTCCTTCTGAAAAAGTCACGCTTTCTCCATGACGTCCACTTACTGACACTCATGACGGACAGAAAGGTTTAAACTAAACAAAACAGAGGGAGCTGAAGAAGAAGAAGAAGAACAAATCCGGAACAGGAAGACAAGGTGTTTGTGTGAGAGAGAGAGAAAGAGGAAGAGGAAGAAGAGGTGTGAGTAGGTTTATTTGGGGGCGCTGGGTCGGCTCGTCTGACGTGACATCACATACACACTCAACAGGACGGCGAGGAAAGTGAGTAACAAAAACAAGGGTTTCTTAATTAAGAGGTAAGTGACAGGTGTGTGTGTGTGTGTGTGAATGTGTAAATAACAGCTGGAAACACAGAGTAAATATGTGGATGACAGCTCTCACACACACACACAGACCCCACACTACTGCAGAAACTGACAGCAGATAAACGTGACCCACAGTGACCTGAAGCATAACACACACACACACACACTACTACGGATACTACAACAGACACTTCCTCTCTTTCTCTCATGTACTGTTCAAGTAAAAGTGAAACCTAAAACACTCAAAACAAAACAAAACAAAAAATCAAGAGGGCCGCAGACAATTTACAGAACACACAGGCCCATTTCTGATTATTACACCTACACCACGGCCCCCGTACAAGGAGCAGTGGTTGAACTCTACCCGACAAAATCAAGAAAATAACTCAAAAATGTCATATCATAAGCAGACACAAGATGTTTTGGCAATAGATTTAACATGACGTCCCCCAAAACTGGACTATAGGCTTTATTAAGTTTTTGTGTCCAGCAAAGCAGAGACAGAAAACATACTATTTTATATTGTTGATATATACTGCATATACATATATATGTATATATATATATATATATATATACAGATGTATATACATACATATATACATATACGCATATACATACATATATGTATATACATAAACACGCATATATACATATATATATACATATATGTATATGCATATATACATATATATATATACACATATATGTATATGCATATATACATATATATACATAGATATAAATACACATATACATAGAATAGACTACAATTTTTGCTTCCTATTGCTATAAACTAAGCTAAATGATAAATAAAAGCCTTCAGCACAATAAAACTTAACCTTATATACTGAAAACAATTAATGGGCATAGCTTTTGTTTTTCTTTTTATACACAAATGTCTGTTTTTGATATGTGGTTGTACAGTGCACATCTCAATCTATGCAGCAATGTGTAAATAATGTGTAAACGGTTTTGGAGAAGGGGTAAGATTAAATAATATTTTGATTCCTCCTACTTCTTTTCTGAGACGCTGTATTCAAATTCTGTATTGTTGTCTTGTGTCTTTTTTCACACGTTCGAAATACAGCCTCTTTATTCATTCATTTATTCATTTATTCATACTGGCGGACCAGTTAGTGTGACATTTACAAGAAACTGCAAAACAAGGGTTATCTGAGTTGGTTAGACTGAGAAAAGTCAAGAAGAATCCAGGACACTCAACGGCTGCACGTGAATGTGAAAATGTCAGTTTGTATTGCTTATTTATCTTGTGAACTGTGTTGTGTCTTCATATAATAAGAAAATGGAGGGTATGGAGGTACGGGAGATAAGTGGTTCATTATTAGAAACAATAATTTAAGTGCTAAATAGAACCATAAAGGATCCACCTAGAACTCTTTTGGAGGGTTCCACCAAGAACGCTTTTAAAACCCTTTATTCAGAAAAGGAGTTTTAAAGGGTTCTTACTGGAACCATTAGTGTTACCAAGACCCCATGGAAAAACCCTTTCTTGGGGAATTTTTTTTTCAGAATCAAATGGTTCCAGGTAGAACCTCAGCCCTTGAAGAGGAACCCTTTTGGAACCCTTATTTCTAAGAGTGAAGGAGCAAGATGTGAAAAGGAATTGAGCCATAGAGTTAAATCTGTCAATTAGCACGTGACCCAGTGCGTGGAACAGGATAAAGGCCTGAGTCCATTTGCTCATTGACATATTCAATCAATGAGGACCAACTGGGCAAACAGCTCCATTCCCACAGAGAGGGTGAAATAACGAGGCGAGGGAACAAGCGTTCGGGGGCGGGGGTGGGGGGGAGTCAGGAAGGAAAACATAAAGAGAAAGTTAATTTTCCTGTGTTTTGTTTTCTCTCTTCCTTTCCTTTCGCAAAGAGGAAGTAGAAGAGGAATAACAGTCTGCATCGCTCATGACCACCAGCCTCCAGAGTCTGAACTGAACTGACTGAGAGTTACAGCAGCTGCTCGTGTCTCAAGAGGCCTGGGTGAGCCTGCTGGTCTGCAGAGTCACAGACACCAAAAGGGACTTTCCACTAAGTCCCTGCATCTTCACACAGCACGTCAAAAAGCATCCATTAACAAGATACTTATAGCTATAAGCTACAAGAGGGAGTGTGTGTGTGTAAACATCTGTCTCTCCCTATCATTCACACACACAAATTTAATCTGCCTATGGTGATTCTTTAAATCCAAATCCACATCTGACTAATGGTTGGAAGAAATGAGCGGAGCCTTTTATTTTTATGGCTCACCACAAACATTGGCCAAGCGTGCATGACACTGAGAGCTATTTGGAGGGCTGACTCCAAGCTTCTGCTGTTGCCATGGCGATCTACATTCAAAATTTGTATTCAAATCGTCTGTGTTTTTTTTTTTTTAAATAAACATAATCACATGCAGGCATTACTGCGAATTTCCAGAGAGCCCATCATTTAAAAAAAAAAAAAAGTGTAATCCAACACTATTCATTATGCATCACTGTCATAATTAGATGAGTACGTTTAATCCAAGTCATATTTTCCAGCTCTGAGTGAAACAGTGATACACTCAGCATGTTGACAGGTTACTTGTGACAAATAGCAAGGCTTGGAAAATGCCCGAAATTTGCGAAAAACAACCACAAAAAAGTTAAGTGCCACTTTCAAAAAGGAAATTGCCAAATCCAAAACAAGTTGGGCAAATCACCTGGCAACTGTAACTAACAGCTGTGCTGCTTTGGAAGTGATAAAAATGTCATTTTTATTTCTAATATGATTCATTTAAGCGCAAACAGAGAGCTGGGGATACGGAAGATGTGACATTTAAAAAAAAAAATGAATGTGCTGCAAGAGTTAGCGATGGAATAGTGGAATTAACTTTTTGTTTGTTGTGCCCTCTTCCACGAAAACTGTGAGTGGAAACACACCTTAATCAAACACCAGTGTTATTTTTAAACGGGCCCCGTACGACTACTGTAAGTTTGGGATTTCCACTTGTTTTACAGGGGACTTCTCTTCCCACAAGTATGTGTATTTGACTCACTAGAGTTGATTTTTTTCCAGAAAAAATACAGCAATCACGCAGAGGTTGTGGTCTTCAAGGCCACGCTACACACACTCTCACACAAATGCCTTCTTTCTGAGCGGATGAGTCAGTGGTCCAACCAACATCAAGAGAAAGAAATGGAAAGTGCACTTCTCCCACGATGCCACAGGCCTCCCCCCACCAAAGAACTCAAGTCGATTCCCATGTTTAAATCCACAGAATCACTTTGCAGAAACATGGGGCCACAATATACACTCAGTTCATCTCTGACCAAGAACCATAAACTAAAAACAGACATGGTCTTTCAGATTTGAAAGTGAACACGAAGAAGTAGTAGTTAGCCACCAGGGGGCAACTCAGCTGGTGGCAAAAACAACTCCATTTGAAATGATCCATGGAAAATGAACCCATTTCTCATGTAAATAATAGCATCAGTGAGCATTTTCCTAAGGGCTGAATTGTCTCAATCACTAGTTTTAGGTTTTCTTGAATAGAACATGATGTCCATCCATACATTATCTACCGGGGGAGCTGTGCCTAACTTGTTCCAACCGGGAACCCTAGAACATGATTTGGTTTCCAATTAGAGGAAAATTGCGTATCCATTAGGAATAGTACCAAAATAACCAGCCGCAGCCTTTCCATATCTCAGTACCCTTTCCTTGGAGTACCAGAGTTATGGTATGTTACAGCACAGGTAGAGCTAGACCCACGACTGTCAGCTGATTGGGAAACAACAGAAAAGCGTTGCTCCCTTGCAAGCAGTGTTTCTTCAAAGTTTGACGTCTTGTTGAGACAAACAGCCACAAACCGAGCAAAGGAACAGGAGATGTTCTCCATTGTTGTACGTTGTGTTGTTGTCTGTTGTGTCGTGTTCAAAGATGTTCGCTGTCGGTACACTGGTACAACGTCGCACTACGTATCACGCCACAGACACCCCACCTTCCAAGTAAGAGTACTTTTCTCAGTCGAAAACGCACGCCTGACCGAGGACTTTACCATTCTAAACCGTACCAAACCGAAATGTACCATGAAGGAAACACGGCTTTAGTATTGTCCAATGAGTGCCTGGATGCAGGGGTCTGTGAATTTCGGATTTAAAATACCTACATGAAGCTGGTAAAATCACAAATCCCGAGGCTTCAAAACAAGTGTTTTGAAACCAGAAGTCCCTTTTTATACTGTCTGCCTGGAACCTTTTGGCTTACGAAGTCTTTCTCGTACCCAATGCTCTGTGATAGATCTGTATATCTATGCAACCTTTAATGCACATGTCTGCAGTACTTTAAACACACAAAATGTGACACAAACATGTCACCCAAATGATGCAAAAAAAAACAAAAACAGAAAGCAAATGTTTTAACTCATTCTTTAAAGGGTTATTCAAACCTCTCTCTTGAGTCCTAGCCAGGTTTTTGTTTTCCTAAAGCCTGTCATGCGAGGGGTCAGAAGGTAGATTGTGCAACATAGCTTTGCAGCCCTAATGAGCTAAGAACAGGGGGGGCAGAGAGGGAGTTAAACGGGGAGGGGTTGCTTTGAAAAAAGTTAGATTTTCAGAGGCAGGAGAGCGAGAGTTTGTATGTGTTCGACAACCACAGGCTCAGTCGAGAGTGATCATTTTCTGCCATTTCCAGCCTTCTCCAGAAGAGTTTAAATGTCACCCGGGCTGGGTGGAGTGTTTGTATGCTTCTTACAGCTTGCAGCACACACACACACACACCCATACACATACACTTGCACACGGACCAAAGGGGCTGAGTCCCACACACACACACACACACACACACACACACAACCGCACCCAGGGGAGACGTTTTGGCCGGTGTTTCTATTCCCAGATTTTCTAGCCAGGGTTTGATAGCTGGTTTCCTCCCACTTCCCAGTAAGCCAAATTCAGCTACTAGCAACAAGAACTAACAACCACACACTTGTGTCTATATATTGCCTTGAAAAACCTACAGCTGCATTCCCACAGGGACGCGTCCTCCTGTCCTTGGAGTCATAACACACTCATGAGAACCCTCCCCTCCCTGACCATAGATTCATTCAGCATTATAATTCCAGCTGAAACAATTGAGAAAAAAAAAATGAAATTAGATGACGACATCTGAGAAAGAAGGCTCAATGAAAGCTCCTTTGTTTTGATTTGTGTTTAGTGCTACCCACACATGCAGACGCACACCCATTGTTGTATTTGCATCTACAACATTTCTATGACTCCAGAAAGCCCTTCTTCTTTCTTATTCCTGATGAAGCAGTCTAGTTCTTTTTTTTTTTCCACACACATAAATGACAGCTGAAATATTTCCAAGCACTCGGTTTCCACCCCGCTGCGAAACGCCAAGTCTAGAATTAAGCATCCGTGACGTGGAGCCCGAGCGCCGTCCGCTCGTACGGTGACAAATAACACCGTCCACACCCTTGGGTTTGGTGAAGCTCACATTCCTGTTGTCTTGTTGTATCAGACAAAAACTTCCGTCATTATGCTGCAAAAGTCACACCCCAGAGATAATGAGAAAGCGGATGATCCTTTGTTTGGGCGAAACAGGTAAAGCAAGAGGAGGTGGTGATGATGAATCTCTGTTAATTTCCAAAGCTGCACCAAATGGTACTTCCGGCGAGTGGCATGCTGCCTCCATTACTAAGTTTAAATGTGTTATTTTGTGTTTGAAAAATGTCATTTTCAACTTGGAACGGTATAGTGTGAGCCAGAAAAGGCAAAAAAGCAGCAAACACATTCTTATATAATAGATTTAAACCTGAAATGTTGGACTTTTATATCAGCAAAGCCTTTTGTTAAGTGGATAAATTCAGGTTTTTTTTCCTTGTGTGGCAGGTGGCCACAGGGTTTACAGTGCGACTGCGCACAGTGGTGTAGTGTGGTCTACTGTAGTGGGTACATTGTCAGCACGGGTTGCCAAACCAGCAGCACAATAACCTACAAAAAGAGACTAGAGTTTTTAATAAAAGCAAGAGTCATCTCTACACTTTATTTGCAAAAACAAATTGCATGAGTATCATTTCTGTCAAAAGAGAGTTGATACGTATGAATGCTTAAGTGGTTTTACAGAAATCTTTGGCTTTTTGTGTATCACGTAGACTACACCACAGACTGAGCATCTGTCCCAGACGCGGGCTGGTTATCAGTGAGGGTTTAATACAATGTGGATAGATGCTTGGTTCAGAAACATACATATTTCATATTTTCTGCAAGGATTTTCTGATTTCTTCCTTTAAAGGACCGTGTTAATTGGCCACATTAAGCAACGTGTCTATCACAGTGTCTCTTTAATGCACGCCATATTTTAAAATCAGTTCAACATCTAGTTGGCAGCTTGGGAGGTTGACTCTCTCGAGGTAATACAACAAAGTCAGTTCAACAACCTTAAATGGAAGCATCCAAAGGGATATGCAGCAGCCTCACAACAGAAACAGTCATGGTTCAACTTAAGCATGACGGATTTCTGAATAATAACATAAAAGAGTAAATGAGAAGTGGCAAGCCTTTGATGTAATGTTGTGTTTTTGAGGCTGTACATTCTCATGAAGACAAGAAAGGATTGAAAAGAAAGAAAAGGTTGCTACTACTACTACACACAAAACACACGGAATAATAATAAGAAAAGGTGGAAACAAAAGAGCCGACAAAGATTAAGAACCAAGACCAGGTCAGGTAACAAGAGCTATACAAGTGTCGTTTTGAGAAGGCCAGAGCTGAGCTCTCAGGTGACAAATAAACAGAGATGGTGGGGGGGGGAGGAAGGGGTCAGGTGGGTGTCCATTATGGTGTAAAGGCTATTAAACAAACGGTCTGTAGCCCCTGTGAATTATATCTGACCTTTCACATTTGTCTGCACTCTGGAGCAGACAAGGGACATTTGGGGGGGAGGAGAGTTGCATAGACACGATAGGTAGCCAGGCCTTCAGGGGGTTACAGGATAATCCAGGCAGAAATAGTGTCTGTAAGCACTCAGCAACATCTGCTTCAGCACCTTTAAGAGCTGCTGTTCTCTTCAGAACAAACCACACATCTGGTTTCCCAGCAGAGTTCAAGCCCACCAGGTTAATATTAGGGGCTGGATTCAGCTTACAGTTAAGATTTTTTTCCTGATCTGTTTTATTTATAGTTTGATCTCCTAATTTACTGAAGCTTGTTTTGTCTGACCAGGTCTAAAACTCAAGGAAATTGCTCTATTTACAAAGAAATGCAGCAACTACTCAGAGCTAAAAAGCAGGAAGCAGCTCCTTTTTTTTTTTCAATAATGTCAAGTCAAATCAATAGCCAAGGACAAAGACTATAAAAAGGTTAATGTTTGGTCATATGTCTTAAAATATGCACATTATGTTTTCCCATAATAAACTTCCAGCATAAGTGATTAGGGTATAGAAGCTAATTCCACCGTGAAGAGAAACCCAGAGAAAAGTGCCTGAAGTGTACCTTGATTGCATTCCAAGTCTTTTTTATTTTTTTTGATGAAGTGCTTATGTCACCAAGTAACACACACACATCTACAGGCAACTTTGGCTTAAAAGACGAAAGCAGAAACGTACACCATTGTTCCGCTGATTACACACACCTCAGCGGCATTTACGGCTGATCAACAAGTTCTCTGAGTGAAGGATGTGACATTTCCCAACGCACACGATCAGCGGGCGACCTGTCATAAAAGGAGTGTGCAGACAAACCAATCAGAGCACACTGGGCTTTTCAGAATAACCAAGAGTCTGCTTTTCAGACAGAGGAAGAAAAGAGGCTCTGGTAACCCAATATTAATATTACAGATTTGTACATAGAGAATAAAATCCATCACTCACTAAAAGCTAGTACATATTAATTGTAGTAAAAGTAAGTTTTCTCCCACTGCACTATACTGTTGCCATCAAATCCAAATCCCTCTTTTCCTGAACCATTGTGGAAACATGCATAACGACCTGACGTGCTGGAAAATATGAGCCGCCCTTAAACGCCTCACAAGAAGCATATACTGTACGTTTCTGTCTAAGCTCTGGGCGTGAGATTAACGTCACAAATTCTGGTTTACAAACTTGTCTCACACACACACACACACACACACACACACACACACACAGCAGCTGATGAAATCACTAACCTGCTGGAGCTTCACAATAACGGGAATATTATTATGCTCAGCCGCCCCGCTCGGTAAAATCAGGACTGCTATTAAAATGCGACGACGAAAGAGAGAGAGCTTGCTGTTTGCGAGTACACTGTCGAGAGAGTAAATTCTCCTGCCATTCAAACGCACCCCGTGGTGGCAAACACTGCGATAATCACTCGAACAAGTGAACTAATGCTTTTCTTACAAGACTTTTCTCAGCTGTGAAAACAGCCTTTCACCTGACCCCCAAAACACATATGTTCACACAGCTATCCTTATAAGGACTCGCATTGACATTGAATTCATTTGGGACTAACCATAACCCGTTAATACCTAACTACAATTCACACAATTTGCTTAAACGTTCTGTCGCATTTGGACCAGGTTTTGGTCTCCATGAGGACTGTAAGGTTGGAGTTTATGCAAGAAAAGTTCCTTAAGAGTTAACAAATACAAGGATGTTACTTTGCATTCATTTGGGACTAACCATAACCAATACCTAACCCTAACTACAATTCACACAATTAGCTAAAACGTTCCATCACATTTGGACCAGGTTTTGGTCTCTTTGAGGACTGGAGGGTAAGTGTTTATGCAATAAAATGTCCTTAAGAGTTAACAAATACAAGGAGATGCTACTTTCCATTAATTTGGGACTAACCATAACCAATACCTAACCCTAACTACAATTCACACAATTAGCTAAAACGTTCCGTCTCATTTGGACCAGGTTTTGTTCTCCATGAGGACTGGAAGGTTCATGTTTTTGCCAGAAAATGTCCTTAACAGTTAACAAATACAAGGAGATGTTACTTTCCATTCATTTGGGACTAACCATACTTGTTTATACCTAACCCTAAGTACAATTCACACAATTAGCTGAAACGTTCTGTCGCATTTGGACCAGGTTTTCGTCTCTTTGAGGACTGGACGGTTAGTGTTTTTGCAAGAAAATGTCCTTAAGAGTTAACATATACAAGGAGCTCTTACTTTCCATTCATTTGGGACTAACCATAACCTGTTAATACCTAACCCGAACCGAACTACAATTCACACAATTAGCTTAAACGTTCTGTCTCATTTGGACTAGGTTTTGGTCTCCATGAGGACTGTAAAGTTAGTGTTTTTGCCAGAAAATGTCCTTAACAGTTAACAAATACAAGGAGCTGTTACTTTCCATTCATTTGGGACTAACCATAACCTGCTAATAACTCACCCGAACCGGACTACAATTCACACCATTAGCTTAAACGTTCTGTCTCATTTGGACCAGGTTTTGGTCTCCATGAGGACTGGAAGGTTAGTGTTTTTGCCAGAAAATGTCCTTAAGAGTTAACAAAACGAAAGGAGATGTTATCAGAAGAAACACCGTATGACATCAGAATTTTGTCACTCTTGATATTGGCGAGTGGCCACACGGTTGGTGTAGTTGTTAGCACCCCCCGTTCTCCACGTGGTGTGCGTGGGTTTTCTCCAGGTTCTCCGGCTTCCTCCCACAGTACAAAAACATGCAATATGGGCATTAGGTAAATTGGATACTCTAAATTGACCACAAGTGTGAGACTAAATGGTTGTTTGTCTCCATTAGCAAATAAGCGGCTAGCTAACTGTCCAGGGTGTACCCCACGTATCGCCCTATGTTAGCCGAGATTGGCACAGAGGATAATGCAGTCGAAGATGAATGATGTTGCCAGGTGTTTCTCCAGATTGAAAACATGCCTTTACTTCTGCCATATTTATGTACTCACATACCATAAAATACCCACCGACTGAGTGAAGATAAGAAACAGTTGAGCCTGCAAGTTACCGCAGCACAAAATGTGCTCGGCTGCATTTTGTGGGGTGTTTCAAGTGTGCAGCTAAGCTATGTGCTACATTTTCCCCTCTTTGCCATAAAAGAAAACATTACATTTGGGGGGGGGGGGGGTTGCTAGGGAAACCTGAATCTTTGTAAGAAAAGCATTGTGGTTCGGGGAGACAAGCATTGTAAATTACAAACTCCATCAACACCGTGGAATTCCAGGCACAGAATCCACCATTGCTCTGAGGCTGGGTGGGTGGAGGAGGCTGGCACACGGACCAGACTGGGGGGGATAAATCTACGCCGTTTCTTGACAGTATTTTCTGCACAATTGACAGAATAAGAGGGATCTGGGCTGCGTGTCAGGTCGGTTTGGATCCAAACACATAGCACCAATTTTTGATGCCAGCTTGAGTTTTTATGTGGCGTTGGTTAAAAAGTTAGAATGACTTATAACTTCTTTTCATACAAGGTAAACAGCAAGAAGTCCTACCTTGTAAGCCTATGTGTGTATTTTTGCATATATACACCATTAAAAATCACTGTTACTGTCAATATAACAAAACAATACCGATCAATACTGATGATAAAGCCATGTATGCTAAGTGAAGACCATCAGAAAAAGCTATTTTACAGTACAGCACACAACAACGTCACTTATCATTTAATCTTACTCCAAAAAACAGCCAATAATGTTCCTCTTTGAGCGGAAAAGCTCCCGGCGAATCACTCCTACAACGGCAAGAACAACAACGCGTTTGTGTGTCTCGTGGAGGGGGGCGTCTACAGAAGATTAACCTATGGAATGGAATGATCCGCGGAGAAAGGGATCATAGGGTGCGGCTCCCTCTAACCCATCCCTGCATTCTTGCATTCCCCTTTCCTCCGCTGCCATTGGTCGCCTCTCCTGTTACTTTCCCTTTTCTCCGAGCAAATGTGTTGCAGTCAACATTCTCCCCCCCCACCCCCCACACCACGTTTCTCTTCGCGCCTCCGTTCGCCTACCTCCATGGGAACTGAGGGTTAACTATGCACGACAGGATTTCTGGCTGTGTCAGTGTTTCCTTTCAGGGATTGCTCTCATGCATATACAACAAAAACACTTGTCCCTATGCTGTTAAAACCCCTCTCACCTGGATCAACAGAGAACACACTGACATGCACATACGGGATACCATACGGTGTACTAGGGCCAGGTCATGTTTACACCGTTCCGCGTCCGTGGAGACCCGCAATTTCATATTCTATTACAGTTGAGGCGCTTTCTCAGTGGAGTTCACCCCTCAGTCATGCACTTTTTTCAATGAATGTAACATTAAATGAATCAGAAATACACTTTATACATTGTTAATGTGGTAAACGACTATTCTAGCTGCAAACGTCTGGTTTTTAATGGAATATGTACATAGGTGTATAGAGGCAAAGTTACTATTTTGAATAAAAATCATTATTTCTAATCTTGTCAATGTCTTGACTTTATTTAATATTTATTTTGCAACTCTTTTGATGAATAAAAGTGTGACTTTTAAAGGAAAACACAAAATAATTGTATCGGTGACCCCAAACCTTTTTGAACGGTAGTGTACATGTGTGGGTACCAGCAGACTTCCTTGTGTATAATATCAAGCAAGTTTCCATGGTTACTGTAGAAGCCAGTTCAGTTTGGGGTTGGTTAGGGTTGTTGGTACAGGATTACTTGTTACATTGTGATTTGTAAATAGTTAATGTCAACTGTTGGCCTTAAGCCTTTGTTAAATACGTGTAGCGTCGTTGCTAATTTTGCCCTTTGGCTAAAGGGCACCATGGGCACTTTGATGTCTTTGCTGGCTATGATATAAAGAGGCATTGAGATATATGTACTGAGAATATCTGGCAGGTCAGGGCTTCGTGTGTCCGTTTTAGCTCACTAAGTTATGTGTAATAAGGTTTTTTTGTCCATCAGGTCGCTACGTGATACTAGATTACGTCGTCTTACTGTTTGAACCTATTGATCGTCATTCACAACCCGGAACGTCAAGGGAATATTTCTATGCTTTGGTGATCCTAGACAGGCTTGGATACATGTGAAGAGGAATAAAACTTGGATGTACGGCAAGTGGAAATAAATGTGCAAACACTTCATATGACTTTCTCTTGCCTTCGTGATTGATGAATTAAAACAGTGCCTACGAGTCAAGCCCTTTAGAACCTTACTATAGCTGAAGACTTTCAGTGGCTTTGGAATTAAGTGTACTTTGGCCACTACGACAAGTCAAAAAACCTCACATCATTCGGATCTGGGTGCGTATCTTGCTAACTTTATTCTGTAACTGTATTCTTTGTTGTCTTCGTGCCACCAACTGGACAGGAAAGTGTTATGCTAGCACGTAGCACGTGCCATGTTCGGTGAAATTGAGCTGGAGGTGTTTGCTTGTCTCGTCCGCGTAGGGTCATCGCAGACTAACATGTAAATCGGCAGATTGACCTATGACCCCCCCCCCCCATCCTTAAACAAGGATTAATTGCTCAAGGTCACAATAACAACAATGATAACAAACAAAAAAAGAACATAACATACCAGATCTCCATCTGATGATGTCGCTGAACTCTTCATTGGTTCCTCCCCCTGCAGTGTCTCCGTGTGAAGCCATGGTTGCCAATTAATCCAATGTTAGATTAGAGTTGAAATTGTGTCATACAGAGTCAGGCGGCGTAACAGAGTTTCTTTTCTTTCTTTTTTAATCTGTACCTGTAAGCAAGAGAAAACCTTTAAGTGAAATTCAATTAAATCCACGGTGATTCGACAAAAGAAAAAAAATACTTCACTTATATTGGCTTTTTTTTCTAATTGAATTTGACCCAAAATAATGGAAAACTAATCTTATGATCTCATGAGAAGGGCACACCATTTAAACACCGTCAGAAATAAGACACAGGAAGGTCTGGCACTTCACGAGGAACACCGTAGGTCATTAAAACAATAGCAGCTGTTTGGTTTCAGACTTGCACTTTTGTTGTCCACTTGAGGGCAAAGGGAATAAACAAAGTGGTTTCACACTCTGGCCTTAGGCGGACAATCTGGGCAGTGATTTATGGGTCAAATGTTTCCTATTCACGTTGCAATAACTAGCAGTTTTGCTGTAGACCACGTGTGTCAAACTCAAGGCTCCGGGGGCCAGATGTGGCCTGCCACATCATTTTATGTGGCCCGCGGGTGATTAATTGGTCTTAAAAATCTGTGTTAAAATAGGTCTATGCTGCTTTAAGGCGTGCATTGACCATAAACTATATTTCCCACAATGCATGGTGATTGTGTTAGCTGCAAAGTGACGGCACCGCCACTAGATCGCAGTGTATCATTGTATATGCGTCATGCGACGAGTGAAATTTAATAAGTAATAAAAACATAAAGTTATTTAGCAATATGTAGTGGTTACCTTTATTTTATAATATATATATGGTGACATTTAGTTACATTTATTCTGTATGACAGTTACATCTGGCCCTTTGAGGGTAACCATTATGCTGATGTGGCCCTCAGTGAAAATGACTTTGACACCCCTGCTGTAGACAAGACATTGTGACAAAACAGTCAATAATCCCAGAGTTTGAAACAACAAAGTTCATCCACTTAGTAGGTCGTGAAATATCGCTAAACACATCACTAAAGTAGATTTAAAGTATAATTATAAAACAAGTTAATTCAGACCCAGGGATAATTGGCTGATTCGTTTTAAATGGGTGCAGGTGATGAGAGTTTACTTTGAGGAAACACTCTGAGACACGTACGTGTTTGACATGTGCTCTGTTCATGTTTCTTTCGCCGTCACGTGTGTCTCAACGTTCCCTGAGCTCCAGACGTCAAATGTCATGTGTCAAAATCTGCAAACAAACGTCCAGTTTGACCAAGGGAATGGGGGTCAGCCGGTGCAGCAGCTAATCCACACGTTACTCAAACCTGATTGTGGTCTGTTTAAATTCAGAGTATGTTTTCATTTCGTCTAAAAATAGCTTGTTCTTTTTGTTTTGTTTTTTACCTTGAATGGAGTTTCGAGTGCAGTTTTTATCAAGCAGTGCTTGAAGGGTGATGCAAGACCCCAAAAATAACTGAAAACAAAAGGAAAAAGTCTGTCCCTCCTATGTTACTGGTGTCTCTGTGGTTTCACTTCCTCTCTCACTGTGCAGGACTTTTTGACAACCTAATGCAAAAGACAGTTTAACCAGAGCTGCTGTTTGACAAACTGTATATGTGAAGTGTCAATGCCCTCGCTTCAGACCTGTGACTCTACAGCAGTCATACCCAAGGACACACATGAGTCACTGGGGTCAACAAATACATTTTCACATTCTACTCCAGCCTTTTACTGCTGATTTGTGTGTGGATCTGTTTCTAAATAACATGATTTTTTTCGGATTAAATCATCAATAATAATATTTTAAACAGTCAGAAACATTATAATAGATACAAATATGATTGTCATTGTGGTTTTCCCATCTTTAAAAAGTGAGGAAAGTTTATAGGAACACTTAATATTGTGTTAATCTCAAAAACACATCTTTTTGCGCAGCTTTTCATGTTTAGACTTCACTTCACCTAACAAAAATGAGTTTAATGCCTCACATTGACAATCAATTCCAAACAAACTTAATCCCAACTTCAAGCAGAGCCTCAAAAATGAGGTCCTGCCTTAGTATGACCAGGCTGTGGTCCCCATGAGGACGACTTGTCCTGAAAAAGTGGGTGTTTATGGCTAAAAATGACCCCAAAAAAGTACACTACTACAAAGCACATGGGAGGGTGATAAAATAGTGGTTCTACAATGGCCTTGGTGGTGGTTAATATTTGATCTCTGAGGCATGACTGCAGTCAATAGTGAAATTAACATTTAACTACTGATCTTAGTCACACACACACACACACACACACACACACACACACACTCACCTCTGCTGTCAGCGTGCAGTCAGGAGAGCAGCTCACCTCACAACAAATCCACAGCGTGGAAACTATGAACAGACAAATTAATCCAACTGTGATGGAAGAAAAAAAAAACACTTTCCCCCCCCAAAAATGACACTGATCCAGTTGATTTACGGCATTTCCACGACTCTTTCTCACTCACTTGTCTGACTACAGACACCCGTGTCCCAGCGCATCCACTCTCCACAATGTGCCAAAAAAAAAAGAAAAGAAAGAGGAACGCCTTCCGTCTCCGCACAGCGAAATCACTACATCTACCGCAGATTATCTGTAAATGTGTATCAATCTCCTGGAAATGAAGAGATTGGTTTTATTGTTTTACATTTCACGACACGGGTCAACACCGCAGAGCCGAGAACTCAAGGTCCCGCAACTTTGTTCCTCCTGTTGCTGCTTCACTCTTTATCCCCGCTGATTACACACCAGCGTCGAGCTAGCACGAGTTAGCCTCGCGGAGCGGAAATGCCTACACTTGTTTTTCAAAGTAAAAGATCATAACTTCGTGAGATTATTTTTTGAAGCGTTTAAATGTTGCATCGCTTTGATAAAATTATAATAAACGCATTGAAACTATTTTAGTTCAATTGTAAATGACGTTCACTGTGAGGGTAATACTAATTTTTGAAACCAATCCCCGCTTATCAACGATTATAGGAGTTACTTTTTACGTTACAGTGGCGCCAGTTGACTTTATTTTGAAAGTCTTGGCCGGAAGCAATATACTCACTGTGGGCGACTTCATCTAGCTCTTCCCTCTGGCTGTAAAAGTTTTCCTGACGCAGACATGGAAACATGGCGCGGTGGGCGTCACGTGACGTAACCAAGTGATTCCCACAGGAAAACAACCAAAATAAGTTTAATTGTGGAATTAGAGCTGTTGTGTATTCATTTGGACAGGAATTTTTAAAACGTTGCCGTCATGTAGGCAGAATAAATGGACTATTTACACCAAGCCAAGTGTTTTCTTAATATAATGTGAAAGATCAGTCAGTTTTAGAGGAAATGTATTGGAATTAAAATACAGATGTTTTAATACATGGGAAGTAAATAACATTACACACCATAATAATAATGAAAACAATCGTTGCCATTGTCAAAAAGAGTTTTTAAAAAATACACTTAAGTTGTTTTGACAAAAGGGAATCAGAATTATAAAATAAAATATGTAGTATAACCAGGGAAATTATCATTATCATAAATCCTTTCCTCCATCCAAAGGGTCTGATGTCTTCTTGTTATAGTTGCAGTTACTTTTCGGCACCCAAAAGCTCTGAATAAAAGATTAAGGCTCTTTGGGAAGAGTCTCTGGGGGCTTTGTGGACGCAGAGATGTTGATCCTCCATTGTCGGAGCTCATCCTTCTCCCTCCCTCGTCTCAGTTGTCAGGACTCTTTTGTGCCAAGCTCGGTTTCACAAATTAATGTGCTCTCTTAGGCCTCTGACACTTATCAAGTGACAGTGACAGTAGGTTTGTTTGGTTGGTTGTCATAGAGGGAGCCATGACACAAGTGGGCAGTCAGAGTACATTTGCAGACATATTTGCAAAGATTCACCTGTAAAACTATAACTATAACATTTGTCATTGTTTCTTTACACATACTTTTTATTTTGTTAAAAATAAAATCCTTAGGAGGAGCTGCATACAGTATTTTCCCTGTGGCAGATACAAATGACTGGGTATCTGTGAATCAATGGATTCTAACTGTAAAATAACTGAGAGGAAGGAGTGTGGGCCTTCAGTGGAACCAGAGTCAACAATATAATACAGGCTTACAGTGCCCTCTTCTGTCTCAAAGGCACAACTACACCAAAAAGATTGACCGCATTTGTTGTGTAAAAAAATGGTAATTGTAAAACAGGAAAACTGTACAAAGATGAAGAAGAAGGTTTAGTTTCGTCAAGTGTCTTATTGATTCCAGTCAAGCAAAATAACTTTATTATTCCTAGGACAAATGACATCACGGCCCATCAGTATCAGTATGAGAACTTTAACTCAGTTACAGATCTCCAAAACTAAGAACCCTGTGTTCTAATGTTGAATTCTCTTCCATGGCCTTTTATGTTATTTATCTTTACCTTTGATAGTCGATTGACAAAGACACTATCAAAACAATCGATCTCCAAAACTAAAAATCCTGCGCTCTAATGTTGAATTCTCTTCAATGTCCTTTTATGTTAAATTGACAAAGACACTATCAAAACAATCGATCTCCAAAACTAAGAATCCTGCGTTCTAATGTTGAATTCTCTTCCATGTCCTTTTATGTTAGATTGACAAAGACACTATCAAAACAATCAAACTAAGAATCCTGCGTTCTAATGTTGGAATTCTCTTCCATGTCCTTTTATGTTGAATGACAAAGACACTATCAAAACAATCGATCTCCAAAACTAAGAATCCTGCGTTCTAATGTTGAAGTCTCTTCCATGTCCTTTTATGTTATTTATTATTACCTTCGATATTCGATTGACAAAGAAATTATCAAAACAATCTACCAGGAGTGGGGTTCGAACCCACGCGGACATATGTCCATTGGATCTTAAGTCCAACGCCTTAACCACTCGGCCATCCTGGTACACGTAGCACACGCACCTACTTTCCTGATTTACGAAACAACACTGTCCAGAATGAGATTCTTCAATTTTACTCAAAATTAGTAATATATTTACGATTAATCTACTACACGAACGTTATTGTCACGCCACCATTTTCTCAATAAAACCCCGTGAAAACAGCTATAATAGCGCTAGCTACGGGCTAGCTTGTGTAGTGACAACGAAGCAAACACGCGAGTCAAACTACCCGCCGTAAGTGAGCTTGTTTGTGACTTTAATGGCATGTGCACCAAAGAAAACGTTACCTTATTACCGTTTAAGTTAAAATCCACGCACTTTCCACAGTTACCGGTTACCATACCACAGAGGAAATGGTAGTTAGCCAGCCTTACCGAACGAGTATGTGCTAACGAGCTAATAACGTTAGCACACGTCAGTTGTCGCTCTAGTACTCGCTATGGTTTGGACACATGCTGCGTCTAAATATTGCTGTTACAGACCAAAATAAGTAAGCAGCGAAGGGAAATAAAGATATACATGTCGTCAATTAATGAATTAAGTCCATTCAAACTTTACAATGACACAGAGACTGTATTCCTGTTATCGCTGCGCCTGTCTGAACCGGTCTGTCAATCAAAACAAACTCCAACGACTCTCATTTCAGTTTCTATTTCGTTGCATGGATATGTGTCTTTACACCATATTCCCCTAATCTTAAACTAGACATGATTTTATTAATAAAACTAATAAAACAAACAAGTTACAAAAGAAAAATCTACAAAAAAAATTTAAATGTAAAGGTACAGTCTGTAAAATTTACCAACATTTACAGGAGAAGTTGCATGTCACAGCTACATTTCCATAACCTCATTCTTCTCTTCCAAGTGTGTTGGAGAAGCAATAAAGTCTTCAGTTGTCATGAAAACTCAAAAGATGTGCCATTTATGGATAGGACATAGCTTTATAAAAACACGGTGATCCAAAATGGAGGCCTCTGTGGAGATGACCTAGCCTGGCTAATGCCAGACTGCTTGAGTGTGAGTCTGGAAAGGGTGTTGTCACCTTCCACTTCCAAGAGGTGTGACCATCAGTTGTTGATCAAAATGCTTCTGCACACAATTACATTGACCACCAACCAATCAGACCAACGATCTGGGTGACGTATGAACAATGTCAACAAACGTGTTGCTTGCTGTAGTGTTGTATGTCTCAAAATGTCACACATTCTTTGTTATATGGAGCAAAGAAACTTGTTTTATTATGCGTTAAAACCCTCAATCCAATTAATCGATTATCAAAATAGTTGTCAATTGCGATAGTATTCAATTAGACAACAATTCATACAATCGGGTGATTGTACACTTTTAGAAATTCACAGTCAAACTATTATTATTATTGGCCAAATGAAAAATACTTTCTAAAGTTAACACACTGGACCTTTAAGTGATTCTTATTAGATGTTTTATACAGCAACAATAGAATAGCCCATTTCAAGGGGTTACATTGCAAATTTTCAAACTGATATGCATATATTCCTCTGCCCTGAGGCCCCGAGGTAAGTGGAGTTGGTTTGTCTCAGTGTAATGTAATCTTGTTTGGTGAAATGGAAATAAAGTGGCATTATAATCTGACACAGGTGCTATGTGGGTGTCACTTACCACCTAAACAAAAGGGCGTGAGGCCCCTAATAACCTGCGTACGGTCATACATGCTCCACATTTATTGGTTTATAATCAAAGCACCATACAGCAAAAGCTTAAGTATCTTGTGTGTGCATGTAGTATACATTTAACTGGCTATGTCTGGGAAACAAAGAATTATTCTTCACATGATTATGTGGTGTCGTCTGACATTATAGTGGTATTGTTTAGTCTATTCCTGCATTCCAGATTGGTATTTTTCATGTTTTAATAAGAACCAAAGACGTATCTTTCTTCCCAACATGATGCATTCCTCATCATCTTTGGCAATTTCAGCTCTCACATTAATGTGTGGCTCAGTTTCTTTTCATTTAGAAGAGAAAAGGATAAGATTTCTGCTAAGACATGATCACCACATTAATAGTGTGCTGCATTAGTGACAGTGTCAGACATCCCTCAGCTATTACTGCTGCTGATCACTCTCATGACTCAATTTAATCTGAACATGTGACGAACATGTGAACCACTTTTCCACGTGACCCAGTTAAATTGTAAATTGTAAACATTTGATTTTTTTTTCTGTTTATTCCAGCTGTGTATAACATTACTAAATATTTATTTCAGTTTTCAATCATTCATATAATTACTCAATAAGTCCTAAAATCTTTGGTTGTTTCTCCAACAGGGTAGACAGGGACATAATTGAAGGAAGGGATTTTTCCTCTTGTACTGTGTGGCTTTCTTAATGTGAACATTGACCTTTTCAACATATTCCTGAGTGCCACACACATTCTTCTCAATGTTATTGATTATGGATCCCTGCTCCTCCACTAGCATGGCCATGTTCAGGAAGAGTTCATGGATGTCCTTCAGCCTGGCCTCGAGCTCCACCAGTTCCTTGTGTCTTCCTTTGATTTCAGACAATGCCCAGTGGCTGGTGCGTCCACCTTGTGTCTGGAGACTCTGGGACAGCTCTGCCAGTCCCGCACCACCTTTGTTCACCAGCACGTCCAGCTGCTCATCGCTGATGTCAGTCCCCATGATTGAGGTCTGTCTCTGGATCCTCTCTCGACATAGGCTCCTCTGCATCTCCTCAGCCTTGTTGTAGCCACTCATGACAGCATGAAAATCTCTTGAGAGCGTGTCACATTGAACTCGGGCGATGCGGCTGACAGCAGAGCCAGGACCTTCTTTCTCCTCCAGCTGGCTGCTCTTATTACTCAGAGCCTGCAGACGGTTGAATAAGGCCTCCCCACGTTGCTGGATCCCTCTGGCGATGGAGTCGGAGTCCTTTTTGAGTAGAGAAAAGCGGCGCACGGTGGTCCCAAAGCGTTCATTGTGTGTGCTCAAGTGCTCAACCTCAAACTGGAGCTCGGAGATCTCCTTGCGTATGGAGTGGGCTTCCTTCAGGATGTTGTCAATTGCTGAGGAGTTCTCAAACACTACTGCCTGTTGGGAAAAAGTCATATTGTCTACGTCAGGCTCAGGCCCATTAAACTGTGGCTCGTGGTCCTCCTGCTCTTCAGTAAACGTCTGCAGTCTCTCCAGCATGTCCCGCATGTTGCCTGAAATTTATAACATAGTGAAACATAAGAGCTCACAGACGAGCACCATGAGATATTTGACATCAAGCCTTGTGTTAACAGGGATTGTCTAGTGACAGACTGCATATTACACAACTAGGGCAACAGAATTGTTGGTCAGTTTTACCTGCAGTCGATTTTCTGTCTTTGGTGAAAACAATGCTGCAACACAGCTCGGTGGCTCAGTGGAATGTCGTCATTTAACCAGGAACAAGGAAGACACCTTCATAAAAAACACAAACTGAACTTAAAGATATATGTACAATAATGTTATCTATCTGATCAGCTCTGTCAACCTTGTCCTGGATAAAACGTTCACTGACCTCTTCATGCGGTGAAATCAAGTTTCCTTTTGGACCATACCGTATATACAATTATATGATCACAGAAATTGAAAAAAAACATCTAAAATTCTTTTCGGCTGTCATTAAATCAGTCCCAACTTTTCAACCTGCCTCGCAGTGTGCGTCACAAATCAAGCCTCTCTCAATTATCCACTTGTCTCCAGGTGTTTCTGCCTTAGCTAAACCAATCAAATGACATTCAGGTCTTTAATTAAAATGTCTTACCTGTTTTGATTTGGTTCCACACAATATTAGAACACAATCTCTCAAACGGATTCATTTGCTTCAAGGTGCTGAGGAGCACATCTTTATATTCTGATGCCTGTCTTGCTGTGTGCTGTGTGTGAGCATATGTGACTGCCGCCCCTTCCCAGGTGACACACAAGACAAAGGAGGTGCATTTTCTTTTCTTTTTTTTACTCCAGGAAGCAAGAGACTGGGGTTGAAAGATGACATTCCTCTCAGGGTAATGCACACAAAACTTGTTCTTCAGTGGGGAAAATTCAGGGAAATGTAAATGTAACTATTTAGCTATTAGATTGACAACCTGTGAAGGATCAATAAAAAAGCTATGCAAATTAAAATAACTACATCAGCACCACGCTAAACTTTGTGACGTTTGTTTCTGCCATTGTATGACTTGTATAATAGAAACCAACACACAGTGATCACTTTAAATCTTTATTTACACGCGTTTATGTAGATTTCAACAAGCACACCCAGACACCTGCTGTATTTTAATAATATTATTTGTTATATACAAGGAGAGTAAAGACAACAAAAAAGATTTCTATACATTTAGTCGTAAAAGGCAGTTAAAGGAAACATATTATGCTCATTACAATACAAACAGTGTGATCCCCGTATACATCCTTGTCAAAATGCAATCAGTGATTGTGTCCTCAAGAGTATTTGTTAGATTTGGAGAAAAAAACAGTTTGTCAACCCTTTCGTTTCATAGTTTATAGCAAGAAAGTATTTATGATTTAAAAGAACTACAATTCCACATTTCTAAAACAGTTTAATGCATCTTTATGGATGATGATGATTGTGCAATTCCACAAAGACATTTCTGTTCTGCTTCATGCCCGCCCCACGAGGTAACTCAGCAAGTGATTTAAAACGCATTTAAATTATGAATACATTTACATAGACTAATTTGGGGGGTCTGCACCACACCTACGTCATGCAGGAAACAATTAGAGTTTGAGATACCCGTCTCAAACCTCTCATAAAAGCATTACAGTCGTCGGATATCGCCACGTTTTATGTCCTAAGGATTTCCGTCTTTTCTCTGACTGTCCCGCACTTTCCCTTTAGTCTACACACGGGAAACAGCTGCAAAACATTTTTTTAAATGGGTTGTTCTTGTCGTGACGCTTGGCCCTGCCAAGTTTGACCAGGGCTTCCTGAATGTATTCATCAGTTTTCTGCACATTCGTTTGGATGGAGGTCAGCATGGGGCCCTGCTCCTCCACCAGCACAGCAATGTCCAGAAAGATCTCGTGGATGCCCTGGATACGGTTCTCCAGGTCCACCAACTCCTGGTGGCGCTTCTCAATCTGGGACAGAGCCGATCGAGCCGTTTTACCCTCAGCCACAATGTTGTCAGAAAATATGTTCCACTGGCCCGTCTCGATCATCTCCTCCACCTCGTCTCCCGTCACCTCTCGTCCCACTATCTCCATCTGCCTTTGGATCTGGGTTTTACATTTCTCCCTGTGGCTCATCTCTGCCTCATTATAGTCAAACATGGCATCACGGAAACCGTTGCTGAGGCAGGCGTACTGGGTTCTGGCAATACGCGTGATGGCCGAATTTGAGCCATGCACTTCCTCCAACTTGTGCGCCGTGCCGTCCATTTCCCGCAGCCGCCCTAAAACACTTTCAGCGCGGGCCTTGATATCAGCGCCGATGGCGTTGGAGTCCCTTTTAATGACGCTCATGGTGGTGTTGCCATGTAGAATGCGCGAGTTCTGCTCACGGAGCCTTTTGACCTCCAGTCGGATGAGTTGGATGTCTTTGTGGATGTCTTGTGACTGGGAGAAGATCTCTGCAAGAGCAGGGCTGCTGTCAAACACAATGGCTTCATGGCGAATCTCCTCCTCCAGGTCCACGTTGCTGAGGGTGTCGGAGACGACCGAGTCCTCATACTCCATCTCCTCCACGTATCCATTGGACACTTCCTGTAGGTGGCTGAGTCTGTCCCTCATGGTGAGGCTGTAGAAGAAGTAAAAGGAGCACAGATTGGTGGACTTTTCTGCCACGTAAGAAGAGGTTGACAAAACAGAACCACACCAGGCAGGAAGTACACCTGCAATCATCCACAAATAATCAACCCTCTAATTTGTGATCTTAAAACACATCCATGCCTAATTGGTATGTGGTGTCATGACTGTTTAAAAGTCTTTTCCTTCTTCCGTCAGAGACAATCCACCCAGTACCAATCACCGGCCAAACAGGTTCATCAAGCCTTTACACAGGTAGTGTAAAGGTGTTTGCTTCTCACCAAACTAGTTCTTTTAACTTACGATCTGTCTGACGTTTATTATCCAGAGCTGGTCCATCATAACGTTTACATCACATTCACTTTTAAGTTTGAGGGAAAAGTCTTTGAATTAAGGTTTTATCCACAAATAAATGTGGATTTAATTTTCCCATTGTGATAATTCTGTCATTGTCACAAAACCAAGTGCTCCAACACAATAATTATTCAAAGACTCTGTAGCTGCTTAATTTTCAGGCATAAATCAAGGTAACATCCTGGTAACATGTTGGTACCTTATGGTTTTAAAAGAAAGGGGGAAAAAGAATAACACCATGTAAAATTCCCTTAATATTAAGTGTTTTTTAAGCCATTTGTACCTGTCCCCTCAATCACCACATCACTGTTATTCTTCACCCACATGTCAACACCTATCTGAAATGATATATATTCTTAATGTCCTTTTATTTCATAAAAGAAGAGGTCCTTACCTGAGATGTCCTCTGATGTCCACAAAAAAACAAACGTTGTCCCTCAGTGTTGCAGCAGGTGGCCGCGGGACCACAGCACCATCCTACCGCTCTGTGGTCGACTGCTCCGGGCTGTGAGCAGAATCTGAGGGCGCAGTGCTTCTATCTTAAGAGCAGAAAGTGGAGTTCAACTGTGGTTTTGTTGGAAGTGATGGGGCTTGTGCATCACGCCATGCGTCTCTGATGGTGTGTGTGTGTGCCTTCAGGAATGAGGTCCGGTCGGTTTGGCCTGCTGACAGTGACGCTGTGTCTCAGGAGCGTCACCTGTAAAGGACGAGGTGTGTGTGTGTTTGTGAGAGAGCAGCTGTAAACAGGGTGTAGACCATGTGAGTGTCAATTTAAACTAGCACGACAGAAACCGTGCTATTTTTTCCCACAACTCAGTAGCGTAAATTGTTTGTAACATGTCACGAGACACACCCGGAAGTTCAAATCTCTTAGTGCGTTTCCAACTTTTCAGGTTTATCACAGTGGCAGCAGCTAGCAACAGCTTTTTGTCCATGACTCGTTTATTTTTGGTAATTGTAGATGATGATAACTGACTGAAAGACCGAGTTAACGTCATGGGTTTTTCAGTCACGCCCAAATGACTTAACGAGCGAGACTTAACAAGCTAGCCCTCTCTCCGTGTGTGTGTGTGTGTGTGTGTGTTTGTGTGTGTGTGTCTCAGGCAAACCTGTCTGTGAGGACATTCTGGCTGGTCCACGCAACTTTAACAGCCTTTTTTTGAGGACTAAGACCTGGTTTTAGGGTTAGGGTAAGGGTTAGGCATCTCGTTGTGATGGGTAAGGGCAGGGCCGGCCCAACCCTCCATGGGGCCCTAAGCAAAATGTGATTTTGGGGCCCTCTGTTACTGCCAATAATAATGATTATTGATCATTCACACACCTACTATACTAAAGGTATTCTACTTATTCTACTCTGTCACGAATACGTGATATATACACGTGTAAAACTAAATGTGAGAACTTTTTGTTGCATGGAAGCAGACACCAGATTTGCAAACTTACAGAAAAATGTTCCACTTAATATTTGGCAAAATCAGCAACTCCCCCTACTGGCGACACATAGAATCAATACATAAAACCAAACGGTTTATAAATAGAATATTAAGATATTAAAGTCTGAAAATCTAAAAATGTGCACAATCTTTGACTTGTATATGAAAGACAGCATTAAATAAAATAAACAAATAAATATCAAACAAATACTTACAATAGTAATGTATATCAACAGAGGCACCTGGAACAAGGTAATAAAAATGGTTTATAAATAAAATATAAAGTTAATTACATCACATCTGACAACTATGTAAAAACTGTGAAAAAGCTTTGGTAAAAATGGGACGAAAAATTCTAAATAAACTACAGCAATCAGCAAAAACTTTTATTTATATTTTTGTTAATTGCTCTTGGGGGACCTCTAGTGGTCACGGGGCCCTAAGCAGCGACTTAGTTTGCTTATGCCTTGGGCCGGCCCTGGGTAAGGGGCTAGGGAATGCATTATGTCTATGAGTGTCCATGCAAAGTATGCAAAACCAGCATTGTGTGTGTGGGAGTGTGGCTGTATTTATTAAGGATGTATATATTTGTAGTATAGTTGTATGTATATATTTGTGTCCAGGCCACTAAAGGTCTTTTGAGTAAAGTCATAGTTCTAAATGAAGTTCGGATACATTCTGAGACTCTGTGTATCCTGAAATGACCCCTCATTTTACTATGTCAATATAACATGTGTCTGCTTGTGCTGATGACTGTGGAGCGCTGCTTTCCCAACCCTTCAGTGTATTATAGTTCGATATCTTAAAATCAAATACCATTGTCCCTGAGCCACAATTCTGCCTATCTTCTATTGTGACTTGTTCATCATAAGTAACATTTTAAGTCCAATCTTCAAGAATTAGTGACGTCTAATGTTATGACAGCATATTGTCACAAACGGAGGACTCCTCTGATCACAACTCCCATTCTCAAATGTGTACCAGAAAGGATGTAATTCTTATTTCATTTTATCAGTAGGTTTCTGCTTCAAAATTTGATGCACACAGCCTGGTGTAGAAACATGGCAGTGCACAATGGTGGCCTCCACAAAGCAAGGCCCTTGCCTAAAGCACATAGAAATGGCTGATTCTACAGCCTCAAAAGCCAAACATGTTTGATTTGGAAGGAATTATACACTTACACAAACATGCATATGCCAAATAATGCTCCTAAATGTTACAAACTAACTTTAAACAAATGTAGGTCATATTCTGTGCCCCCATGTAGCCTGAAATGACCTTTTTTTTTACTGTCAATATATCGCGTGAGAGAAGCTGCTGCTTTCAGGGGTTCCTCGGATTTTCACGTTCTCCTCTTGAGGGGTACATTACAATCAACGTCCCTTCTGAAAGTCAAACAATATACATGTCTCTGTGACTATATTTTACTTTGGGGTTTTATGATGTCGATTTACTTAAGGGCGACGAAGAAAAATGCATAATCATATCTCCGAGGTATTTGTCACACGCGTGGGTTGATCAATGTGTGCCAGTTAGCTGAGTATTTAAATTTCCGACTGTCCCTGAAGACGTCATACCTCCCGGCCGGCACTACTTCTACTACCACAACAACTTTTCTCATTGTTTCTCCCGGCGGAGGCAGACGTCACTAGCAGCTAGCATACTACCAGAGAAACAAACAGAGGACGAACACAGCTGCCACACTCTTAAATTAAACCAAAAAAAGCGGCCATGAAGTTGTCTTTCCTCCGCAGTGCTTGTGGCAGTCTTCGGGTACATCCAAGAAGCAGGGTCAGCGGTGTGACGCAGAGATGCTTACCGGCGGCTGCTCGTGCCGACTGCCGGTGGATCCACCGGGCTGCCGGCGATTCCAGCAGCAGCGGCACCAGCCCGAAATTAGCGGTCCAGTCCGTTAAGAAGTCCTGGAACAAAGACGTGTCTGAGTTGGATACATCCCTGAAGTAAGTCTGTTTCAAAAAAACAACAACATGTGTCACCTTTGTGTTGTTTTATTGTGTTATACATTGATTTATTTAACCATATGGGGTTGTCAAGTCAAGCGTTAGCTTCGGCACTTCCTGTTTTTTTAGCCGGCGTTTTTGGCTTTTGAAGAGCTGCGAGTTCTGCACGTGGATGTGATTCGTTACGGCTCTCAGACAGCTGATGTAACTCCGCTCTCTTGTTGCCAGAATTCCGATGCCAAAATGTGGCAGTGTTCGCTGCTAAACACGATCAAAAGTGATGTTGTACCATTGAGTGACATGGCAGCATCATTTACAACACATACCATGTGTTCTCCACGGGCTCAAATGTCTTAAATATTGTGTAATATGTGATGTTTAAAGTTTAAATGGCTTCCGTCACTGAAGCAGACGATCACGCGAAAATAATAAGTTCTATAAATAAGGATTTGTTTCACTGCTGTAGGGCTGAGTCTTAACAGAGTGTTAAGACCCGCACTAGTAATACTATTGTTGTTATGACTATAATAATACTATTATTGGAGAAACGATATATAAAGAGAGAGAGACCTTGCTTTGCCAAAAACAAGGAACTAAAATGCATAAATAATTATTTGTTTACTGTTTTAAATCTCCTAATCTTTTGCCTTGATGTTTATTTCTGTGGAATTACTTGGAATTCTAGCTATATCAACTAAATTAGGATTATATATTAAGCATGGAACACAAGCAACGTAATGCATTGCGACCCTAATTCAGTTTATGTGTATTATTTAGTGATCATAACAGTGTATTATCTCTCACAGGGAAGTGGTTCAGAGCACCAAGGAGTCATTGTTGGCTTTGCAGAGAAGAAATCCATCAATTCAACCTGTGCTAGCAATTATACAGGTAAACAGAAATGTTATGTTTTATATATTTATGATTCTTTTTTCCCCATTTGTTAGACAGGGAATTGGTCCATGTTATGAAAATGCACATTTTCAGTCATTGTCCCAGGTTAGGATTTCAATGAAATGAACATATTTAAAGAATGTGGCTGCTTGTCATGAAATCTTGTGAGGGCTGTGTTGTGCTTGAGGATATAGGTTAGACATTCTTTGCCTTAACCAAAAGGTTATCTGTTTTCTGTGACATAGTTAAACATTCTTGTGCAAGTCTCTGAGGATTTTCTCTGTTGACTCATTTTATCTCAAAGACGGGTGAAGATGACAGCCTGTTGGAGATCAATAAGAAAATGGCAGGAAAGGTAATTTTTGTCTTTCTTTGTGTTCTGTTTACCTATTTGTATATATTTTTTTCTCCTTTGACAATTCTGTGCAGCAGAACACATATATCACTGTTTCATTGTCATTATGTCCACAGCTTGGTTTGAACATCACTCAGATTTGCCTGGCAGAAGAGTGCAGTGAAGATGAGGTAAGTGAAACGGACTGACTCACATGCTTGGTTATTATCCCCTTGTGCCAAAACATTTGTCTGGAACAACTCTTCCTTCCCCCCTGATTGTTTAACAAGTCAGAGCATGATGAGATGCATCTCCCTGTGGCAGTTTGTCAATGAAACTTGTGATCCTGGTGGTTGTGTGATGTGTAATCTTGAGCCTCGCACAAGCTTTTACTTCATTAAATCATTACTAAAACCAAATCTTTCTACAGTTACATGAATAATCCTTAATTTACAAACTGATTCACAGGTACAAGTAGAGTATGTTCTGTTGTAATCGGGAAATGGGAATGACCCTCTCAGCAGGGGATTTCTTTGCCCAGCTGGCAGTTTACTTTGGATTAACTGAAAACCCCGAGAAAGGCTCAGACATTTTCAGCTGACGGTGGATAATTTACAATTCAGTTCATGACCTTAGATGACTCGACTGAATAGCCTCCTTTACACCTGGCATTAGAACTGCTCCACTCTTTCTGACCTTTACATATGTCCACCTTTTTTCTTTGCTCAGTCAGCAGCTCTGACCTGTTTAATGTGTAGGTGCTTTCCGTCTCCGCCCTTGTTCTTCAAGTGTTATTAAAAGAAAAAAAGGTGCATTCGTTTTCTCTCGCAATGTGTTTCTATTTACCATAAATGGGACAATACCAGCAATATTTGAATATTTTAAATGGTACATTTTCTCAGCTGAGAATTCTGTTATGGTTGATGTTTTTTTCATCTGTGCATGTAGATTGTAGAGGAGCTGTTGAAGCTTAATGAGGATCCCAGGGTTCACGGTGTCTATCTCCACCTTCCCCCGACTTTCCTCACCAGTCGAGTACTCGACACTCTGAAACCTGAGAAGGACATAGATGGGTAAAACCACATTTTGTCTTAAAGTCAAGGTTATAATAGCTTAGTTTTCCTGTTGTCACACACATAATAATACATGATTGTGAAGAGTAAATCACCTCCAAGTACTGTTTCAGTTTTTGTTTTTTCCCTGCCCTTTAAAACCAGTACTTCAGTATGCAGCAGGTAGATTAAATATAACGTTTCTTTTTCTAAATACAGATAAATTATTAAAGTCTTGTGGTGCTTTAAATTTCTTAACAAATCAGAAGCTGCTGCACAGAATTAAGTCAAAGTAAATGGTGTGTGTGTGTGTGTGTGAGAGAGAGAGAGACCTCAGCATACAATTGAATGAGCTAATTTGCAAAATGCCCTTCATTATAATCACAAATTGAAGAGAGGTGGTTCAGCTGAGGGCAAATGATGTAAATCACATATCTTAAAAAAAAAAAACTGTTGCTTGAATGACCAAATGTACAAAATGGTTTCTGGTTTATTACAAAAAACTATGGATTGATAACAATGTTTTTGAAAAGCAAATATACATCTACCAGTAAATTAAACTATCAACCTTCATTATAAAGTATATTATGACACATTTTAAGCTTCTCCATTAATTCATGAATGATCTTTGGAACAGGATAACAGATTTGAATATCGGACGTTTGGTACGCGGAGACCTGAGCAAAGGTTTTGTGTCACCCATAGCCAGTGCCATCCACGATCTGCTGGAGAAACACGGTAAGTGTGTGGTTTAAAGCATTGACTCCCATGTTTTGGCATTTGTGAACTCTTTCAAAGACTCTTGAAAAATGAAACTTGTAACTTGTGAAAAATGATAGCTGAAATATGCAAACATTGTATAGATATAACAGTACTCACATTTACCTGTGAACATGCTGATTTCAAAACACCCAAAATGTTTTTAATAGACACAATTATGAAGATTGTTTATGATCTATCTAGTAGCTACACAGTAATGAGCAGGCATTAACAGTCATTAAAAGTACTTATTTTTAGTATCTACAGCTGTGTTAAAGTCGGTATGAGTCCCTTTAAGACCTTCACTGGATATTTTATTAGGCCACTTGGGTATATAACGCCTGCCAAAATATTTGGTGTTATTCTTTTGAGAGAACAGTTAACTTGTGCTCAGTCTCCAGAGAATTCTGATTCTTTGGGAAACGTGTAAATATGCACTATGCAATACAGCTAAATTCTTTTTTAAAAGAAAATATACAAGACTGAATTATTGGCCTTGGATCTTGACAGTAAGACATTTGGAGAAAATGTTATGCCCTAATGTTAAATCCAATCATTTCTGCAGATGCTCCCTTAAAAGAAAAAACGGTGTTGTTAGTCGGGGGAGAAGGACCATTTGCATTTTCCCTGCAGTTCCTGATCGAGAAAAGTGGAATGGTTGCTTCCAAGACTAACTGGAGCTCCAGAGACCTCCAGAGTCAGGTATGATTTGTGTTTGCTTTAAACCTCCACTAGGGTAGGAGCATATATCTTCAGTTTGTCTGTGTTGATGGTGGATTATGAGTTAAGGGAGAACCCACAAATCAGTGGAGCAGTTGCAAGATAAGGGTGTTTTTTGTGGATTTCTTAAGAAATAATGCAGAGATCACTATGGCAAAAAAAATCTGACGTGTACACTCTGTACTCTGTATCTGTCCGATTACACTGTATCTATGAAGAGGTAGCATTTTTGTTTGAATGATAGTGTTTGTTCTTTGTATCTGCTTTTATGTTTTTTCTTATGCAACACTCAAATAGATGTTTATTTTGTGAATTAATTGTAGCTTGATCCTTAAAAGTGCTTGCCAGTGTAGCTGGACAAATTAGTTTGAGTGTGGAACTTGTAATGCCATTGTTTTACAACTGTTCTTGCGCTCCACATTCTCCAGCTCCAGATTCAGTGCAGTGTTACAAGTTAAACACAAGGGGTCAGTGTCTTCTATGTGACAAGATATGATCAGCTTTTCTTTGCTGGTTGAGGGCTGGTTTTTATTTTCATCTCCAAAGTCCCATTTATCCGTTTGCATTTTTTCAGACTCAATAGTGATGAAAGTTTGTCATGGAAGTTTTAATTCTTGCTTTTCTTCTCTCAGGCATTATATTAATTATCTTTTTTAATCACAATTTTAGGTGATGCAGGCTGATGCTGTTGTCCTTCTCGGTGCTGGTAACATGAATGTTCCTCCCACCTGGTTTAGACCAGGGACTGCTGTCATCCGCTGCGAGTCCATGCTGGAGCCAGGTAAAGTATGAGATTATAGTGAAAACCAAAGTTTCTGGAGACATACTAGTTTATTAGCATAAAGCTTTTCAGTTTACAATGTAGTCAAGCTGTCATCTCTACTG
The DNA here is from genome assembly GCF_963457635.1 of Microchirus variegatus. Lineage (NCBI taxonomy): Eukaryota > Metazoa > Chordata > Actinopteri > Pleuronectiformes > Soleidae > Microchirus > Microchirus variegatus. Next base: position 18,605,353 of record NC_139813.1, read on the forward strand.
CATTTGTGAGGATAACGTCATAAACCATTCTGTCCCCCTCTTGTTTATATCTATAGACATGTATGTACATTAATCATACTGTTTACTTGTAGGTGACCATGCCACTGAGTTATGGCATCTTGCAGCGGCTTACAGAACACAGGTGCCCTCGTCTCTTCATGTCCATTTTCAATTCACCCATTTGCTTTATATGATCTGTCTTTGTCCTCACCTTATTTTTCCTGTTTTTTCATCTAGAATGTGGTACGTAGTTGCAGTCGGTGGATCGAAGGAAAGCAGTATCAACAGTGGAGTTTGCGAAGCCTCAAACTGCAGCCACTGATGCCAGTGCCAAGGTACGGACCCCTTCATCTATAATGCATAATAAAAACAACTCTACATCCATGCAGGATGTGGAAGCTTTCACTGGTGCCATACTGTTCACTGATGTTACAGACATACTGAATATTGTTTTTTTTAAAACCCAATATATCTCTATGATATGTTTTGCTTTCTGTATGTTAGTGATATAGAGATTTCCAGAGCTCAGATTCCCAAACCAGTGGTTCAGCTGGCTGAGGAGATTGGTTTGCTTCCAGAGGAGCTTGAATCCTATGGCAGGAACAAAGCTAAGGTCCAACTCTCTCTGTTGGACCGCCTTCAAACACAGCCTAATGGGAAATATGTGTTGGTTGCTGGGTAAGTTTTTACCAACTGATCTTCAAAATATTTTCAGTGCCCATTATTTGTGACTGCACCAGGAACTGTGTGTCACTTCTGGTTTTCAGCAAAATGTGCATCTTGTCTTAAGTGTTGTTATCACATGGCCACGTTACAGCAAATGTATAATTCCAAAACGTGTATTTTCTACACGTCCAGTATAACTCCCACCCCACTTGGTGAAGGTAAAAGCACAGTGACCATTGGACTTGTCCAGGCTCTGTCCGCACATCTGAAGCTCAACTCCTTCGCCTGTCTCCGACAGCCTTCCCAGGGACCCACCTTTGGGGTCAAAGGTCAGCATTGAATACTTGTCTGTCAAGTTTGCTTTCACCTCTCTGTGCTCCCTGACTCTCTCTTGACCACATTGCAATTCAATACAGTAGTGTGTAAAACTCATTTTTCTTTCAAACCCCTTTGAATGAAAAGTATCACAACAAATATCATCTTTTGTTGTAATCTTAAGAGAATTGTTTTATGATCTTTAAAAAAATATGTCCAGCTGTTCCAAATTGTGGATGTTTTTATTGGAATGAATCTCCTGTCTTTTGTTTTGCTTCCGATTCAATACATTGGGGGAGTTTTGATGGGATTGCAGACCGGCGCCCAAAGAAGCAGTTAGGAATGTATCAATAACAGTGTGATAAGCTATCTTTGTCAGTGTGAGGCTAGCATTTCATACCCTGGTACATTTTATGCCGGGGTGGAATAGTTCACCCAGAGTGGACCTCTCAGCATTCCTTGTGCGTCCCCCGTTCTGTTGTCTGCCTCTGACTGTGCTACTGCTTCTTTGTTCCCAGGGGGAGCTGCAGGAGGGGGATATGCCCAGGTCATTCCCATGGAGGAGGTGAGACACACAGACAGACATGCACCGCTCCCTACCAGGACCAGCACTTGCTTCAAAGACTTGTCGTACAGCGACTCCCACAAAAATCACACATATACACGCTCTTAACCCCTGGCGCTGTGGCATAACATTGCTTTAGACTGAAGACACGGAGGGAGGGAGGGGGGAGCAGAGAAAGTTCAAAGATTGGGTACTTGTCTTCTATACTCCAGAACCAACTTTTCAATCCTGCACTTGTGTAAAAATATTTTGCCTCATGCCAAGCAGAGAGACTATGAGTTCTAATATTATTAATATTAAGACCAAGGGGACAAAATCAAAACCAAGACGATATCTCTTATTTGAATCTCTGTTTGTCATGTGATACATTCACGACTGTTTTAGTCGTTACTGTTCAGAGGGTTTATTATGTCTCCATGCTGGTCACAGTGGTGGTCAAGGGGTTTTTCTTTTGTCAGTCTGTTCATTTCACTCCGGTGAATGTGATATCTCCATAACACCTTGAAGGGAATTTGTTTTAAAACTCTGGTACACACATGGAAAACTTATTTTGGAGACTCTGTTTCTCCAGTTTTGTATCATATCTGCTTTTTAACCATCAAACTGACATTTTTGGATTTTCTAATCTCTTTTCTTTATGTGTTTTCCTGCCATGTTTAACCAGTTTAACCTCCATTTGACTGGAGACATTCATGCCATCACAGCTGCCAATAACCTGGTGGCAGCAGCCATCGATGCCAGAATGCTGCACGAGGCGACGCAGTCAGACAAGGTGACTTTCAATAATAATAACTTTGTTTCACGCCTCAGTGTAAAAAATGTGAAACTGCTGTTAGGTACAGTACATGCACACACAGTATAGATACAATCTCGACAGCAGAAACTGTCAGTTATTTGTGGCTGAGATTAATTAAAGAAATCATTTATCATGTTATTTGTCCAGTAGGAAATGTCCTTGTTGGTATTAATTGCATATTACTATTGCAGTGGACAGCTGTGTGTTTGCTGTGATTACTGTTAATGTTAATGCTGTTTGTTTTTTACTTTAAGGCTTTGTTTAATAGACTGGTCCCTTCAGTAAATGGAGTCAGGAGATTTTCACCCATTCAGATCTCCAGACTACATGTAAGTCTCAACACTGTGCTGTACAAACTCTTTATTATCGTTTTGTTCAGTTTAAAATATATCCTCCTGTCCACTAGGGGTCCTTAGTGAGCCTGTTTTCCACACATCTTCCCCCTCCTGCTTGTTTATATATTCATGCTATTTTATTTAGTTTGGATGAAGACTGCCTGACATCAATTTATTAATAAAAAAAACTTTATTATAGGTTAAATATTATAGAGGTGGAAGATTAAACGTCATTGTTTGTCAGTCCTGTTTGAGGTCTCTAGAATGAGGAGTTAAAATTACTTTAAACATGTATTGGTCCTAATGTATAGAGTGACAGGGGAAAGTAGAAGCTCTCCAAGTGAACTCCTTGAACCTGTCAGTGAGCCTCATAATAATTTAAGGTGGATTTGTTTTTACTTGGTTGGTTTATACTACAGTTAATATGGGCTTAAAAGTACCACAGATGTCTGTGTAGTCAGTTATACAGCTCGTGGTTCTCCAAAGTCACTGAATCACTAGCAAGTGGACTTAGATTTTCAAAGTGTAATGCTTTGGCAAGCTTTCCTAAATGAGCAATTTTCAAGTCCAGTTTTTTACTTTTAGAATAGTACTGCTGATTTAATTTAACCTGGTGCTGCAGCTAGAATAAAAGCCTGGATATGTGTACATTTACAACCAAAAATCCACATACATTTCAATGGACGTTTCTCTAATCTTCTTTCTCTATTCCAGCGTCTTGGCATCAACAAAACAGAGCCAGCATCTCTCACACCACAGGAAATTGGCACCTTCGTCCGTCTTGACCTTGACCCTTCTCAGATCACCTGGCACAGAGGTATCTCTAGAAACTTAGGAATTCATACCAAGATTATGGTATGATTGAACACTGTGAGGTCTGACTTACAAATCTCTGCACCACTTGATAACTTTTCACAATTGCACTATGTTCATCGTTGTTTACTGGTTAATTCAGTTGTGCTCTATTATGTCAGTATTTTCTAGCTGTGGTGTTAATCGTTTTCCATGTTTAGCTTAACTGCTAGCATTCTATTTATAATCAGCATATCCTTCCTGAAGTGTTGTAGTTATCAGTGTGTATGGCATCATACTTGTGTGTGTGTGTGTGTGTATGGTAGCTGTGCTGGTTTAAAGTTGTTAGAACAACCTGCCAAGTGGGGAGTGATGTGGTATTTACTCCAAGTGGGAATTTGACAAACGCTGGGATTTAAAACGCATTTACCACCCAGTGTTTTGTGGGTGTAACTGCGCGTCTGTGTTTTCGTAAAACAAAGCATGCATTTTTCATTTTTCATTTTCCCTTTCATTACGCCAAATCAGCATGAGAGTACGGTTTGACTGGTGTTGTTTCCTCACTGGTTGAAAAGGCAGAATAATTTATTTTTGGACACCTCCTCTGAGAAAAGGCCAAGTGTTGAGTGAAGAAACTTTTGAGTAGAAAACATATTGTGACAGGAGTTCTTTGCGTGTATCAACACCTGCTCACAATACGAGATAAGATCTTTTTTTTTGTCAGTTATTTGGTTATTTATGTTTTGGAGGGTTGTAAATATGCCTGTCAGATTCAGACTGTAAAGGCATACATCTGTTTTATGTCAGGCTTATTGAATAAAATTATATTCCCTGCATGTTTTGATTGTTTCCATGCTCAAGGAAACAATCGTATCTTTTTAAGAATTAATTGGTGAAAATAACATCTCTTTTTGTCTTTTTTTTTTTTACAGTCGTTGATACAAATGACCGTTTCTTGAGAAAGATCACAGTTGGACAGGCGAGCACTGAAAAAGGACAGATCAGAGAGGTATGCATTCTGTGCTGTCTTTTACATCCTTTAAAGACATTTTTCACCCGCTGGCTCTCGTGCTGTATATGTTGGACTGAGGCATCAACAAGTTAAAATATTCACTCTCATGGTGAAACACTGCAGGGTTTCCACCTACTGCTGAAGAATGTACAGTATCCATGAGTCCAAAAGCTTTAATTCACACAAACACACAAAGACACACTGCCCTCCTTTTACCTCTCCTCTGTCCATAATTAACCCCAGATGTGCACCCATATGTCTATAGTAATGACTGCTAAATGAAATCCTGTAAATAAACACTTCACCTCAATTGGAAGCAAGCAGGCGTAAGTGAAAGCAAATGTTTAAAGAGGGAGGAAAAATGACACACACACACACCTGGAACAGCCTCTAAGCTAGTGAAGCATATGCTTACATTTACGGCCATCGGTTCATCCACTCTGTTTCCTTTTCATGCTTGCGTCCCCACCTTCCTCCAGTGCTGGATACACTATAGCCCCTCAGAGTATTGTCACTGGGAGTGGGAAAAGAAATATTGTGTTCCTTGGTGGATTGATGTGGCTTGAGTTAAGTTTCCTTGGCATGTAAAGTAGATATCTTTTGGTTTTTAATACTCGTCCCTATAGACAGCGCTCTACTTCCCCGTTTTTTTCCATTAGTTTCACACATGTCAGCACCTGAAGTCCCATCAGAAATTAATTAAACCTGGTCCGTGATGAATTATTTTTCCTCAAGTCATCACTCTGTAACTTGACCGTGTTCATTCAACTTGTATTCTTTGAAAAAGGGGCGACAGGTTTTTAGATTATATCTTCGATTCTTGGTACAAACTGTCTTTTCACCGTCTGATCTAAAGCAGCCACTTATATATTAGGTATTAACCTAATATATAGGTTCTCTACTTTCTTTGTTGGTCAAATCCGACATTTTTAGTTGCCGTTTCACTGCACACAAACATCAAATTGTTTTCACTGTTGTTCACGTCGTGTATAATTTCGCTTTTCTCACACATACTCCAGACTGGGTTCGACATCGCAGTGGCCAGTGAAATCATGGCCATCCTGGCTTTGGCAGACGGCCTCGAGGACATGAGAAACAGACTGGCACGCATAGTTGTGGGGACCAGTCGCTCTGGACAGCCTGTCACCACAGAGGACCTGGTCTGTGTTACTATGTTGTCTTTTCACTCGACGAGTGTGGGAATTTTGACTTGGGCAATCTCACAGTTGGGAATCTCTACATCAAAAATAATCACACAGAATCCAGTTTTGTATTTTAGCCGTAAAAACAGATTGAATGAATAGAATAGAAATACTACGCTAACTTGAAGTTTATTAAATGCTGCGGGGAATATTCTGATATATGACTACATCCCTGTTAATAATAAAAAAAAATATGTTGGCAAAGAAAACACAAAGTGAAGAAATACTTAATCTTCACTGCTTTTGACAACCGTATAAATAACAGAAAACATGAGGAAACGGTAAAAAAAAAAAGGCCAACCTTGTGTATCATAGTAGTCAGTATTTACTTAATGAGCAAATGCCTGTCACTCAACGTGATTGTGCTTATGCTAATCATTTATTCTTCACTGTCTGCCATTTTCTTTAAGACTTCTGACTGAAATTTCCCATTTCCGTCTCGCTCCAAAACACAGAGCAGTGCCACTTCGCTCTTTCACAACAATGTCTAATCTAGGTGTGACCTGTGATTAAAATGTTGCGCAGATTTTTTGCTCCCATCGCCAGACCCAGCTCTGTAAGCGTAGCTTGCTGTGGTTTGCCTCAGAAAAGTGCAGTCTGTGTTGTTTCAGATCAGTACAGGGGGATCCCCTCTAGAGTTACATTAGTCTGGTTAGTCAGGATGCAAAAAGCCCCACCAAAGTTTAAGAGTAGGACCCAGTGGGAATATGGTGCAGTGCTGTGTTTACATTGTCTCCGTGTTACTGCATCCAGATTGATGACGGGGCAAATTTTACTTGAAGTGTTGCCTGCCAATGGAGTGTCGGGGCATTTATCATTAATGGAGGACAACTATTTGTGTACTGTGCATCAGCATCTATTATTGGGGTGAAATGTTTACCTTGTTTTTTTTTCTTCCTCCTTGTCAGGGTGTGAGTGGAGCACTGGCGGTGTTAATGAAAGATGCCATCAAGCCCACATTGATGCAGACCCTTGAGGTGAGACACACATAACCCCACTTAAATAGTCATTATCCCGCTCAATGTAGCGTCTTGTGATGAATATCTTGTAGAATAAATAGGGCTGGCAGTCCACAAGGATATGGAACGTGTATACTATACCTACCTCTGCTGTCAGAGAAAGAAAGGAAAGTGTTCCACTGAGAGCTTTTAAGAAAGAATGATGAATCGTCCTTTTCCTCCCTTGGCTCTTTATCTTAATAGCAGTTGAGCCAGTTTGCAGAGGGCAGCTTGAGCTCGCAGATTCACACAGCTGTCCTTGCGAAAAAAAGAAAGAAAAAGTTTTGGGTGTGACAACCTATACCATAACACCGCTCGCGACATCTGGTTTGCATTTCGCTTTTTGAGACGCTGCCATAACTTGAGCGGACATCATGTGATCGCACAGTAATACAAACATTTTCTCCTGTAAACATCGCTTTGTCCACAAACACTGACAGTGACCCTAAAGTGAACTAAAGAGAGAAATCACCCGAGTCTCAGGAAACGGAGAGCAGTGGAGTTTGATCACTAACGCACTGAACATCTCGTTTTCCTTTTTACAGCTGAAGCCAATTATATAAGCGCTGAGCATACAAACTGCTGACTTCTTTCTGATCTCACCAAGGGATGAGTATGTAGCATTAATACATCTATGTGATCCATCAGCCTGTGCTGTGCTGCAGCCATATTTATGAGGCATAAGTGATAGAAAAAATGGATAATGTAAATCCAAGCACATTGTTTGAATCTGTAGAAAACTATACATGTACCTTTTTTAAAAATGAAAAGAATAGTACTTTAAGCCTACATGCCAACCAGCAGAATATCAATAATTTGTCTATTAGTGAAATTTGGGTGATTGCTGAAAAAGAACAATACAAGTATTTACTTTCATTTTCTTTTAATCATTTAAATATCTTTGGGTCTCCGGAGGCCTTATCAGTTGTCAAAGTGTGAAAAAAGATGACTCACTCATATTTTTGTGGTCCTCCTCAGTCTAAGTACAGGAGATGAAACATGCAATGTTAACTTCCGCGCTCATTAGGACGTCGCAATGTGCTAAATTCCTTGAATTGTTGTCTCGCAGAGCTCCGCTATGTCCGTAAAACACACGAGAGTGCTGGTGAGGGCAGCGGTATCCGAAAACCAGAAGTCCACGAAGTCTGCGAAAAGTTCTATTCTTTGCTCCACAGTGCAGCACAGAGTTCTACACAAACTTCCAGCCTCAGAGGATTTATCTGTCCAGTGGATACATGTTATATATGACCACAATGTGTCTGCTAGAACCTGCAAATGATCCCTTCTAAATGCTAACTGCTGTTAGCTCCCAGTAGCCTCTGTGGCTGATGTAATTTCCTGCCCCTTAAGTTTCGTTTTACTTTTTTTTTAAGGTGGACCTAAAGAGATAAAGATTGAACTGCTGTGGTGCTTCATGCTTATGGTATTTTGACCAAAGCAGGTCACAGACATCTTAATTAGGACACCAGGGAACTAGGTTAACTATGTGCCCTTTAAATAATGTTTAGACGTGCAATACATTAGTGTTTCCCTAAAGACGGATCAGCCATTTATTTCTTTACACTTATGTCATTACATTTCAATGCACAGTTAATTCATCGTTTGACTCCATAATTTAAACTGACAACTGTCCTTGTCCCAGTGTTAATCATCTGATAACAGCGTTGTCTTTCCTCTGTTGTTGTAGGACTATATTTTTGTTTGTCCTTTGTTGGATTTTGAACAGAAATCTTGATTACATAGTGATGGGGTGGTTAAAACAAACACACCCTGCCTGTTTTCAGGGTGTAGATGGGGCGTTGTGGCGTTCAGCAGAGATTTAGTTACTTTTGTTTTTTTGGCGGAAGCGTCGCAGTCGTGTTGTGTGAAACCGTTTCCTGTGTGTGTTTCCTGTGATTTTGGTCAGGGCGCTGGTAATCGGGATCGACCGTGTTCCATGAGAAATTTCCATCAAGTTTGACCGCCTGTGCTCTTTGTGTCCTCTCTGCCTCTGATTGTGTATGTCGAACACTGATGGACATGAGCTGGCATGTGGAAGCTGGAATGTTTGTCTTTAAGAGTATGCATTGCCGTGTAGTTTCAGATGAAGCAGGGTTTGGAGGAAACAACAACAAGAAAAAGGATAGTTTTTTTTTACCCAACCCTTGTCTACGTGTCCATTCAGCAAACCTCAGTCATTCTTTGCATTTTTTAAACATCCTGTCTACGTGTAGTCTCACAGAACAGCATACATCCTCCTGGAGAGCGGTAGTTTGAGAGCGTACTATAGTCTGGACAGTCTGACATGTGACCCGAGTCCTGTCGTGGGAATATTTTATTAGCAACTCTCTCTCCTGCAGCTGGCATGATGGACAGTACGAGAGATCCACGAGAAGAGGAAATGGTGAATCTTCCTGTTATTGTCCATCGCCTTTCCTAGTTTTCATATAATCCTCCCTATAGTCAACCAGTTGAAGCGGTGACATGTTGAGCCCCTCATTTATTTCCACTGTCATTACCCCGCTGAGGCTAATGTATTTCCTGAATCACTTTCCCTCATGAACAGATGTGGAAAGAGTGAAAAGTGCGAGTTCATTAGCTGCAAACACACATGGAAATCCATGCAATGTATGACGTGCATTGTGTTTCCAATGGAATAAATACAAAAAGGATGTTTTTGATCATTATTCTGTCGCATGGCCATCTATTACCTAATTTTCGAATGAATGTGGCCTTTGTGTTATTGCAGCTTAAGTTGCTGTTGTAATCTATAATACCTGTTTACAAATGGACTAGTGGCAGCCTTCGTCAGAGCCTTGTTAAATGGTTGATTTACTCCCCCAAGGGGAGGTTGTTTATGCAAGCAGGGGGAGAGGTATGCAAACAAAAGCTCTGAAAATTGTAAAAGGCCTTCCCATCCTTCCTTCGTCCTCCTTCTGAAGGAATTCACAGATAGTGTAACAAGGGCTCATTGACTAAATTCATCTTGACAAGTTTTCCCTTTTTAAAATCTGTCATGTCAGTGCAGGCCAAGGACTGCGATCTTAGATGGTGAATGTAACTGTTTGTTGATGAAATTGGATGCACCCTGTAAAATATATTTGACATAATTTGGAGCTGAAGTCGAAGCACTATTGCCAGCAAGTTTACCTTTTATGGGATTAGTCAGCAGCATTTTCACCTCCTTGGAGAAAAAGTAATGTAGGAGCAGTTGTAGAAAAACTATGTAAGACCATATACAGTATTTGTTGTGTATATTCTCAGACAAACAAGTCTGTTTTGGCCACCTAAAAATAATTATATAGAAACATGCACAGTGATAAAAAGAGCACAGTATTTAACTTCCAAGGTGCATTTTTTTAATTATTGGACTTAATATCATCATCATCATGTCATCTCCATCATCTTTACATCTGCATGTATTTATTACACATATTGCATCTTCCATTGCATCTCCCTGTTTGTGTTTATGTTCTAAGGTTACAGAGTTGTACCGGCGTGAGTGTCTAAAATATTCAGAAACCTGCACTTAAAGTGGTCTTGTAGTCTAGCCTTTATGGAGTAATCCAAATCAGCAGGGAGAAGGAAACTTGGCTACGGTCAGACTGTCATGCCAGTCAAATAGCTCTTAACTTGTGCCCACTGTTTATGCAAACTGGCACCCAGCGAAAGTGCATTCACACTTAAATACTTATCCTGGATTTTTGGCTGACTGATGTTGCATTTTATGTCAAAGAGCTTGATAGTCCTTTATTTAAACTTGGATGGGTAAGACGCTGTGGGTTGCACTGTTTTTCTCACCTCCCGTATGTTTGTGTTCCCTTCTCGCTGTTGCAGGGCACGCCAGTGTTTGTCCATGCTGGGCCCTTTGCCAACATCGCCCATGGCAACTCCTCAGTGCTGGCAGACAAGCTTGCTTTGAAGTTGGTTGGACAGGATGGCTTTGTTGGTGAGAACACACCGTCTGTGCATACAGATCACACTAACATTAGCTAATTCAGATGCACAGCTACACAACAACAGACAAGCTGTTAAGTGTAGGACTCTTAGGTGTGGAGTGATTTAAGGAAACATCTTTCTTTGCAGGGCAAATTCGGCAACAGTTTGCTTACATCATGACTGTCGAGTTGCTATCCTGCGTTTTGTGACCTTAAGCTTTTACTACGTTCTTTATGTGGGTCTGTACTACTTTCCTCAAGTTCAGCTCCTCCGTAACTTTCTAGGAAACCTGGTGAAAGGAGAGGAAAGGAAGCAGACTGATCGTCTTAAGTGCCCATGGAATGCTTTAGAGTAAACCACACTAATCCCATGTTTGTCAAAGCATACTTAAGTATTTCCACTTTCACCTGTCCATCTATCCTGCTGCTATCTCTCTGTCATATTGACTTAGGCCACAAAAATATGTTTGGAATGTATGTTGGTTTCAGGGGATGCATTTGATGAATACACAAATCCCCTCGAGGATTGTATTTATGTGTACGCAAGGCATGTTATTTTTGTGAGTTTGATGGCAATAGCAGGTAAAAGGAGAAGAATAACATTGACACAAGCTGTCATCTGTGAGCCGGGTGAATGTGTAGACGGCGTGGGCAGAGAGTTGGGTTTCACAACACGAGGGCAGAGAAGCAGGGAGGCTCGTATGTGCTTTTAAAATACCATCTCTCTTGTTTTTCGTCGGCCCCATCTCATTGCGCTCCCTCCCTCGGCCGTGTTTGTTACCTGACTCTCAGGTATGTCAGGAACTCGACCTCCCCGCTTTTCCTCCAAAAGGATATGCTTCCCCGCCTCACCCTCTCACTTTCCCACAGCCTGCCCACAGCTCTTTTCTCAGAACCTACAACCATTACAGTCTTCAGAGTAATCAGACAGATTGAGGATTTGCAAATAAAAACCACTCTGATTAAAAGTAAATCGGCAACTTTACAATGGAGGTTTTATTATTGACTTTATAATTCCCTTTCGTCGTCTTTCCAAATATGCTGGAAATATGTCTTCTTTAAATCTCTAATAAGCATTTTTATATATATTATGATGAAATTACTGCATGTGTAATGTGAACGGTCTCATTCAAGGTCACTCTCACTGACAAACCCACAGAGAATTACCACCAGACCCAGCTGTATTCCTCAGCTGTTGTTTGCGACATTGAGCTTGTTTTGTTTTACTGCTCAGTCACAACTTTATTGCTGTTTTGGTTCACTCTCACTGGTTTCATCATTGTGTTTCCAGCAGGCAGCTGTTTTCAAACATGTGCTCAACCTGCTAACAGGTACTCGGCTCACAAGTTCACTGCCTTCACACATAATCAGTTTGTTGAATTGAGTACAGCATTATTATAAAATCAAATAAAACTGTGAGATTGAATGACCACAACTACAAAAATGATACCCAAGTTTTGTAAGCTACCACAATGTCTCCAAGTGATATACTGTTCAGTTTAATTGTCTCAGAAAGCTCCTCCAATGCAGCAAATGAAACACATGAACTTCTTGTGAACTCCTTTTGGGTGTGTTTTAACATACTTGGGGCAGTGCTTCATCATGATCAGTATTAAAGTTGGGTCCTTCAAGTCCCTTTGAAATCTGCTTTTTAAAATGGAGGCCTGCTGCTATTGGAGGGAGTGAATTCTTCATGCCAGATGTGAGGGATTTCTGAATCATTAACCCCCGAGGCTGACTTATTGTATAATTTCCCACAGTGAACAGCCTTCCTGAATTAGAGCAACAAATCATCAAATCATCAGGCTTTAAACAAAGTGACTGCTGAGTAATGGTGATGGCTCGGCGTGTAAAATATCAACCGAAAAACCCCCTTTGAGTCAGTTTTCTTCTTAAATCATACTCAGGTACAGTTTGTACAATTTGACTTATTTGGTAATATATGAATTTCAGCTGCAAATGGGATGATACAGGCAGCCTACAATCCTTATTTCTACCCAAGAGCTTATTTTGGAAAATTGTATGAGGAAGTAGATAGTTTAATGATTGATTTTATTGATTTAACCTACTAACGTACCTTTTTAACCTTTTTATTGGCCCATTGGGCTGGTACCAGTATTTTTGATAAATTAATTTCCCTCTCTCTGGCTCTGGCTCTACTCACAACATTCACCTTCCCCCCTCCTCTTTCTCTGTGGACTGTTCAAGGTTGCCACACAAAACAGGAAGCATACAAGTGTTTCCTCATGACGTCCTCTGTGGTCACTTTCCTGCCGCATGTATAACATGGAGAGAGATTATTGCGGAAAAATCCCACAAATATACCATGCGATTTTTCGGCAGGCTGTGTCTTAATTTACACTAAACTCTTTCAGCAATCTGTGGCCAAAATGATTATTGTTCTCGTCCCTCAGCCTTTATTTGTTGCGTATTATCCAGAAAGATAGTTTCCGTGGAGAGGATGCAGCCAAGGTCTCTAAACTAGAAATTCTGCTTATAGTCTTTTTTCTTTTCTCTAGAGGGATTTTTCATCATTCTAATTGATTTTAACTTCCTGTCTCGTTTCCATTTGCGCTCTTGTTCTGCCTCTTTCCTTTGGGAAAGTCATTTTGCTTTTAGTCTCTGGTGGATGAAATTTAACAACAGCTCATAGATACAGATTTCTTTGATAAATAGATTTTCTTTTATGAAGGAATTGACATAAATCTTAACTACCTTGTCTGCTTTAAGTGTGAATTCACTGTAGAATATGTGCACATGGTAAACAAGCATGTAAATTACAAGTACATAATGTATTACTCTATATAAGTTAATTTGCTTCCGCTCATGCTTCCTGCATGGTCACATTTCCCGAGCATCCGTCAATAAAATTGAATTAAATTTTAAGAGGATTAGCTGTTTGTTGTTGTGCTCGGGACACACATGACAGCAGCATACACCTTTCACCACCAGTAGAAACATTCACCCAGAACTCTGTGGCATATGTAAGAGGGATGGCTGAAAATGAGTGGAGGGGGAGTCTGGAGAAGCTGCCAAAAATTTGGTATATAACTTTAAAGCTAATTACTAAATAAAAGCTTTATAATAAAATCATAATGTCCATACTAAAGCTCTTCTGCTAAAACCTTGTTTAGGCTCTGATTAGATTAGATTTAGTCTTTAAATGTTAAAAAATGTCAAAGTTCAGCTTAATTTTGAGCATAATTTTCTAAGAAGATCCTGTTTCTTGGCCTCTATTCCAAACCATAAAGCAGGAAACAAAAGGTGAGTGTTTGATGGAGACACTCAACTGCAAGTTATGTTTTTTCCCCAACCAGGTTTATATTACAGTATTTCTATCAGGTTATAGAAAAAACAGGAAATCTTGTCCTAACAAGGCTGTCACTCTAGGTGGACTATTTGCTTTACTTGGAGCCCGATCAAGAGGCTTGTGTGTAGGGTTGTCTCTATCAGAGGTCCTCTGTCTCTCTCTTATAGAGTCCTAACAGTCAACCCATGACTCAGTACAGTATTACTGAAACCCAGTCGCAACTGAGCTCACATGCATTTGAAGGGTCTCACGTGGTGTTTGACCAAAAGAGTAGAACGATTGTGGTTATGATGTTCATGTAACCACTGTTAACTTGTTTAGATGCTGAGCTGAAAATGAAGTTAATGTGCTGTATTGTTGTGCTCTGTCTAACACTTAAACTAACACGTTGTCCGTTTCCACACAGTGACCGAAGCTGGTTTCGGCGCAGACATCGGGATGGAGAAATTCTTCAACATCAAATGCCGTGCGTCAGGTTTGAGACCTAACGTGGTGGTGCTGGTTGCGACCATTCGAGCGCTGAAGATGCACGGAGGAGGCCCAAATGTGAGTGAACGCGTCACTGTTACCAGAAAACACTGCAGTCACATCACGGTCATGTGTATGAATTACGTTGGATAAGTCTTTAAAGCTTGATCGATCTTATTTTCTCCTTAATCTAATAGATGCTTTAGCATTAAGTAATCCGTGACATCTCCTACCACACACATGTACAGAAATGGGCTTTTTTTTTTAAAGATCATGAGCTTTTTTTATGAGCTTAACTCATAAAAATTAACAAATTAGCCCATATGCATTGTAAATTAAAGTTATCTTTGTGAAAATCTGTTTATTGCATCCAACATCAAGCATAACGTGGTTTCATGCCTCTTAACCTACAGTATGAGTATCTAACATCAGTTCAGCTGTTTTCCATTAGTTTTCCAGCCTGTAGGACGACCCGCTGGAGAATGTGCACATACTGTACACATGTATGCCTCAGTGCAGATACTAAAGGCAGTTAATGGCAGCAAAATGTTTCTGAACGCCTTGGCAAGTGTTCCATTTACAATTTTGAGACTTGCAGATGTGTTTGACACAAAAAGAATTTGATGGACTCACAGTATGGAAATCTATTTAGTTTATAGAAAGAGAACCAAGGTTGGAAAACATCAGTTCCACATGGCAAACAAAATATATTATCCCAAAAAAAACAGCCCAATGGAGACAGTTTTGACATTGCTGAAGTTTCTGAATGTTTCGTAATGTTTTTTCCAGGTTTCAGCCGGCACACCTCTTCCAAAAGAGTACGTCGATGAGGTAGGAACTGCATGGACTCACATTTTATTGCTTATTTCCTGGCAAACTAGAGAATCAGAGCAATCCAGATAGCAATTTTGTATTGTTTAATCTGTATGTTTAAGGCATGGCAACCATATTATCATCTCTGCTGGTGATGTAAGCAGTCACAAATCCACCACTACCCTCTAACTTGATCAGGAGATTTTAGATTAACCATGCAAATAGAACCTTAAATAGGCTTAAGCTGAACGGAGGTGGGATTCTTTTGGGTGTTTTTTTTTGTTTTTTTGCTCTATGCGTGTGTCCATACCTTTATATTTGGATTGAATCACTGGTCTCTCAGGCAGATTCAGCTGAGTAAATAATGAAGCCATATAGTAGAAGGTTAATTGTGAAGCCTGTAACAAGAACCAGAAGTACTGGGGAAAACAGAGCCAGGGAAATTAATTTATGGGATCTGTATGGCCTTACCGCTCACAGCCTGTGGCTATACACACACACACACACACACACACTAGCTCACACTCGGAGTCGGGATTCGATTAATAGGGTCAAACTCCGAGTAGCTGAACGAATATGCTTGGGAGTGACTCGAGTTCTGGACTGAAACTATGACATTTTATAGACTGAAACTTTTTTGCTGACAATGTAATAAAGAAATGTCTTAATATGGAGTCACATACGAAGCTGTGTTTTCAAGCATGTCATTACACTTTTCAAGAAAATATCCAGTTTTTGTTGTGACACTAAATATACTTTGATAAGTATATGTTGTTTATATCATAGGAGATCAATTACTTCATTCTTATCAAGTAATTGTGAGGAAATAGTGTATTATTTTCCAACATAGAGCCACGATTCATATAATTATACATTCACTTAATGTGGCTAGTCATTACTATCTTTCTTGCTGCAGAGTGTTTTGTCATGATGCCAATTATATGATTTGGTGCACAGACGGCAGTTGTACATTTCACAATTACTTTGAATTTAAACTGAATTATATCCACGCATACCTGACCTTTGCTCTTGTGGCATTTCCTCTTCCTTTGTCTCTTTCCTCTATAGAATCTGAGTCTGGTTGCGGGTGGTTGCCATAGCAATCTGAGAAAGCAGATCCAGATTGCACATCAGTTCGGGGTACCAGTCGTGGTGGCGCTCAATGTCTTCAAGTAAGATGCATGCAGGCACACCTACGTTCACACAAACGTGACATTTCCATGACATACAGTAGTTTATTCGACTTAGTGATGGGATAATCCAGAAAAGCACTGGCAAAATTTCATGCTAAGGCCACCACACACTGCTTATATTGGCTCTGTTGATTCTTCAGGACAGACACCCAGGCGGAGATTGACCTTGTGTGTCAGATTGCAAAAGAGTGCGGTGCATCTGACGCTGTGCCGTGCCACCACTGGGCGCATGGTGGTCGAGGGTCTCTGGAGCTGGCCCAGGCTGTGAATGAAACTGCCAACAAACCCAGCAACTTCCAGTTCCTGTACAACATAGAGGTGAGCGCTGAGGCTGTAAATGCTATCCTGCATGCTGTGGTTTTCCCCCGATCATAGTCAATAACATATTGCAGCATCGTAATGAAGAACATCTCATCCTGTTTGATGTCTTTATTGTCCTTATATCTGCTCCTACTGTATTCAGTACTTGGTATTTTCTGTTTACACCAAATGATGGTGTTATCTTTGGAGCATAGTTGGAGCATGTGGAGATAAAAAAAACATCAGCTGGTTTGAGTTAGTGAGTTTGAGAAGTTGTGACTTAAATAAAGTCATTCTGCTGTTACAGCCACGTGTTTGTGTGAGTCTGCGTATGCACTTATATAATGGACACACGTGCCTGCAAACCACGAGTCCAACAATTACAATACAATAAATCGACGGCTAATGAAATAAGTCAGGTTGAAGAAAACGTTATATAATTCTTATTTCTTCCAAAAAAGGAAGCGTTTGGGTGTAATTGATAGCGTGTGATCACATTATGCAGGTATTCAATAGATTTACACCAAGCTGGGTGGAAGTATGGGTCAGAGAGGAATCTATGAAATCTAGATGCTGTTTGAGTCAAAAGGGGGCGGGTCCTGGGTGTTCTCTATCTACTGCAGTAACTTACCCATGTGGAAGAGGGCATGTTCTGAAGATTATTTCAAGAATTTCTCTGGAAATAATAATGTGTAGATCTTTCTCTAAAACACCAAGGCCTGTATATTGTGTGGTGCATATCTTCAGACTACTTCCCTTCTCGCATTTTCTATTATAAGAACTACATTATTGTCATATTGTCCTGGAGGCTGGAGCACTGATGTGTTTCTCTCTCTTTCCCGTAGATGCCAATAGCGGAGAAGATCAGAACTATCGCTCAGAAAGTGTACGGAGCAGACGACATTGAACTGTCACCAGCAGCCCGAGCCAAGATAGAGTACTACAATCAACAGGTGAGATCACTGCTGCTGCAACAATAAATTACACTGAAAGTCCTTTACAAGATGAATACACAACTATATAAAAGCAGATGTTTTGAAATGGTCCATTAATCAATCAAGTTTTAGATTAGTGCAGCTGAAATGCTATTTTCTATAGCTTTATGGTTTGATTATGTAAAATACTGATCAGCTCATCGCTTCATGCTTGTGTTTGAGGTCCGGAAATGTGTGTTTGCATCCCAGACCTCATCCAAATGTGATCTGTGACTGAATCACTGATACTTCCTCCTCTTTCCCCCTATAACCAGGGCTACAGTTCGTTGCCCATCTGCATGGCAAAGACGCACCTGTCCCTGTCCCACATGCCTGACAAGAAGGGAGCGCCCACAGGATTTGTTTTGCCGATCAGAGATGTCCGTGCTAGCATCGGGGCTGGCTTCATCTTCCCTCTTGTGGGAACGGTATGTGGTCAACAACAGAACAAGAAGTGCATGCAGCTCTATTATTCGTGTGTGACACCTGAGATGCATGTCCCACATGGGCAACAACGACGTTCCATGACGAGCAGCTCACGGATCCAGCGCTGGGCAATTACTGACAATTCACAGTCACATTTACACACACAGGTTATTAGAAGGCTACAAATGCCTACAAGTGCTTGTACTGGTTTGTAAAATTAGGAATGTTGTCAGAGAAATAGAAACACATTAGATTACAACACAAGCATTTTTGATTGGATCGCATGAAACCACTAAAAATATTGAATTTTCTGTATACAAGTTGTTCTTTTCTGGCTTTTACTTCTTGGCTTTGGCAACTCTGAATGTCCATGTACTGTACAAGACAAATTCATCTCATTTACAACCTTTACCTTGTTACTGTAGTTTCCTGATCGAGCACTGAAATCTCCCGCTGCTCGCTGTCAAGTTCAGCTGTATATAAAGTCCAACCTATTCTGCCACTGTGGTATTTCATGCTAATGTGATTTGTTGCTTTGTGTTTCCTCATCAGGAGTAGCTTGACGTCTTTCCGTTGCTCAAGATAACAATTTAAATCAAGGCAGTGTGACGGAGCAGATGTGTTATTTTCATTCCTCCAGATTGTTTTGTAGCTGTGTACCCACATAGGTTTAATTAGCTCCTATAGATACGTTATGTATCTGTCCTCCTTCATCTTAATCTCTAAACAGTATTTATGTTTTTGGTCCTGCCTTGCACTTCCTGAAACAATGTTACTGAGCTGGTTAGAGTTGCTTTGGGCTTGCTGGAACCTCTTGGTTGATGATGGGCTGGGCAGGAAGGAAGTTGCTTCCTGACCGTTTTTGCATCCCGCTGTTTCACCAGTGTCCCCCGAGGGCTGGGCTTTGATAGGCCGAGGCCGAGGTGTCAAACACCGGGCATGCTGAGAAAGGGCTTGGCTGTGTCTTGGTGTGGCGTCTGTCCACTGGCTCAACCCAGTCTTTGATCTGCTGCGGCCTATGGTGCCGCTGGCACGCCGATGACCCCTGAACTGTGACACACAGCCCAAATCATTCTTTGAACTCTTGAGCTTAGTCCCGGTCTGCCAGTCTGATCCACTGATTGAGTTTTTGAAGTTTCAAAAAGCCGCATCCCACCCTGTTTTGAGGTCTGCCTTTGTTTTTCTAGCCTTTTCTAGTTAGTTATTTGGTTTAAAATACAAGGTGCTACCAATTTACCGTTAATGTATGTTCATCTCTGATAGAAAATATTCACAATTGAACATAGAAATGTGCAGGAATGAGAAACTACACTCTCTCTACCGTCGGAAGAACTTCTGATTGTGTCACATGATTATTTGACATTTCAGCAAACTCTCAGGTCACAGTTGACTCGAAGAAGCTGAACGTTCCCACCAGCAAAACTCCCAAGGCAATGATTGCATGAGTGTGGAGGGGATGGGGGGGGGCTGCTTCATATGTAGGGTCTCTACAGGGTAAAGAATCAGGAAGGGGCTGATGTCACTCTTCAGAAATGTGAGGGAGGGGTCGCACGCAGAACAATGGCCCTCCACGGCACCATTTAAACACAAACCAGTTTAGATTTATTAAAAAACAACAACTCTGTGCTCCACGTGGCTACAACTGGTTAATGTTTGAGAAGATGACGACAGGTTAAAGAAAAAAAAACAACACATTTGAGTCTATAAAAGTGGCATTCAGTCACAATAAATTTAATACAGAGATAAGTTAAGAGCTTTACATCTCTTACAGTTCAAACTACAACAGTCTAATTACCTTTCTAGCCTGAGTGCAGATTATCTACTTGATTTATCACCTCACCACCAAAAATACAAATTAATTAAAGATCAGTTAATTATTCGAAGCATTAGACCGATAACTTCCTTTAGACGGTGAACTTCCCTCCCTCTAATCTTCAAATGTTTGCTCGTGAATTCTCTTTCATAATCCCCACAATCCCATGTAGTAATCGTCCTGTTTGTTGATGTAGACTTTTCTCCAAAATCACTGGGGGTAAGAAATCCAGCTACAGTGTCTCGTTTTTGGGTTTCCCCCCCTGACAAAGACGCATTGTGTTTGGGTATAATGTGAGGACTTATTTGGCCCGAGTGGAGGTTCCAACTTTAGCCACGGAGTGTTTTGTGTTTTTGTGATTGCCAGCTTGTTCTCATGCTCGAGAGGCAGATCGGCAGAACAGAGCGTCTTTTGTTGCTTTCAAAACAGTTGGTCTGTACATTTAGGCATCTTTTGAGTCGAGACACTGGTGGAGTAAAGCCTCGGGGTATATGATGGAAATCGTGGTTGCATCTGTAGTAGCATCGTACGACTCAACAACTTAACTTAACAAATATTGTGTCAAATGCACACAAACATCCTAAAAGGTTTCACCCAATCCTTTTTCCATTTCAAAGTCCAGTGTGTAACATTTAGGAGGCTTCATTGGCATTAACTGAATAAACGACCCGGTATGTTTGTGTAATTACTTGTATAATCACTTGGAGCCTTAGAATCAGCCCTTAACATACACTTTGGTCAAGGACCTTGTTTTTCAGAGGCTGCCATTTTTGTGCCATGTTGTTTCTCCAGCAGCAAGAAAAGGACAAAGACTGTGTTTTACATTTTGAAGGAGAAGCTCATTGAGCCAATGAAGAGCAACATTCTCTCTGGTATTCAAAGGCCACGCAGTTCCCGGATGCATAAGGCCATATCCATATGGGAACAGAACTTTGCCTATGCAATCTTTTTCTTTTTTGTGTTCTTAAACGTGTCAAACCCCCCAAAATGACTTGTCATGCTGCAGTACATATGTCAGGCCTGAATGAGAATTCCCCTAAATGTGTTATTGTGTTTTCAGGCCCTTAAAGCCCTTAAAGTTATTACAATCTGCACTTCTCACCTTTACATGTCACTAATTCTTACACTGGACCTAAAACCTCGACAATTGTTTTGTCTTACTTGACTAAAACGCCTCATCAAATGTGGGCTTTTCTAAATCTTATATTGGACTAATATGGTTTGATTTTATTCTACTTCTGCTTATTAGGTTCATATTTTAAATCCATATTTACTTACAAAGGGTTAGGGTTTCAGCCTCACATATTGAGTCATGTGTGGTTAAAGCCTATTGACTGTCATTAAAGATCAGTCACAGGTGACATCACAGCTGCCAACAGTGACTCACAAACACAGTGGCTCGGTCAGAGTTTTTGGAAGAGTCCATTCCCTGTGCCGTTCCCTTCGTTTACTTGCACAGTTCCATTTCCGCAGACAGGAAGTTGTTTGCTCACTTACTCTTGTCTCATTTCCACTAATGGGCCCATAAAGCTGGCCTTGGGTCATAAGGAAGGAGGCATGCGAGGAATGTCTAATGAGCAAGAAGATTTTCTTTTCAGCTTGGACTGGATGAGCCAACTTGTTTTTTTTTGGGGGGGGGGGGTGTTTTATGAGTCACGGTGTTTGTTGCCTTTGATGAATTCCAGTATGCAAACAACTCGCTTTCTTTTCATCTGTTGTGCATCAAATTTATTGACTCAAAAAGTTTCCAATAACATTAGTTTTGACACCTAGACAAAGCCTTGGGTTTTTAAGTGTAGCCTGTAGCAAAGGGCTGTCGACTTCTAAAAGCTTGCAGACTGTACTTTCCATTCACAGGCCCTTTTCTGTAAATGTCACAAATTACATTAGAGGAAAAAAAATCCCCTAGTTTTATTACTTTATTGTTTCTTTGCTAAAATAGCAATACGATTTCAACATACTTACACACAGCAGTGGACAGAACCATATTTATTCCATTTGTTCTGAAGAAACTTTCCTCATGGGCTATCGTTTATATTATTTACCTATAGTTTCTCACTCCATACTCTTTTCTTCTGGCAGAAAAACCTCGAGTTCATCAACCCGTGTTACCGCCGTCTCATTCTCGCAACCAACAGTGAGGCTGGAGTTGGTCTCATCTCTTTAAGGCAGCCTTTTTGTTATCTATATTTTGATGACAATGAGAACAAAGCCACCACTGTCTCCTTGCCTTAATCCATCACTGCTAAAGTGGAGGTTGTCAACACGCAGATCGTCTGTCTCTCTGGAGTGAAATGAGTCTAGATTATAGTCATTGAACCAGTCGGTGGGGGCTTCATCTCATTCCGTCTCATTTATGTGAGGTTTGATACAAAAACCGTGTCTAACAGCTGTGTTGTGGTAAAGGCTTCAATATGAGCCACTGGTTATTATATAGATTGTAATCTTTCCTTCTTATTAAGTGACGTTTTTTGTTGCTGACATTGTTATGCGACCCCCCCCCTTTTTTTTTTTTAAAGTTGTTCCTCAGTTCATTCCTGTAGCGATGCTGAAACACTCAGCACAGTTTATAGGTAAAGTTAAAGCCTTTTTCTTCAATCATGGGTTGGTGTGATGGGACACAGTGGTGCTAGAAGTGTCTGTAAATGGTGTAATATTTTTTTAGAGTTTAATCATTGATGGAAAACAATTCAATGAAAAGCATTTTACCAGCAATTAGAAGCACTCTGAGAGCGCAGACCTCCACCAAGGCAGCTCAGTGCCTAGGGTCAGACGGTGTGCGTTGCAACCAGCGATTACGTTATGGTCAGACAGCGAGTGTGTTGTTAGCCAGTGATGGCGTCTACGGATCATGCCCAAAGTTGAATTACCTGTTCCTGGTCCCATAGCGGAGATTTCCTGAAAATTTCAGCCAAATCCGTCCACGACTTTTTGAGTCATCTTGCTAACAGACAGACAGACGCGCCCGCGAAAACGTATGCCGACTGGCGGAGGTCAAAAATGGATTCTGTCACTCTTTATTGCACTTTTGCCATTCCCTTAAATCTTTAAAGTTTGACAGTTTAACAAGCCAAAGAATTCCATTCATTTCCATCTGCCGCCGTCTTCTAATCCTGTGTTTTTCTTGTGTTTCCTCAGATGAGCACCATGCCTGGTCTGCCGACTCGACCCTGCTTCTACGACATTGACCTGAACCCGGTCACGGAGGAGATCACCGGCCTGTTCTGATCAGAGACGTCCACATCATGTGTCAATATAAAGTATTCTGTCCCATTTATCCCCATATCGTATCTAAAGGAAACTGCCTTGTACCGTTATAAATATTTTACGGGCAGTTATTGTCTTTACGACTTGTTGCATGAGGCTGTTTCCTCCCCGGAGTTCACTTCAGTTTATTACGTTCACTCAGTGCCAAGCCTTTGAGTCTTTGAGTCCTGCACTCTCTCACTCTCACACGGTCAAATTCACCATCTTGATTTTGGCTCAGCTCTGTTTTCGTCGTCGTCGTCTTCAGGTTCATGCGTGCGTCGTAAAGAAAAAAAAACTCATCCATCTTCTGCACGTTTGACAGAATGTGTCTGTTTTTACTCTTTTCCAACTGCTTTAATGTTTCCCACTTTGTTCTCCAGAGAAAAAAAAAACACCAAAAGAAGAAGAAGAAGATGACGAATGAACACTGTATTTGCACAATTATGTCAGAAAATGGAGCAGCTACAGCTTTTATATATGTGTAAACCTTTCTTAACTGTTTTTACATTTAATATTGCTGAAATGTGTGGTTTGTGTATTTATTAACCGCAGATGTACGCACAAAACAGTCGTTTTATTTACATCCGTGGCGTTACATGCTAGAATGAGAAACACTACATGTTGCACTCCTTGTTTTTTGTACCGTGTTTGAGATTTTGCTGAAGTACAGTATTATATGATGATATCAGTGTGTATTGAACATGAATGCGTGTTACAGGTCTTAAGTTTCTTTTTATTATCAAGGTTACGTTCATCTGCTGTAGAAGACTGGGGGAAGCATTGAACTCAACAGACTTCCATCCAGACGTCTTAATGTACTGCTGTTACAACACAATCGGGTCACTCAACATTCCAAGTATATGTATTGTATCAGTGTTAACTTTGCAAACCTATTTCGTGTTCCTGTCGTGGACAACGGTGTTTCTCAAAGGTCCAATATCCCCGTCAAATAAACATTTCCTCCAAAGCTGTGTTTGTGTTTCCTCACACCCAGTAGTCGCCTCGTGGTTCAGTCCCATCTGTTGTTTTGACACATGTATGCGTCCTCTTCCTGTTGTCCTGTGGTTCTCAAACTAAACACAGAAAAAAAAGCTTTAAAAAAGGATACATTTCTTCACATTCTTCATCATTTTCTTGTGTTTAAGTCCTTCCAGTGTGAACGGTGCCTGTGTTGGACGTGTGTCGATTAATGTCATGATCGGGGGCCCCCTGGCGCCCCCCCTCCCCCCAGGTGACCTCAGGGGGTCCGGCAGCACCTGTCATTATGAGGTGTTTGTGTGACATGTGCCCTGTCATAGCTGGCATTCCACACCTGCTTACTCTGTTATTCCGTGTTCACCAGACAGGATCTGGCATTTAAGCAACAGTCAGAGCAGCAAGAATGCTCTCATTCATACAGTAGTGTGTACAGTGTGTGTGTGTCTTTGTGTGAGTGATGACAGATTTGTAGACGGGGTGTTGATGAGGACGAGACTTTGTCATTTCTTTGTGATGTGCTGTCACATCCCTCACGTTTGCTCTGACGAAACCTCAGGTAGTTTAAGCACTCGCTCGTTTTAAATCGACTGGTTAATTTCAGTACCAAGGACAGGTCCCCCCTCACATGACTTGGTAACTCCAGTCCAGGTGTGTGTTGGAGAATGTCTGGATTAGATTATCGAGGGGGTAAAGAAGGGCGACTGCTGCAGACCTCAGACCTCATGGTTCATGGTGTATAATTTCTGTAAATTACAGTAGTCCTTGCATCCTGCTTTTATTGTTTAAAGCTGCTTCCCTGTGTGTTTTGTTCACATGGTAGAGATTATGTAAATTGAGCACCTAGGGTTTTGACATTCACAAATATGACCTCGTCTCTAGATCCAACCTTCGTATACTGGTTCTGATTGTTTTAGATTATAAGGAAAAAAACAGTTTATCATCTTTAAAAAGGTGCATCCTACACTTAGACAGTAAACAGCGCAAAACACTGTGGAGACTCAACACCGGTATGTTGAACGATCCTGCTTTTAGGAATTCAATAGTGTCTGATTTAAACTCATATTTACAGGATAATGATACCAGAGATGTGAATCCTAGTATTCTATGGGATGCAGCTAAAGCCGTTCTCAGGGGCAAAATCATAGCCAGGACATCAATGTTGAAAAAGATAAAAGCAACAAAATTATCAAAACTGCAGGAAGAATTAATAGATTTAGAGCGAACACAAATTGTCAATAAAGAGTCCAGTATCATAAATAAAATCAGAAATTTAAAGCAAGAAATAGATAAAATATTAAGCGAGGAAGTTGAGAAAAATATTAGATTTATGAAGCAAGGATATTACGATTCAGGCCCTAAAGCGACAAAGCTGTTAGCTTGGAGGCTCAGAAAACAACAAGCTGAAAATACAATCCACAAGATTAGAGACCCTGTTACAAAAAAGATTACTACTAGTATTGATGGTATACAAACGGCTTTTGAAAATTATTATACATCTTTATATTCTCAAAAAGAACATAGTAATGAAACGACTATACTTGAATTTTTAAACTCCCTAGACCTTCCTGTACTTGGTAAAGAAATTAATGATAAACTTGTCTCCCCAATAACAGTAGAAGAAATAGAAAAGGCTATTACAAGTCTTAATGCTAACAAGTCACCCGGTACCGATGGTTTCCCCCCAGAATGGTACAAATCCATAAAAGAACATCTGCTCCCTTTACTTGTAACCTGTTTCAATTATGTTTTAAAAGAAGGCTCTCTTCCCCCTTCTTGGAACGAGGCTTTTATATCAGTCATCCCTAAGGATGGAAAGGACAGGACGGAGTGTAGTAGCTTCAGACCTATTAGTGTTTTAAACACGGATTATAAACTTTACGCAACCATCCTAACCAAAAGAATGGAAACTGCAATGCCACTATTAATAGATGAAGACCAAACAGGTTTTATGAAAAATAGACAAACTCAGGACAACATTAGGAGAGCCTTGCATATTATTCAGCAAGTTAGGGAGGAAAATATTAGCTCAATGATCCTCAGTTTGGATGCTGAAAAAGCTTTCGATTCGGTTGGGTGGGAATTTCTCTATTTAGTGATGAACAGATTTGGCTTTAGTAAAGATTTCATACGCTGTATTCAAGCTCTTTATTCTTCTCCTACCGCAAGAGTAAAAGTCAACGGGAGTCTTTCCAACTCTATAACTTTGCAACGTGGCTGCAGGCAAGGCTGCCCAGCCAGCCCTAGTCTATTTAATTTGTTTATTGAACCTCTAGCTCAAGCAATTCGGCAGGAAGACGGACTGAAAGGCATATCCATGGAAGGTGAGGAGTACAAAGTAGGACTTTACGCAGACGACGTATTAGTCACAATCCTGGACCCGGACTCTGGCTTACCTATATTAATGAAAATGTTAGAAACATATGGGACACATTCAGGTTATGTTCTTAATGTACACAAAACCCAGGTCTTGACATTTAACTATACTCCTACGCAAGACCTTATTACAAGGTATAATTTTAATTGGAATTCAACTCATATAAATTACCTTGGAGTACGTCTACCTAAGGATCTCTCACAACTATTTGCTATTAATTATAATTCAGTTAATCAAAACATATACAATGACCTCACTAGATGGGCCCTCCTCCCTCTCGACTTTGGCAGTAGAATTAGATCAGTTAAAATGAATATTCTTCCCAGATTACTTTATCTTTTTTT
This sequence comes from Microchirus variegatus, assembly GCF_963457635.1. NCBI lineage: Eukaryota > Metazoa > Chordata > Actinopteri > Pleuronectiformes > Soleidae > Microchirus > Microchirus variegatus. The sequence continues at coordinate 18,632,193 of NC_139813.1, forward strand.
ATCGATTCCAGTAGAAATTCCCCAGAACCAATTTAGAGAATGGGATAGGCATATTTCTCGATTTATTTGGAATAAAAAGAAACCAAGGGTAAAATTCTCTACCCTCCAGCTGCCGGAGGAAAGGGGAGGCATGGCACTCCCATCCTTAAGAAAATATTATTTGTCAGCTCAGTTGAGGCCCTTGGTATATTGGTGTAACCCATCCTATGTTGCCAAATGGAAAACTATGGAGTTATCTTTAACGGATTCACCAATACAATCACTGCTTGGCTTTGTTGACGGGGAGAATGAAACTATACAAGTAAAGAATCAGTGGGTTAATCTATCACTAAAAGTATGGAGGGAAGTTGTTAAATGTTTTCAACTCCAAAGAGACATTAGACAGCTTAGATGGCCAGCCTACGACCCTGACTTCATACCAGCACTGCATGATCATAGGTATAGACAGTGGGTATATTATGGTGTTACTGCTATTTGTAAGACCACTGAAAAGGGCGGGTTTAAAAGCTTTACCAACCTATGTCAAACATACGGGCTGGGCGGACAAGACTTTTACAGATACTTGCAGCTTCGTGACTACTTTTGTAAAAAGATAAGAGGTGCTAATTTAAGAGAAATGCCAACTATTGTTCAAATATTTATTGATGCATATAATTCTGGGAACATCAAAGGTCTGATAAGCAAGTTGTATTGTGGTATCATATCTCTGAACAAGGACTCTACAGACTATGTGAAGGAACGATGGGAAAAAGAACTGAACATTGTAATAACTGAAGACATATGGCTGAATGCGTGGACAACACAGTTTTCCTCCACCAACTCCCGGACCTGGAGGGACTTCTGTTGGAAAAACCTGATTCGTTTTTTTATCACCCCGAAACAGAAGTCTAAACAAACTGGTACCCAGCTAGGCTGCTGGAGGGACTGTGGGGACATTATGGTCGATCATGCCCATGTCTTTTGGTCTTGCCCACTTATTCAGACTTTCTGGAAGGGAGTGGCATCGATTATTACAAAAACATTGGGCTTCAATATCAGTGTAACTTTCTTGTCTCTCTATCTTGGTTATTTCCCTAATAAGCTAAGTAAAGATGATGCATACCTCTTAAAGATTTTGCTGGCAGCAAGTAAAAAGGCCGTCACAAAGTGCTGGCTTCAGAAAAATGCCCCTACTGTTGGTCTCTTTGTCAACACTGTTGAGCAGTTGCATCTTTTGGAAAGAATGACTTACTCCATACGACTTCAAAAGGAGTTGGGTGAAAAGCGATGGAAAAAATGGTCCGTTTATTTAGCTAGTCAGACAGATTTGGTATAGACATTGCACCACAAGCGTTTTTCTTTTACGCCTTGGAGATAGGCGAGATTGCCATGATTAAGTGATTATCCCATGACCTCCTGTTTATTTTTATTTTTATTTTTTTGTGTACGTGTTTGCTGTTTCTGTTTCGTGTCCTACATTATTATTCTTTTTTTTTTTCCACAGTTTATATTGTGTGGATAATGTGAAAAAATACTTACAAATAAAAAGTTTCAAAAAAAAAAAAGGTGCATCCTCATAAAAGTCTGCGAAACAACAAGATTTTGTCACAGATTAAGTTTTTTTTTTTCTCCCTTCTTTCAGTTTCTCCCTCTCTAGACGTCGCCACATCAGATCATCTGCTTTTTCTGTGTTCTACATATTTCATTTGACTGAATAATCCAAATCTAAAACCTCTTAATGGTACCTGATCAGTTCATGGTAACTTCAATATGGACAAAAGTAATTGTATATATATAATCATTATTGGGCTGCTTTTGGCAGCTGGAACAGTTCTCACACGTCTTAGAACCTAAAACGCTTTCCTCAACATGTTGAAGTGTTTCTATGGGAGTTTGTTTCTCCTTCACTCTGCAGAGCATTTATGAGGTCGGGCACTGATGTTGTTCCAGTTCATCCCAAAGGTGCACGATGGGGGGGTTTAAGGTCAGTTCTTCCACACTAAACTTGTCAAACCATCTCTTTATCGTCCTTGTTGTGTGCACAGGGGCACAGTCGTGTTGCAGTAGAAAAACTGTTTTGTGCAAAATGTCTAAATTGTCCTTCATTGTAGACTGTGATTGAAACGCCTGAATTCTATATACTTGGCGTGTGTTTTCAAATACTTGTGTCCATATGGTGGATATATAGTGTTTGTATTAATCACCGCCCAGATGTACGTATGTGTGTAGTACTATTAAACTTCCCCAGTCTTTGGGGAAAGGGTTTGGTAACATCTGATGTATGTCATGTCACATTTGGTCCTGTTTAGTATCTCCATTATGAAAAAATGTATTCAGTTGTTCAGTCATCGCACCATTTTTCTGTGTTGGACAAAGTATCTGTGCCTCCTGTGATGTTCTGTTGTTGCCCTGAGCAGATATCGACCCTCATGACCACATTCTTCCGTCTGGGGAAAAAAGAATCTCTCGGTGTTTCACTGTTACATTAAAAAATTCTGACCTTGTATAAACTGGATTTCTTTCAGGCTATGAAACAGATGATGTGACTCCATACTCTGCTCTGTTTTTCATCGGCGGTGATTATTAAGAGGCCACTCGAATCCTTGTGGGGATGCGGACCAGTTTGGTAAGTATAAAAGAGCTCAACCTTTACATTTTTGTGTATTTAATCATGCTTTTAATGCGCCCTTACTTCACTGTTTTATTGAAGAAAATAGACTGTGACACTCTCCCTCCCACCCTGTCCCCCCATCACCCTGACCTTTTCTCCCATGATGGTAAAAGGTAAATACATGAATCTCCTGTAATATGGATTATGTGAAAATCACAACCTGGTCTGTGTGAGACAGTGTCTTCATGTTCCTTATAAACAAATAACAAAACATGCAGCTCCCAGTATTGTTTTAGCTGCTTATCTGCCCTATGAATTCTGTTACTAGGGAAATATTACAAATCCATAGGGAAGCCTCGGTGTGCCGAGTGCAGTCATGGGAACTTGGATGTGAATAATGTGTATATTTTTTTACTGATTTCCCATCAAGGTGAAATATGACGCAGCAGAATTAAGAATAATATTAAGAAATACAGGTTAGAAAAAGACAGGCGCGGACCACAGATGCTTAAAGGTCTATATAAGACCTTTGAGAGCGTGATCTCCGGCTCAAATAGTGATGAATAAAGAGGGGGAAAAGTGATTTGGATGACATTTTCTTTGATTGTTTGCATCACCTATTCCATCATAGTCCATCATGTGTCTGTGGTTAACATAATGGTTTCTGAAATTAGACATGTCATGTGGCTCTGATGCTCACTGCTGAGGCAGAAGAAGCCGAAAATGACGACTTCTTCTCTGAAACACTGGGGGATTACAGTCATCCACAGTGTTCAATGTTAATAGACTGAATGGAATAAGCTGTTTTTATTGAAAATGAAGTGTCAGAATATCCTCTATTTGCTGCTCTTTCGTGTATTTTTAAGTGTCTCTGGATATAATGGTTTATTCCTGTGCTGAAAGAGTTTGTTGGTGTCTATCTGTCTGTCTTGTTTTCTTTAGTCTGGACCCTCCGTCGAGGCCTGTGAGAACTTGGCTTTGAACGGTCGGGTTATAATTTGTGCATTCTGAAAATTCCACACAAAACACACACACACACACACACGGCCCGAACCTGCAATTAACATTGAAAGCTGAACACGACCAGAGAGAGAGAGAGAGAGAGAGAGAGACGCGGAGCTCGTTCCACCACACATCACACGCTTCATCACACAAACATATTCTAGATGTGTTGACGTTTTATTTACAGCGTTTTTTAAATTTACGAGGCCGACTTAAACTAATTAACGTGTTACATTGAAGGGTGGAGTTAATTAAGTCAATGTAAAGTGTGTGATTATTGTGATTATCACATTACCACACACTCAACACATCAGAGAGAGAGAGAGAGAGAGAGAGAGAGAGAGAGGGTCTTTATGTTGGAAAAGATGTTGTTCTCTTTTGTTATTGTACAACAAAATTGTTTATGTAATTAAAATGGGTAATTTATCACCTCAAAATCAGATTTAGTGAAATGTTTTACTGATTTGATTTAGAACATTGCACTGACTTTAAATCCTCTAAAAGCTCCCACTCTTAGACATAATAGTGTTAAGTAGAACCGTATAAGGTTCTTCGGCTTGTCCTCATAGGAGAACCCTTTTTGGCTCCAGGTGGAACCTTTTTGGAGGGTTCCATCAAGAACCCTTTTAAAACCCTTTATTCAGGAAAGGGGTTTTAAAGGGTTCTCTGGATCAAAATGGTTCTTACTGGGACCATTAGTGTTACCAAGAACCCTTGAAAAACCCTTTCTTCAGGAAAGCAAATGGTTCCAGGTAGAACCTCAGCCCTCGTAGAAGGACCCTTTTGGAACCCTTATTTCTAAGAGTGTTGGATTATTTCTTTTTCAGGAAAGGTCATTGTCAGATATTACTTGGAGTAATATACAGTATATATATTATGTGAAGCTGAATGAGAGAATACTGTATTTCAGGGCTTATTTTGTGTTTTTTGGAAGTATGTTTGTCTTCAAACTCTGGAAAAACAAGGTTTTTGCCTTGGTTTTTTAAGATGATGTTGCCTGATTTAACCTAGTTGTTTGAATGTGAGAAAGTACGACTTAAATTGTATTATCTTTTATTAATATTTATTTAATAGTTTATTGTGTCTTATGTCTATTCGAGCTGCAACCAATCCCAGATGGCGATAGCGTGTGTCACACCCTCGTTTCTTCTATTTCCTCCCTTTGTAAAAATGTTTTGGTCTGTTATTTGCTAAACTTCTTTCTGTACATGTGTCCTGACAGATTGACTCTGTGGCTCTTCCTGAGATTTTTTCCATTGTTTCCCCTGAAAAAATGCCTTTTTCCTGGAGTTTTCACTCGATGTGAGGGTCTAAGGACGCGTGTGAAGCCAAATTGTGTTTGTTGTGATGTTGAGCTATAAAAATACAATTGGATTGAATTGGATTAGCAGCCTTGCTGTAAACATATGTACATGAATGTATGTCTGTGTCCATACTGTGTGTCACATCATCCCGTCTCGGGACTACAAATGGACATGAGGCCTCCCAGCTACGATTTAAAATCTATTTCATGCCCTCACACTTGGCAGTAATTCTGATTCCTGTCATGATGTGCACTAATGTCCAATTGCAGCATGTCTCTCATGGGTCAGTGATCAGCCAACAGATTAGAGCATCTTAAATATTCATTTTCTCAGGATTAGATCTGTCCTCCTTTTCTGCAGAGGGCGGATGAGTCAAAAATAAAAAGCCACAGGTCTGAATCCTTTATTTCATCCTCCCCCTTTCTCTGTCCTCTCTGCTCCTCTCTCTTTTAGTCTGTGCGTCCTCCATTATCTATGATGCTGCAAGGCGTGCCACGGCGCACCGGGCACTCCATGTGATGCAGAGAGGGGAGGTGTTGGAGGAGGAGGAGGTGGAGGAGGAGGAGGTGGGTGTCCTGAAAGAGTTTGCTGGTCCTGCTGCACACTTCATCACTCCAGATCCAGGTCACCCCGGGGGCGGAGCTGCACTGTAGAGCCGCTTTGGACGCATTTTTTTTGTGGGGGGATACGCATCGCCTTCGATAACACGACACAGATTGCCTGCTGCTTCTCTGGAGGTGCCCGAAACACAGACAACAAGCAACCCCTTTTCCCCCCATCATCACTCTCTGTTCGCCATGGGAGCGGAGAACTCAGTGCAGCGGGACGGGAAGAGCCAGGAGGATGCGTCAACCTCAGCCTCCGCCGCGGAGCAGAGCGCGGAGGTGAAGCTGCTCCAGGAGGAAGAAGGCGCCCTTGACGCCAAGGTACTGACCGCCTGACACTGTCCCGCACACTGTACCGCAGAGTGGCCTCAGTGCCTCTGTGTTCCATCACATTAAAGCTGTGTTAGTTACCTGCGTGTTTGCAAACACACCTGCTCTCTCCATCTCCATCTCCTCCTCTAACCTGCTGTGCGCATCACTAACGTGCTGCAGCGCACGTCAGCCTCCACGTGCTGTGGGTGTTTTTTGCTGACTAATGTTTGGAGTTGAATGTCTGCAGTAATAAAAACGACAGCAGCAGCAGCAGCTCAGTCTGGTCCAGATTCACAGTCTGAGTCAGTGTTGGTCAACAAGACTCTGCATCATTTACAAACACTCAGGGATTAATGACTCTAATGTCACTAAATCTGATGTAAAATATCTTCATAAACACACGATATTATTGTCAGGAGACGATATACAATATGATCATAAAACAATTTATATACAGTATATATATTATATAAAACAACATAAGTTCATAGTGGTACATTCCCTTGATTGGGATAATTCTGAATTTATAAAATCTTTAACCCTTTAAGGTACGCATCAAGAAAAAAAGCAAAGGAAAAATGATATCTTGCATTTTTTATTATTTTATTATTTTATTGTATTTACTTATGTTAACCATAATGACAATCAATATATAAATATATATATTTTTTTTCTTTCTTAAATTAGACCCTACATTATGTCAGATACAGGCCTCTACCAAACGGTTGACATGTCTGTTCATAATAAACCTGGTAAGTAAAGTAAAACATTCACAAGTCACATTCAGTGTTAGTGAGTTCAGCTTGATGCATTTTTCAATGACATATAGTGACTTAAAGTGTGGTCGACCAAACTGGTTTGCGTCGTACCTTAAAGGGTTAATATATAATGTTGTGTGTAGCTGCCAACATACAGTTATAGTGATTTATTTTCTAGTGCCACAAGGGGGAGGCTGCTGCATCTTCACAATATTTAATTATTATTACATTCTTGTTTTTCCACTAAAATAAAACATGTACTGTATATCCTTTAAGCAGCCTGTATTTATTATATATATATATATTTTTATAACATAAGTAGAATTTTCTTAAAGCTTATGAACAAAATGAAGGTAGAGGAGAGACTAATTGAATGGGTTGTTTAGTTAATCACTATAGTCCCTATTGTTGTTCTATATGTTATGCATGAACTGAACTGACTTCTTTATCAGTCAACATGTTTTCCTCTCTCATCTATATACATGTGTGTGTGTGTGTGTGTGTGTGACACTGTGCACACTCAGCACTGTTATTACCCTTGTGTAAATTGCTCAGCAGTGTGTGAATGAATATTTGGAAAGTGACCTCTAATGACGGCGCAGGTTTTTCGTCACCTGCTCTGTTCACGCCTCGTATAACTGATTGGCTTTATTGACTTCTTTAAGGCGAGAGGTCAGCAGGTCAGGTTTTGTGGCCCCGGCTCTTTCGCTGGAAAGGTCACCAGCGTGCAGAAAGGTCAAATGACGCTGAGGGAGATGTGGTGGTGAAAAGGTGGTGATGTTAAAACATCCTTACATTTGTTCTGTTTTTCTCACACTGGTGTGTGTTTTCCACTGTAAGCTGTAATCTCAGGGATTTAACACCGCAGTGTCGACTCATACTCTCAGTCAATATAAAACATGTGATCAGTTAATAAGCACAGGAATATTCAATCATCTTATTCCACGTGTAGAAAATCAGCTCCACAAATGGATAAATTCTTCATCTGACAAACACATTTATGACATGACGCTGAGAGAAATCAGTGATGCACATGTTTTATCCTGATCTAATTTTGTGATATCATGAGCTGGAGGAACTTCCACAGCTTCACATCTTGACGTTTGATTTGATCTTGGAAAATTTGATTAAAGTTGTGCGTACAACAGTGCGTATGCTGAGGTGAGAGAATATAGACCTATTGATATAGATGTTAATATTTGTATAATAATAATACATTCAATTATACTCATCATTAAATGGATTTCATTCAACATTACATTATATATATATATATGTATAATGTTTTATTTACAATGACTCTTTACTTGACTTTGATCCATTTTGCATCTTTCTTTCTTCTTTTTGTTAAAATTTCTTTCCATTTATTACATTCAATATCAAAACAAACACTTTCCCAGACTAGATGCTCATTGGCCCTTAGGTCGTTTCAGTTTGAGAACCGTGCTATAAACCCTTATTATTAATTTTCACAAAAACTCAAATGTTTGTCATCATTTCTATGTAAGTGACATCCTTTGAGAAGGAAAACTGGACAAAAATTGACAGAAGCAGCCGAACAAGGCTTTTTGAATATTGAAAGTATATCTGTTTAGCTGCTTTCCCTAGTGCAACACATGGTGAGCCCTGCATTACCTTCACTAGCTCTCATGCACTTGTGTTTGTTTTCATGGAGTAGAGTGTTATTGTTGGAAATTTGGCGGCTTTGACGGATGTTTGCGGTCTTTCATCAGTGAATAAGTGAAGTTATCATCTTTGCATGTCTTTATGCAAATGTTTTTGCATAAAGAATGACTGTGAAGGTTTTATCCAATATTTGTAGTGAGCAAATGTCGTCAACTACAACTACATTGATAATTGATGCATCGTTTTTCTGAATTTTCAGCTTCCTAAAAGTGATTTTTTGCCATTTTCTTTGCTCCGCGTAACAAAGAAAACCAACAAATCTGATCATCATCATCTCCAGGTCTGATGAACATTTTTCATCGGACATTTTTATCTCGATTCCTTTTCCAGCAACAGAAAAAATCATGTCGTGTTCTCTCTCTCTGAGAGTGAAACACACATTAATCTATTATGAAAACAGTGATGTTTTAGAAACCAGGATGTTTGACGCTGACGTTGTTTGAGAAAAATCACATCAAAGCGTGTTTGCGCTGATCCGCTGTTATGTTATGCTCCGAGAGAATGTGTATATTTGGACGAAGTGTGTGTGTGTGCGTGCTCGCTCGAGGGGCCTGTTTGATTCACAGTCGATAAATATCCTCCTCACTCCACAGAGGAATTTCAACAGCCCACCCCTCACCTCCTCCCCTTTAACCACCACGACTAACCACACCTTCCTCATTCCTCTCTGTCACCCACAACTCGCAAAAACCTCACATCTTATCGAGATAGATGCATTAAGTCTGTAACACAAGTGGCTGTTTTTTTTTTTTTTGCATTGTTGGTGACCCACAGTGCAGAAAACATGGTTTTAATTATGTAACATGTTTTATGAAATATTTAAAAATGTCTTTTACACGTTTTATTCACTGTTAGAGGAACTCAATGACATTTAAACATTGCCTATGTAGTCCAAAACTACAATATATATATATATACAACTACTACATCTTTCCTTGTATCAAAGGCAGCGTAACCTTGCATGATCCTTAAAAACATATAAGGGTCTTCGAGTTCAATCATGCCATTTTGAATTATGCACATGCCTATTTGGCTATAAATAGAGTAGAATTCTTAACGTCGTTAAAATAATCGGATAGAAATCACATCCATCAGTTGTCTGAATGAGGTCCTTATAGTCATAGTCGTCGTCAGGTCGTTACAATGGAATTATGGAAGTTATGCTCCCTTTTACTGGCAGTATCACACCAGATATTTACACCAGAATGAGAAGTGTCATGTCTGGTTGACACTTTCATGTCACCAGCAGTGATGTCACAGTCTGCTGACACACGCCTCACACTACACTTTCAGTTAGATCAGCAAAAAAATAATAAGATTCTCTTGCGTTGTAAATGTTAAACATAACCCTGTGTATAAAGAAAATAGGTATAACCTTTACATTTGAGAAGTGAAGGCCAGAACATACGACAGTTTGAATGGAAGTCTATGGGGAAAATGAGCCTCTCTACTACTACTCACTTGATTTATAATGTCAGAAAACATTTCCCTGAGGAGTTAATGGTCCTGGTCACTTGTTTCAACAGCACATGATGTCAATTTTGCAAATTATGTTCCCGTTTAGAGAAAAATAGTCAATAAGAACAGGGCATGCATGAGTGGACACAGTTTGTGATCCACGGCTTGTGTCGTCCAATCGTCGCTCCGGTTGCAGGCGATGACGTCGGTGAATTCCCAGTTTCAAAAAAGCAACAAAAGCTACTTTTTGTTAAAACTTTATGACTTATATTAATCTTATTCCTGTTCCTTTTATCCTAACTACACATTTAGAACCTTTAGAGTCACAGGATAGGTCGTCTTTGGGAATTTGCTCCTCCTCCTCCGAGGAGTATTTTAATTTGTTTATTCTCTTGTGCACTTGTGGGATCACCTGTAAAAAAATAAAATAAAGGATGAATACTGAATAGATACAATGATAGAATAGTCAGATCTTCACTGTCACAACTGAAGATTAGATCTGCGTCACATGCTGTGTCCTCCTCCTCCTCCGTCGTCCGTCACAATAGCATTAGCAGGTGACTCCAATGAGCCAGCATCCTGTTGCGTTACATAATGTGCGCTGATTAAGGCTCCTACGTTCCTGTATAATGAGCTGCGGCTGATCAGACGCTGCCGTGGCTCTCTGATTATCCTGTTTTTGCACAAGGAGAGACAGACAGAGAGTGAGGCGGGGAGGGGTGAGGGGTGGTGGGTGGTGGTGGTGGTGGGAGGTGGTGGAAGTCACCAACACAGAGGAGCCATTGAGGATGAGACCGGGGGAAGACGAGCCCAGGGCCTCCTGTGTGCAGCGGCCCAAAACAAGGGGGAAGAAGGAGCCGACAGGGGAATAGGTGGAGCACCGTTTTGCTCGGGCAGTGGAAGAGGGTCTGGGTGTGGAGTCCAGAGAGAGAGAGAGAATAGGGGGGGGGGGGGATCTGCCAGTGTGACATAAAGACGGATGAATCAGCCGATTGTTCCTCATTTTTCTCTCCCTGCCTGATTTTAACAGGCACTGATGACAGAGGTTTAAGTGAAGAAAAGAGCAAACTCTGTGTATGTGTGTGTGTGCTGTACTATTATTGCCATCACAGGATCCACAGTCTGATCACAGATTTGTATAGGGGAAAAAAAACAAACAACCTTTGCTTTTGTTTATCTGTTTTTTTCCCCCTCACTTGTAACACCATTAACAAACATTAACTTAATTGAATTTAAATAAACATAGTTTAAACTTAACTGAATCTTTACTTTCACATCGTCCCGTGTATTTTTCACATCTCTGAGCTAAATAACATTTCCACAGGTTTGGCTTTGTCATGTTCTATTTTAAGTGCTTTTACTTTAAGACACAGACATCTATTTAAGGACTTTGATTATAAAAACCAGTGATACAGTGATTTCTTGACATGTCCTGATGCCAAGTTTCTCTTGGCTTAGTCCATCTTTTCTAGGTTAATATGCACTTCTTTAAATTTATATTTCAGTATACATTTTTTTTTTTATGTATGTGCATTTTGACACAAAAGCACATATTTTCTTTTTGCACCATAAGTTAAGGTTGTCTACAATCACTGAACTCGACTGCAAATGTACAAAAACCTCCTGAGATGAGACTAAAGCAGCCAAATCTGCAGTCACGTTGTCTTGTAGTTAATTCATGATCCTGTTAAAACACTGTAAAAATACAGAGGTGATGCACCAGGTCTCATTTCTGTGAGATAAGGAACAAAATGGCTCCTCATCCCATGGTGCTTTACAGTATGTAAAACAAGTGCATCATTAATACAGAGGAGAAACAAATGTAAGTGGAAAAAGGTTACTTCCTAAAAATAACTGACTCATTCTAAGAAGCCATATGAATATGTAGGTGTTTAAAAAAAGAAAAGTCTCTCTCTTTCTTTCTCGCTCTCCGTCTCTCTCATGAACCTGTTCAACTCTCTCGCTGCCGTTTTTGCACATCATCCATTTTTCATCAGCTCTGGTCCTGACGCAGCACTCACTGCATCACAGAGGAGAGTGGAAGATGTGTGTGTGTGTGTGTGTGTGTGTGTTATATCACCGTGTCTTCAGAGGGAGCTGAAGGACAAATAGTAAATCACTGTAGCCGCTTTGAACACGACCGCAGAGGCATTTTATCAAGGTGCATCAAACAAAACATATTTATGCCTCTGTATTTGTATATTCCATCCATCTTCTACCGCTTTATCGTCCACATGAGAGTTGCGGGGAGGCGCTGGTGCCAATCCCAGCAGACATAGTGCACCCTGCACCGTGGACAGTCCATCACAGGGACACATACAGAGACAGACAATCATCCACTCTCACACTCACACCTACGGTCACTTTACAGTGTCCAGTGTACCTAATACCCATATTGCATGTTTTTGGAAGCAGCTGCAGACGCTACATAAACCGCGGTGTCATGTTTACGTCGCTGCTGATTGAGTTCCACGCTCGTTTGACCCAGGAGTGAATGTTGTTTCAAATCCTTTTCCATTGCAGACAACAAAGCCAGTCACCAGCTTATTTGAGCTTTATGCAAACACTCACAAATCATATTTATTATTTTATTTATCCTTTTGCTAGTCAGGATATAAGATCTCTTCTTCCTGGGAGTCCTGGTCAAGATAGCAGCATAGATAGCAGTAGCATAGATAGTAGCACAGATAACAGTAGCAAAGATAGCACCATAGATAGCAGTAGCATAGATAGTAGCACAGATAACAGTAGCAAAGATAGCACCATAGATAGCAGTAGCATAGATAGCAGTAGCAAAGATAGCAGTAGCATAGATAGTAGCACAGATAACAGTAGCACAGAGAGCACCATATAGCAGTAGGAAAGATAGCAGCATAGATAACAGTAGCAAAGATAGCAGCATAGAGAGCAGTAGCACACATAGGAGCATAGATAGAAGTAGCAAAGACAGCAGTAGCATAGATAGCAGCATAGATAGCAGTAGCATAGATAGCAGCATAGATAACAGTAGCAAAGATAGCACCATAGATAGTAATAGCATAGATAGCAGCATCGATAACAGTAGCATAGATAACAGTAGCAAAGATAACAGCACAGCTAGCAGCATAGAAAACAGTAGCAAAGATAGCGGCACAGATAACAGTACCAAAGATAGCAGCATAAATAGCAGTAGCATAGATAGCAGCATAGATAGCAGTAGCATAGATAGCAGCATAGATAACAGCAACAAAGATAGCAGCATAGATAGCAGTAGCAAAGATAGCAGTAGCATAGATAGCAGCATAGATAACAGTAGCAAAGACAGCAGCATAGATAGCAGCATAGATAACAGTAGTAAAGACAGCAGCATAGATAACGGTAGCAAAGATAGCGGCATAGATAGCAGTAGCAAAGATAGCAGTAGCATAGATAGCAGTAAAGATGACAGTAGCAAAGATAGCAGCTTAGATAGTGACAGAAACAAAAAACTCAAAACAGGATATAAAAGTTAAGTAAGGAAGTAATTCAAATCTTCAAGAGCATGTTTAATAACACCAGTGTGGTGAGTGATTAAAACAGGCTTTTAAAGACAAATGACTTTTTAAACAGTTTCAGTCACATGGATCCACCAGAAATATGATCACACATCTTCTGGGTTTTCAAAATGTGGCTGCCAGACATTTAATAATGAATTCACAGATGTGACCGATTATTTTACATCATCACTTTTGATTTTTTTTTTATCTAAATCCTTGAACCTTTAATCAAGGCTGAGGCCGGAGGATCCAACCATCTGGGTAATCTCTCTTCAAAATTGACTCATGAAACTGTTTCCTAATGTTCAATTACTTAATGCCTTATTTTATGTGCTAATCACGGGCGAAAAAGTAGGATGTAGCACCTCTAATGACCTGTCAGATTCCACTTGTGATGGTGTTTAAGTTTCTTAATAAAAAAAAACGATGTTCACGTTGACTGAAAGTGTCACTAACTGGATGCCACTGCTGCTTCCAGACTCTGTGTCTTGTGATGCCAACAGTTTTGTCTCAGGACAATTAATTAAAAAATACAGCAAAGTGAATCAAGTGGTCACTGCTTACTCATTTGAGCTCAGTGGAAATATGTTGTTGTGCAAACAAGTGCTCGCTGTCTGACAATAATATTTAATTCATCATACATAAATGCACGAGTCTGGTGACACAGAAGAAAAGTCTGAATAATTTATGGAGACAAGGCTCAGAATGGTAACGACTTGTGATGGAGCCGTTCACTTTTTTTTTTAAAAGGCTCGATCATTTAATTGCATTACGGACACCAAATTCACTCATTCACAGACAAACAAAAAGACAAAAAGCTGATTTCTTTCACATGTCTCACATTTAAACTGTGTTAAATCCGATGGCTCCTCATGAAAGAGATGCTAATGTTTCGTCTGGAGTCTCTCGTGTCTGGCTGACAGGTACGTTCTGTATCTGCTGCTCTCATTTGTGGTATGATAACGTGCTCCTTTAAACAGTATAACCTCTAATTCAAGGTGCATTCACACCAGCTCCCTCTTTAATCGAATCCTAGTACATTTGTCTGGGAAAATCTGGTTCGTTTTGGGAGATGTGAACGCACATTAAAGAAGCAAACTCCTAAAATATAGGTCTGGGTTTGCTTCAAGTGAACCAAATGCAGGAAGCGGACTACAACGCAGGGAATTGTGGGTAAACACAACCAAAACATATCGTTAGCCTAATAGCATAATTGCTATAAGTCCTTCTTTGGTTAATTGTGATATCTGCCTAACTTTACCAATGTGCTTGCTAAATCAAATTTTTTTCCTTGTTTTCCAAAAACGTGCTATTAGGCTAACGATATGCGAGTGTAGAACGTTAACCGTGAGAAATGGCTAAAAAAAAGTTTTGAGTTTTCCTGTTCATTGTTTGTCTTGTCTTCTCCTTCAGTAATTATTGATGCAGCGCCACCTCAGGCAAGGAGGGGAAATACGTTATTCAATCCCCCAATTGGACCGTGTCTTCAATCGTAATCATAAAACAACCTTCAAGGATTAAATGTCAGTGTTGTGTTTTCACCTTGTTCCACTGCTTCTGATTGGCTAATTGGCATCTTTAAATGAACTCATTAAACCTAATGTATTTTTAATTCACATGAATGCCCAGGTTTTTTTATTAAAATATAACAAAACACACATTTCTGGATCATTTGTTGAGCTGCCGCTGTTCAAGTTGACAGTTAAAGGCAAGACAGGCGCCATCTTTGTAGTTTTATGTTTCACGTCTGCATCTCATTATAAGAGCTGTTTGTCTATTGGTCCATTGGTTGTCTATTCTTTGATAAATCTCAAAAAAAGTAGTATTATATTCATCTTTAAGTAATCAAAATACAATATTGGGTCCAAAAAAAGAGTGTAATTCAGTTTGAAAGTAAAGAGAACAACATGGCCGCGATGTCGCAACATGTCCGGGAAAGTAAACAACTTAACTAAGACTTCATTGTCTGCGCTTATAAAAAAAACAACAAATGAAGGTCATAGGAGTTGCCAGTTATGTTCAACTCCATTCTTTGTCAGGGAAAATCATTGAATTTATTATTATTATTATTTTTTACTGCTGGTACAGGATTATCTGCCAGTAAAACATCTCTGATGTTGGTTCTGTGCCCAAAAAAAAAAGTAGATTAAAGCCATATTAGTTGCGCAATAATCTATATGTTATTCGAGGCCCAAAGCCATAAAAAAACAAAGTGTCTCACTAATAAAAACCACGTTTGGAGCGTCTCCCTCTGCCTCCGCTCACCCTCTTTTCTCACATATGGCTCTAGACTTGTGATTCTTATCAGGATTCAGACATATTTAGAGATATTTAGAGAGACTTAGAGACAGGAGGGCCAGGGAAGGGAAGAGTCCATTTGTTATTTCAGCCCAGTTTTAGACTCAGGCCCTCTGGGGTCAAACACTGGCCAGTGATTATGATTGTGTGTCCTGTCTGTGGGGTCTTTTTCCTGCAACGAGGCTGTTGTTGTTTGGCTCTGTTTGCTGTTCAAGTGCAGCAGATGAAGGCACGAGAGGTGATGGAGAACAGGCAAACAGTGGGAGGTATATGAACGCGGGGGGGGTCGAGGGGTCAGCAACGCACTGATGTAGGTAGACGAGGACAACCTGCTTTCATTCGCTGTCCTGAAATGGCAGCTTGAACAGGTGGACACTGCAGCTTCAGGGTCAGTCAGTGGTTTCTGTCCTTTCCTCTTTCACATTAAAACTCACTCACATCTTGGCTTATTTTAACCCCCCCCCCCCCGCTGTTTTATTTATATAATTCAATGCCCCTCAGGTTTCTCGTCTCACGCTTTGTGAACCGGGGACAAAATGAAACACAGCTGACTGTCAAACAAACTGACTGATGTAGTTTCCAATTCTGAGACGACGTGGATTATCTCTATGTTGGTTTTTTTTTTTTTTTTTTTAAAGATATGGTCCTCATGTCTGTTTCTCAAACGTGATTCAATATTGTTCCAAGGAAATTGTGTTTCAGGCTAAGTCACGAATCTGACCATTGACTTTAAAGACAACATTAGATGTGTTTTTACATCACTGACATCATCTCAGGGTCGCGTTCATTCGATGTTTGTTCTGGGATTTTTTGAGGAAATTTGAAATATACGCTGACTCACTGGCCACATAATTAGGTACAGAAGACACCGCATTAAGTGGCAGGAGTGGTCGTCTCACACCTAAACTCAGATCCTGTGTAAATACTTTGTAAATCACAATGTGCAACATATTAGAATATATATATATACTGTATTTCAGGCTTTGCATCACAAGAATAACATTTCTCATGATAAGAAAATTGTTGAGTCAAACCAAATGTGAAGTTTTTAAACGTACTACAGTGAAATGAAATGTTCCCTTTAAGCTTTTAAACCAGTCCTGTTACTGACTGAGTAATCTAATACTCACTAACTGAATTGTAGCAGGATTGTTTTTACTTACCGATCGCAAACACCAACCGTTTAAACCAATAGAGAAGCTGGCAGCTGCACGTTTGTGCAAACGTGTTTATGTTTCTCTTTCTTTACTGAATAAAACGCCATAAATACAGTCTGTCAGTATATATACTGCTTTGTTTATAGAGCAGAAGTGGACAAGACAGCTGAGATGATTTGAGGCAACACTGGAAGAAACATTCCACGTTGGACTACATCCAGATTAAAGTGTAAATAAACCCCTAAATCACATTTTGCATGTGGGTATCGAGTAATTTTATTTGTTAATCCAGGTGCAAATCCTCACAGTTTAGTAGAAAATATTGGCATTATACACACGTTTTTTACAAAAACGTTGGTGTATCTACTGCCTCCCTCTGGTCAAACACCAGCTACTGCACTCAAATTTTGCCATTGGCTGTTTTGGTTCACTCTTTCATCGCTCTCTTGTCCAATCGCTCATCGCTCACCCGTTTCGTTGGCATTTTTCAAAATCAGGAATTTCGCAGTGTTAGCTGCAGACGAGGGGGTTTAGTTACTCTTAAAGGTCATGGGTTGTCACATTTAACTGGGTTTATTAGCAGAAATACCCGTAGATTTGCATGTATATGATCACTAATTACGCCAATAATTTTAATTTGCTTTATATAGTCTGAGAAAAAAACTTTAAAAAAAAATTAATTTCATGGTACTTTTTTATATTACTTAAGTAAAAGTATATGCCATTTACTGTACTTAAGTATCTAGTACGTTTCTGATATAAAATGTACTGATTAATGAGTAATGATTGAGCCATGGTAGCTCAGTGTTAGAACGAGTTGTCTTTCAACTTGGAGGTTGTGGGTTCAATTCTGCTCGTCTATATTTGTCCTTGAGCAAGGCACTTAACGATGCGCCTCTGAGCGGTCTGCAGTTTCATTGTCAAATATCGCTAACTCTGACAAACTGGACTTTTAATGTTGTCCAACGTGTGTTTGACACAGTGTACTACACACAAGCACACACGCACAAACGCACACACTCTCTCTCTCTCTCAGGTACCTTTAGTGTGAGCACCTGACTGTGGACACAGTGAGAGTGTTCTTCAGTGGTCGTGTCAAGCTTTGATCCTTGGTATGCACTGAATGTGGAGGGTCAGAGATAATAGATCGGTGAAGAGACATGAAGGGAGACACACACACACACACACACACACACACACACACACACACACACACACACACACACACACACACACACACACACACGAGGGTCGGCTGAAACCTCACATTAGACCTGGGTCAGATATTTAATGTCAGTAAATCGGTATTTTTCCCACGCACAGTTAAGTCGAGTTGTAGCTTTTGTTGTTATTAGGTGTTTCCCAGTTGACCTGTTCATGACATCACGACAACAACAACAACAGCTTGGGGCAGACAGGAAAGGAATTGGGTTCATAAGTGCAAGGTCACCGGTTCAAATCCTTGGAAGAGGCAAAGACTGGAGAACCCACTGCCCACTGGCCCTGTGCCCGGCTTGTGTGTGTGTGTGTGTGTTCACTACTGGTGTGTAACAACGATGCAGAGGTCAAATTCAATATCACTAATTGGTGTGTGTGTGTGTGCAAAAATGTCTAATTCTAAACTTAAGCTGGCAGCTAAAGCAATGTCTTTCTACCATCTGGTAACTTCTTTTGTAGCTTTCTTCTTCTGGGGAACGCCCAGACTACAGCTTTAGTCTCACTGAACATACATGTGTAATTTAACTCCCATTTGCATCATCTCGGTGTTAATCCGACTTTGAGAATTGGACTAGCACGTTCACATGTATGTTCTTGGACTAAAACAATCATTTGTTTCTTCTAGTGTCATGAATGTTTGTTTACTTCCTCCTTCGTGGTGGAGTTTGATTCATCTGGACTGTTTAGAACGCACAACGAGATGAGATGTGATGTGTGAGCACCATTGTTTAATATTTTCACCATGATACAAGCAGCAGTGGCTGCACCAACATTGAATTGAGTGCACACAGTAAAGTTCCCGTTCCTTCCTCGCCCATCGTGCTTGTTAACCTTCCCTCTCTGCAGCAAATTGATGCCAATTACACTCAGGGTTGCTGACGCGTCGCTGGGGCTTCATATGCATGCGAGCGTGTGAGTGCATGATCTGCTAAATGTTGGCGTGCTAATTGCGTTTCTAATCTTGGGCATGCATGGAGGTTGCAGCAGTGAATGTGACTGTTAAAGCTTTTTGGGCACGTAATGATGACAAAAAAGCTTATAAATGGCCCTGTTTGTAATCAGTAAGAACCAACAAGAATTCATGTTATACTCACAGACTAAACTTATAACTTGGTACAATTGTTATTGTATTTCTGTTCCTGGCCTCTCGCTTCCAATTTTTCCTTTCACCCCAACCTGTCTAGGCACATGGCCGCACATGTTTGAGTCTGGTTCGGTCAGAAATTCTGTCCTGTTAAAAGGGATTTTTTTGGATTGAACTTCGAGCCATTAAGAAGGAGAACTCCCCCTCACTCTCAGTTGTATCCTTCTTCATCCTCTTCCTCCACACTCTCTGACTCTGTTTCTCTTCTTCCTCCTCCTCTCCTTTTCTGTCTGCACATCTCTGCTTTTCACCTCCTCTCACTTCTCCTCCTCCTGATTTTTATCTCCTCACTCTCCCAGACGCCCACTCTGACACTGTCTTCCACCTTTTGTCTTGCCCTGACACTGTCCACACCTCAGAGGTCAGAGGTCGTAAGGTTAACTGTCACAGACGAGCTACGACCCCACAGCGAGTCTTAAAGCCTGTTATCTCCGCGCCGCGCTTTCGCTTGTGTGCACATATGTTCGTCGGGGAGTGAGGTTAATGTGGCAGCTCATGCTTTCTTTAGGTTTACTGCTCTTCATTAGACGTCACTGCTTTACATTTGTGCAACAAATGTTAAGACGATTTTAATTTCTAAGCAGAATTTTTTCAGATGGTTTTGATACATTGAGTTTTGCTTGTGAAGTTAGGCAAAAACACTCGTACCAATTATGCCTCTGTGCGTTTGCACAATTTTATAAACACTCAAATGAAACTTTGTCATATTGCTATTAAATTATTGCCAAGCCCTAACTGAAACCCAGCAGGACTTGAACCTTTAAATCCATCTTAGTAATAAGTTCTTGTGCAATTTGCAAACAAAGCAAAAGGCACTCAGACAAATGAAACGCTTGAATAGCTTTTGTGCACATGAGCTCCTACACCAATTTCCTTCAGCGCTGGCTTCCTTTTAACTCTTCCTGTCGTCTTATTGATAGAAAGTCAAGCATCTTCTCTTTTATTTAAGCGGGGCAAGATTTGGAATAAAGGTCACTAATCTTCTTTTTGCATACTCAGTCTGGCCTCTTCTCTCAGACTACAGGGGTTGGTGTTTTTTTTTAACCTGGCCAACTGTGTCACCCTCTCCTGCTCCATAAACCCCCTTCCTCCTGTTTTTTTTTTAGTTTTAAGGATATAAATCTCCTCTGAAGGCCTTTGTGGAGTGATTTAGGAGACAGCGGGCCGTCTCTCTCTCTCCCACTGCCGCTGACTATAGAGGTGCAGCCAAGAAATAAATGAGAGAGGCAGATAAGAGGAAACAAGAATCAAAGATAAATCGGGGGATAAAAGTGAGTGCAAAGCAGAGTGGTAAAGTGAGAAGAAGGCTTTTCGACCTTCGACTGAGACTACATCATTAAATTCCTTTTTGCCGTTAAATGTGCATCAGTTTTGCACAATGTTTCCCACATGTCAGAGACATAAACGTGTTCAAATGTTTAAGAAATGCACTCACTGGTAAAGAATCCCTGTGAAGAAGTGTAGTTCAGTGAGCGAAACGTCCAGCTTTATGTCACGGTAACAGCAGTGCTAACGTAATACATTAGTTTTCCAGTGCATGAAAACATCTCAGTCGAGGCCAGGACATGTGGTTACAGCTCAGCACACGTACTCTAGTAATACAATTATCTGCATTAATATAAAACAGTGAAATGAAATGTCAGTTGAGTCTAAAACATGGTGTTTGCACAGGTTTGGAAAATAGTAGAATTTTAGAAATGAATGCACTTTTGTGATTTTTGTATGTTTTTTTTCATGTTTCGTCAGTAAAACACAGTTTACTGTGAACTCGGCATTCATTCATTCATGCTTTTATTCAAATTAACTTTCCTCCAACACAAAGGGTGCAGTTTATATGATGATATGATTTTTCAGTTCGGTAATGCATGATAAGGAACGTGGCTGACAGTCACGACAGCTAGCTATGCTAATGCTAATCGAAAATTAAAACATTGTGCCTGATGAGGTTGTACAGTGTTTGTATTATGTTAGCCCTATGCTAATGCTAACCGTAGCCTTGCTAGCTTCCCTTTGGAAACAGGTTTGCCAAGTTAGCCGCAAAGTAGTAGCATGCTAATGCAAAATATATATATTATTATAATAATAATAATATGTGCTCGCGTATTGGTGAATGGACACTTGTTTGAGTATAACACCACGTTCTGCGGTGAACCGTGTGAACATGTCTCACCCACCGTGAAGACAGCCTATTCACTCCCACCTCCCCGCTCCAGACAGCGCAGCTGCTGCTGATGAGCCGCTGCCTGCCTGGTGTAGCGTGATAAATCAGCGAAAATTAAAATTCCTCTGAAAATCAAGGATGCACACCATCGGGCCATGCTCAACCCATATCCAAAGTCTTAGGGCGATCTGACTAACGGTCTGCGAGATATGCCTGTCACAGACAGACACACAGACAGACAGACAGACAGACACAACTTACTTATAGATAGATTTTATGTTGGGAAAGATGATTTAATTATGAGTCCTTGATAACAAAAATGCAGGTTAATTGACAAACTCACTATTTACCCTCCCCTTCCTCTTCAGTAGTGAGGCAGGATTTTCACAGACGGGGGCCAAAGTCGTTATTTGTGAGTACTTAGGCCTTTTGTGCTAAACAAAGATGAGCCCAACAGCAAATAAAGAGAGCTGAGAGAGAGGCAGGAGGTGTTTACGGATACTTTGTCCCTGTGGCTCAATGTAATTAGTAAACAAAGCTCAAAGTAAACATATACACATACACATGCCCCCCCCCCCCCTCAAAACAGAAATAAACATCTATTTTGAATCCGAAATGCGGCTGCTGAGATGTTTTCCAGTGATCTAAATTAAATCTGATGAAATTACATGGAAAACAAAACACAATTGTGTTTTTGTGTGAACATTCCTCCGTGCACTTTTGGGAGTTGCTCGAGGTCTATGTTTAGGTTTGTGTGGCAGACCATGTTGACAAGGCAGACATGAAAATATGCAAAACTGGCACTTAAACTTACACATTTTCTGTCCTGAGACTCGCGAAAGGAATTTGGGAGCAGCTCGGCTCCTCTGACGCAGGTCAGTTCAGTCCCGGTTCACTGGGATGATCGACTGAAAATTGAATTCTGTGAATTCCTACACATCCGTCGTTTTTATATGAGAGGGATATGAGGTCCTTAAGGGACAAATCCTCTTCCCTTTGCTTGATTCCTTTATCATTGCACACATATTTCTGAATATCAAGGCTGAACATTTAAATCTACCGCTCAAATCCTCAGAATTCAACATCTGAGATTGTTCATACATTTTGTTTTGCCTCAATTGAGTGCAATTGAAACAAAAATGACAGTAAGAACCTGTGGGAGCAAATGGAATGGCAGGAATTCATGCGAGGAGCCTTCATATTATTATATTTTATATCCGAGGATTTCTGGTGATTTTTGAGGGGGTTCACGTGCATAAAAACATTGAAATGTCGCACGGAGGTCAGGTCTGGCGAACATGGGATATTGGCATAGGGCTCAGACTCGTTCTTTGCACCAGGGCTCTTTAGCACCCCCCTGAGGCAAAACATGGATGGAGCGCGCCAAGATTAAGTTGCACCGAATTTCACGAATTTCACGAAACTTGGTGGGAACTTGTAACAGCCCAAGACGAACAAAAAAGTAAATTGGGACCATGGCCTCAACTCAACAGGAAGTCAGCCATCTTTGCAAGTTTCACGCTTCGTAGATTAGCGAACTCGTCTCAGCGTGTTTATCGTACGGACGTAATGATTAAGAACCCGTGCGTTGCACCAGGACTCTTTAGCACCCCCCTGAGGCGAAATGTAGATGGCACACGTCAAGATTCAGTTGCACCGAATTTCACGAAACTTGGTGGGAACTTGCAACAGCCCAAGACGGACTAAAAAGTAAATCAGGACCATGGCCTCAACTCAACAGGAAGTCGGCCATCTTGGCAATATTCACGCTTCGATTAGCAAACTCGTCTGAGCGCGTTTATCGTGCGGACATTAAAAAAAGCTTGTACTAGTTGTTTCTTCTTTCTCTTGTGCTGTTTGAAATGTGTCTCTGTAGCTTTGAATTGACAGTTTAAAAAAGAAATAAAAGAGCCATATGACGACAAAGGTTCCTTATTTACTCCTTTTTTTTTTTTTTTTTTAGCTGCCTTTGTGTTTACATCACTAAAAACATATTCTCAGACCTGTATAGCGAATGACTCGTATAAATTCTAATATTTACATGCTTCAATATTTATGCTTCTTAGTCTCACAAGCCTTTAACCAATGTAAAACCGAGTGTCGTTGTTTTTGACTGTATGGTTAGAGTTAACTAAATCAAAACACTTAAAATAAGGGAAGTATTGTTTTCCTCTCTCATGCATTAAGATCAAATGTCAGATTATCGATAGCCACACCCATTATTTCCACATCACTCCATAAAATAATACTTCCATTACTAACTCATGGACTCAAATATGGACACAATCCTTGGGGACACTGGACTGAATTTCCATGTCTCACCCCCTGCGGCCCTCGTGGAGGATAAAGCAGTAGAAGATGAGTGAGAGTGAGTATAATCCCAATCCCAAACACATCCCTGAGAGTCAAAAAGTTCCTCTGCTGTTTAACTCTTGCCTGTTTTGGCAAAGCAGTAGCTGCTAGTTTAACCCTTGAAGGTGTCAAACATGTGACGACGGTTCGTTGTGTAGAAACATTTTTGGCTAACAGAAAAAAAGGACTGGTCAGAGTCAGGTGTTGTTGGGGGTGTGTGTGGAATTTCAGCGAAGAAGGCAGTGAATGTTGGGAATGCCAGTCATGAGGCCGAACAGGGAGGGTGAGGTCTTCAGGTCAGCAAAGGGCTCGCACTGCGTAGAGGTCATGAATGTTGTAAATGGACAGAAATAATCTCCCATTGCCCCGACCTTATCTTCAGATTGCCGTGTCAGCTTTGTGAGGAATGATCTGGCGGCGTCCCGTTATCGTTCTGCTGCGATAATTCTGCTGCAATCACCAGTGTGTATATTTTTTTGAAACCAGTCCTTTTTATCCCAACAGCACTGAGCCACAGACAGCATCATGTTTCACAAATGTTAATGTTGCAAATTCTGCAGGACATGGTGTTTGTTTTGATCAGTGGTCAAAATGACAGGAAAAGGAAATTAGGATTAGAAAAGCCAAGAATCTCATAGTCAGTTTATAGCAGATCAGGAGCCAACACAAACACAAGTGTTCCTGTATTTGTGGATTTACAACCTTTTCATTTGAATATATTCAAGTTTTTTGGAACAATTTTTAGTAATTGATGATGGAAAAAGAGAAAATCTCTCTCTCTCTTGTTAATTTATCACAGTGGTGTACACTAATCCTTCTTCGGTTTTTATTCCAAACAACTCCTGACAAGTGCTTTCTCCCTTCCACTCTCCTTTTCTCACGTGTTTTACTCCATCTCTCCCGTCTGTCTCGGGCTTAGTGCCTTCTCACTGGTCTCATTTTCCTGAAGGACTTTGCTTCTGCTGTAAAAAAGAAGCCTGAATTATCCATTAGTTAGATTAGCAGCTCTGCTGGGAGGCTCCGGTTCCTTCTCTTTTAAATGGGACAGACAAAAGCTCTGGTCTGCCTGCTATTGTACTGCTGTCAGTCAGAGCCCGGCTGCTGCCAGTGGAAAAAAAAAAATCCACTCATAAGTTGTTGTTGAATGCCAGGTGGTATCATTTTCATATGTTAACACTTGTTGTACAACTTTCATAATGGGAAACTCCATATCCTCTTGAAAGAGTGACTTAGAGCTTTGAAAAACTCCCACTATGTTTATTTTTATTTCTTCTGTCAAAGGCCACGTCCCATTTCTTCCCCTGAAAATTTCCACTTGGTTTTGAGTGCCCTCAACCGTAAATTCCCCTCGTCGAGGGAAGTGGCTTCCCTATGGAATTGGGACACCACTATAACGTATTGAACATAACGTACGGGCTAACCTACGTTATATGTTGACAATTCTACCGGTGGAGCGAGCTACTACTCTCTCTTGAAGCCCTTGGCAAATAGTCGGCAAATAGTCGCTGCTTTCATAGATCGTCAGTTATTTTCTGACATTAGTGTTCAAACTCAACATTCCCCTGGATGTATATCAAACCAACATATTCCAACACATTTCGACATTGTATTTGACAAAAGAATATACTTACAACGAAATAGTTCCTCTGCAGATGTAGCCGCCATCTTTGTTGAAAAAAATCAGCCGGCTCGCTGAATTCGCAAAGCATCACGGGTAATTTCGTCTTCCATTTCGTACATTTTGAGGGTTAATTATAAGGGCAAAAATCACACTCCCCCTTTGCTCCCCCCTACACAAGAACTCGCAAAATTTAGGGTTAGGGCAAAATTGAGGGTTAGGGGAGGTATTGGGACGTGGCCAAATTTAACACTTAGAATTTAGGGATGGAGGTGAAGTGGCTTCATATTTCGTCCACTAAATTATGCGTCACATCCTGTGTCTACGTCAATTTTTAAATTGAAAAGGTCCCAAAAACCGACAAAGTCATGTACACGTTAAGAGTCCTGTCCTTTTATTTAGGTCTCCATAGTTCTGTGTTTTATTTCAAGTAGGTCTACATGTGCTACTACATAAGAAGTAAAAATAGGTCATTTTCCTTTTTGTACTTCTTTAACTTCATTAATACAACACACTATACTTTTAAACATAGCATATCTATATACAAAACTTGATACATGATGTGATCTTCATTTGATGGATTTTTGTGGCTCCAGATTCAATTTATTTAGGTTATTTTAGTTGAGAGGTTGCAGACCGCGCTGCCCTTGAACATCCTTCAAAATTTTGGTGAAATTCAGTTTGCTAGTTTTTTTTTTTTGGAAACAAATTCACCGACAGATGCTGATGAAAACACATCCTGCTCAGTGAAAGTAAAAATACCCTGTTTTCCCTTGTGACATTAACAAGAATTTTTCTTTTTTTTTGTCGTCTTTTACCAATAGATAGTTCTGTCAGACGATAAAACAGTTTATGGCTTTGTAAGACAGTGGCAGTGCACACACACACACACACACACAGCATTTAAAGGCCTAAAACAACATCAAGGCTGAATCACTCAACATAAAACATGATGGGTAGATAAAAGCATTTATGTGTTTGTTTTGCACGATGGTATAAAACCATTATGGAGTGAGTGATGGCGAGCGGCGACAAACCGCGGTCGGACACGAGCTCGGCGCTCAGTTTACAAACAGAACAGCGGCATCGGTCTCATCTAACTCTGTGGAAGGAAGTGAAGAAACGGTTATAAATAAAAGGCTCACAGTTAGTATTTGTCCATGTTTCCAAGACTTTCATTTCAGACGACTGCCCTTGTTCCAGTATGTGTCCACCTCCGCTCTGCTAGGGGACAAAACGCCTAATATCAGCTTCTCAATATTTACCAGTTTTTGGTTTAGCTTGTGACTACTTGTTAATCTGTAAAATATCCAATTCTTTACGCTGACAGAGCATAAATCTCAATCAATCTCTTTGCTGTTGTCTTATTCCTCTGCGTACAAGCTTTCTCGTTTATTTTGTAGTAATGACGGCACGATACCACATTTTCGTGTCGGATAACAATACTGATATCAGTCTGATTCACTCATTTTATACCTTTTACCGTGATTTGTGCCATTTCAAGCTATTTCTAAGACCTAATTCTCCAACAGTGTAACACATATTCTTCTCAGCCCACAACATGTATAAAATGCTTATTGCTTTTTATTTACATTTTTACATATAAAGGATTTTTGAATTGCATCAGATTTTGTATTTTTATCTGTTCGATATCCGATACAGTGATTTTGACCAGTATCGGACCGATACAGACACTGAAGACCCAGCATACACACTCTCCACTGCATTCTCTGTGTTTGTTGGTCTGACTTTGACAGATTCAACATTAGCATCAGTCGGACTAATTGTTTACAATTGTTTATGTTTTAGTCAGACTAACACAATCATTTGTTTTTTTTCTAATGAGTGCCGATCTGTTTTTTTCCAGACTTTGCAGAAAAATGGACAGATCTCCAGCATGACCAGCCTTAATGGACACTCTGAGGACAACACCCTGTCAGAAGGTGTGTGTCTCTATGTGTGTGTGTGTGTGTGTGTGTGTGTGTGTTCTGCCTGTTGTTTATTTACTTTATCTTTGTGTGCGGCAAAGTCGTACACAAAGTGATGTTTGTGTGTGTTTGTGTCTGGGATTTGGTACTGTTTCTCCAGCAGTGGCAGAAGGAAGGCATTGTTTGCATTGGGTCAGTTTTCAGTGTGTGTGTGTGTGTGTGTGTGTGTGTGTGTGTGTGTGCAGATGTCTTTGGGGCTCTGCAGGATTTTGCATTATCCCTAAACTAATCCATTCATCAACACACAGAGAAACACCTACATTCAGGTTAGAGCCACATACACACACGGAGCAATGTTTACAGCAATGTGAGTCAAAGTGTGGCTTTTATGAAGTGGAAATGTTTACAGATGGTTAAATGGACGATCCTCTGAGGACACAATTCACAAAAACCATAGAATCATTGATCAGGCATCTTGTAATTTACTGCCGTTCCGTCCAACGTGTGCATCAACCTGCGCTCTGTGCATCTCCTGCAGCGGCCGCCTGCCGCGTCCAAAGCTGCGTTTGTTTATTGTCTTTTGTCTGTCCTGTCTCTGTCTCAGTCTGGGAGGGCTGCAGGGGCGTGAGTGTGAGCTTTCCCCAAATATTTAGTAGGCCGTGACCCCGTTGGCCTGCACAAAGCAACGTGCGCTCATCGTAATATGTTTTAGCCCCGGGGGAATAGTAACTCTATACGACTTAAAGCACACGGGAATATGTCACGTAGCACTCAGACGTCAAATAACCTTCTTTAATAGGATATTTAATATATACTGAATTCATTTTTTTTTTACACCTTTTAAACCAGGGTTTCTCAATCCTGATCCTGGGGACTCACTGCCCTCCATGTTTTAGAAGTTTCCTCGCTCGGACACACCTGATTCAAATAAATGGCTCATTATCAGACTTCTGCAGTGCTCGCTGATTATCTAACCATTTGAAACAGGTGTGTTTGTGCAAGGAAACATCTAAAACATGCAGGGCAGTGGGTCCCCCAAGACCAGGACCAGGACCGATGAGAAACCCTGTTTCAAAAGAACTAGGAACTCGGTTGTTTTGCTTTGTTTCTTCTTTTTATTGTATAATAAATCCACATTTCTAACATGAATCATGCAAGTTTGCAGACACACAGTCTGTCCTGATGATTTGGTCACATGACATCTTTCTTCAATTTATGCTTAGTGGTGCATTTCCTAATGATTTAGACTTTTTCCAGCTCATCCCTAGACCAGATGAGACCATTTCATTTGACATTTCAATCATTGGGTCCATGTATCTGCAACGTGAATCCTCTTTCTCACTAAAATTACCAAGTGAACCCTGGATTTTTAAACCCAGGTTAAGAAACTTGGCATCTTTTACTCCCGTCTCTCTTTAAATTGATTGTTAAGATCATCAGATTGATTAAATAAATGAGTTGTTGCTGATCATGCAAAACGAATATGGAGGCGGTCCTGAAAACAAAACCTCAAATGTCTTTTTTTTTCCTCCTCTGAGTGAATAAAAACACCACACGTGATGGCAGATCCACTCACATTCGTTTAGGTAGAGTTACAATGCTGGCATTCAAACTGCGCTGAATGGAAAATAGAGTGGACCCATGAAAATTTAATTTAATGAGCAATTGAATCAAAAGACTAACTGGTATTTGAACATCACAGAGCCCTCGCCCGCACTCTCTCTCTCACTCACTGATGAAAATCAAAACAAGAGACCGACAGAAAACATTGAAGTTGTGAGAGAGCTTCAAGGCGACCGACTCGAGGAGTGCACGGGGAGTGAAAGGAAGAGAGGAACACAACAGACTGTCATAGAGAGGACTGGAGGACCCTCTTTATCGCAGCCTGATAAAGACAGCAAAGCATTGTGGGAGACAGGAAGAGGGAGAGGAATCCCCCTGATAACAACGACAAAAGACGAGCTGTAGATCAAAAGACGAGCACACGTGCGAGTACACACACACACACACACATAATGTCTCTCTATCAGAGTGTTTACGGTTAAAGCACCAACTCGGTGATGATGAAACGTCCAAAACATTTGAGACGGCAGCGAAGACAACACGTATGAAACTAATTTATCACAGTATTTATGGGCATCAAATTGTATGGCAAATATTTAAAGCAGAGGTTTCAAACTCGCCTCATGTGCCCATTGTGAGCTATATATCTTTCTGTGCACTCTTAGAAATAGAAGTTCTACGTTGAACCGTATCAGGTTGTCCTATTAGGAGAACCCTTTTTGGTTCCAAGGGGAACCTTTACCCTTAGTGTTACCAAGAACCCTTGAAAAACCCTTTTTTCGTGAAAGGGTTTTTCAGAAGCAAATGGTTCTAGGTAGAACCTCAGGCAGGAACCCTTATTTCTAAGAGTGTATGATATGATGGAATATTGTGATCTTATTCAAAAATCATATCCCCCTCCCCCTGCTGAACAGTTGATTTTCCCCCAAAATATCGGACTATTTTTCACTTGTCCGGCCCTCTCCTGACCAGACTAGATGCTCATTGGCCCCCAAGGTCATTTGAGTGTGAGACCCCTGATTTAAGTCACTGTGTAAGAATTAGTGTCATATAATGGTATAACTTCTGATTCTTACTATATAAAAATGGATGTCGATCAGTAAAAAAAAAGAATTTGTTGAATAACTCAGTTTGAATGGACGTCGATGGGACAAATGAACCTTCTTCTCACATGATTTATAACATCCGTAAACAGTTTAATCGTCGCACGTGATGTTCATTTGTGTAAATGATGTTCCCATGTAGAGGAAATAGACGATAAACAGTGTCAGCTGGTATCGTCCCAATAGGAAACCTGGTTGCAGGTGACACCTGTGACCTTCTGGTTGTTAAATGTTGTGATTGTGATTCTGATGTCACGGCTGGTTGCCACTTTATTCTAATGCAGTTATACACCTATTAATGTGTAGTATATTCAGTGTCAGCCAGTAAAAAAACCCAAACATGTTAAACTACAGATTAAATAAGCTTTATTTGCCATTTGTACATCCTCCAGGGCCCAGTTATATGATGTCCAGTGTTTTTGGAGTCTGATTCCTCCGTGAACACAAACACTGAATGTGCTGGTTCACCTAAGGTGACTCTGTCCTGTCAAGGCCGTGTGGAAACAGACGTGTTTTTGAAAATGTATTGCAGAAACATTCGGTAAATAAAAAAAATAAAAAAAGGGGAATATCAAATGCCAAATCCAAGCCCGCGGCTGCTTGTTTTTGTTGTTTTTTGGTCTTTCGCAAAGGGAAACGTGTGGTTGTTGCCTTTTTGTCCTCCTGTGCACGGCTTCTTCTTCTTGGGAGGCCGCGTTGGTTTAAGGCATAGATAACAAAAACCTGCTCTTAAAATCTGTTTCAAACTTCTTCCTGTGCCAGATCGAGCACAGACCGTATAGTCCTAAGTGCTCTGGAATGCAAAGTTTACATGGGATTTTTTTTTTTTTTACAAAGGAAAATAGAGGTTTGAGGGAACCTTTCTGGAAATGTTTCTCTGTTTTTGCCATTGAGAGAAGAGAGTCAACGACGAAAGAGGATAAAGGCAGAAAGAAGTAGGCTAAATACCGGGCATTTCAGCTTAATCTCAGTGATATTTGTTGTGGTCTGTGTATATGACGCCTGCATGTGTGCATGTGTGTTTGAGCTGTGAGTATCACGGGCGTGCGGGGTGCAGAATGACATCATAGCTGATGTAATTCACTGGCGAGAAACAGTGGGCCGCTCCCTCCCAGACGGCTGAAGATGAAGTTTTCTACAGGGCTTTAATGGTGGAGATCATGCTGACTGTGTGTGTGTGTGTGTGTGTTCACCACATTAAATCACTTCACATCAGTGTCAGATAATCTGACAATCCTACAGAAGAGCGAGCACAGTGATGAATTATAATGTACTCGTGCTGACATCTTGATGTTTGGTTGATCAGGGGGAAAAAAACAGAAGTGTTAACACAAACTTCAATTAACTTTATGTGTGTTTTTCTTTTTTTTTTAAAAGTAATTTGTCTTGTGCTACTGTGATCGTTTGCAGGCTTTCCTCCGGCTCCTATCTTCATGAATCAAAATCCTCTTTGGGTTTTTTTTTTTCAAATGGCGTCTGGAAGAAAGTAGTGATTGCAAAATAGCACAAACGGCTGTGGCGACTTGTGGTGGAAGTTTGTTGTTATTTAAATCCATTCAAAAGTCTTATTAAGTTAAGTAGTAGTCAGAAAACAGGTTTGTTTTCACAGTTTGGCAGCGTGCATGCAGCAGTGCAAGCATGTTAAAGGTCCAGCATGTCACATTTAGTGGGGTCTACTGGCATAAATTGAATGTACTCCCCATTAAGTATGTTTATATGAGTATGTAAGGAAGGACCCTTTTGGAACCCTTATTTCTAAGAGTGTACAGTAGCCTGAATGGACTAACCAGTTGGATTGTATATTTTGATGCAAACTGTGCATAAGAAGAAGAGGAAGAATGACAACCTTTCTGGTTCCCTAACACTAAAAGGACTGTTGATCACATTTGTATCCAAAATTATTGCTTGAGTGCTTCTTGGTTGTAGTGCTCATTGTGTATGAGATGAATATCATCGTGTGTACATGTGCATGCGTACGCGAGTGTGTTGATTTCATGTATGTGGCAATGATTTTACTTTGGGACGGACTAACTCAGACTCACTTGTGGGGGTGAGCGCAAAGTTGCGTTGCCAAAATGTTCATCATGCCTGTGGAAGGGACCTCGCCCTTCACTTAAACTCTGTGTGTTCTCAACCAATATGGATCCAGGCGGTACAGTCATAACACGATCCAGCTGCCAGAGTGTTCTTTGTGGTCTTTTGGCCATATTCCTTTTACATTCCAGCTGACAAGACTCATTATAGTCAGCCATCCTTATTAAGATGTGTTTTTCTAATGTGCGTTAGTGGGATTCTGCCGTCCTTGGTTTTGCTCTGAAAGTGTGAACAGACACCGGTTTTGGTCGGTCGACGACATCAGGATGATTTGTCCCTCTTTAGAGAAAAGGCAGAAATCCCAGTGGAAAGTGTTAGGGAGGCAGAGTTTTAGATTTTGAGTGCTTGAAAGCTCCTCAGTCCCTCAAGATCCATCACTGTCCAGTCAGGAGTTCAATTATGTTCATCTGTGCTGCATATATTATTAAGCCATGCGTTGTAAGGATACACTTCTGCTCCACAGGACCAAAGAGATATCACTAAGATATCAATGAGCTGCTGTTTGTCAACATTTGACATAGACGCTCGTTAAAATTTTCTAATCAATACCAATTATCAGAGCTTTGTGCAAATCTAGATAATCTAGCTATGTTACTGGTCACCTGATAAATTGAATTTGACGTTATAATCTGGCTCTTCATCAGATAAAAGTTCAACCATATTTGTCAGCTCGTGTCTAACGTCGTTAGGTGTGTACAAAGGAGCTTTGTTCCGTCAAAACATGGGATGCTCATTCTTTGTGATGCTGATTAAGATCAGCATCAGTTTGAAGTCAAAATTAAACTTGGATTTGTTATTATTTACTTGTTTATTTTACATCAGTGGCACTAAGGAAACAAAATGGCCTTGACCGGTGAACACACACGTGAAAAAGTGATCCCCATTCAGTGCTTTTCAAACAATACAAGAACAGGGTCAGGAATTACTGTAATAGGGTCAAACTGACCCCCTGCCAGACTCGTAGGAACCGCTTGTTTCTGCAGGCCCTCCTCTCTCATCTTTCCCGGCATCAGGGAACCTAATCTCCCTCCTCAACCCCTAACCTCCCCCAGGCACACCAAGGATTGAGGGAATGGACCAGGAATGTGAGCGACCCCTCCTTTTCCTGCATCTCTAATAGCGATACACCCCCCTGCACCGTCGCGAGTTGCTATTACCTTGAAATTAATGGTTTTAAATCTTCGGTATATAAGTGCCAAGAAGGTGTCCACGGGGCTGGTTTTTCACTTATATGTGTGACGCAAGAGTTAAATGCGATCTTCATGCTGTTGGATACTTGATACCTCAGAGATTTGCCTTGTCAGCTCCAAAGTAACTTCGTAAAGTCTGTGAAAAACCCGTCGTCGCCCAGTTTTACTTATACCTGGACCAAACAGTCATAATGTGTAGATATAAATAAATAAAGACGTTATGTCTTTGTAAATGAATAATAACAGATAAAAAAATGTTTGCACTTCACGGCCTAATCAGTTATGACACTTTAAGGCAAAATATGATGTTTGGTATGTCTAATATGTTGTGTTTATATAGCAACAGTGATTAAAAAGATATTGTGTTACAGGTCGTGAGTGTGGTCCCAGATCAACATATAAGAGCTGGACTGAGCTGTAAAAAGAAATCACTCCTGTGTTATATGTTTGATTGAACAGAAATGTAATAACTGTTCTGTATCAAATTAAATACATTTAATTCGTATGTTCACACGTAGACAATATTTTGAAGACAGGCGAAGTGGGTCGGTACGTTTACATGCACAGTTTAATCGAGCTAAGGTCAAAGTCTGACTAAGACAGGCAATCGGACAACTTGGCGAATGTGGAGGAGAAAATCGATTTTTGGTCGTGTACGTCTGACGCCGCCTCTGTAGGTGGCGCTGTATGAATTAGTTTCCTGTTGACCTTTAGGTCACAGAAAAACAGTGAATGGCGCGATGGACGGTGAGATGGATCGTGCCGTGGTTCTGTAGTTTCTGTACTTGCTGCACATCTCGTCTCTTCGTCAGTTCAAAAGTGGGTCTTCTCCTTAGCTATTGGCACAGAGCAGCGTTATCTTGGCTTGTCCTGAGGACCAATCGCAGCCCTTGCCGTTTCCGTTGTCTCTTGAAGGAGTGACGGACGCTAAAAAAATAT
Source organism: Microchirus variegatus (assembly GCF_963457635.1). Classification (NCBI taxonomy): domain Eukaryota; kingdom Metazoa; phylum Chordata; class Actinopteri; order Pleuronectiformes; family Soleidae; genus Microchirus; species Microchirus variegatus. The sequence goes on from NC_139813.1 coordinate 18,666,188, forward strand.
TTAGTGCAGCCGGAGACGACGGAGAGGCTCTCCGACAGCCTCTCTGGCGACGTAGAGGAGTCTCCGTAACCTATGTAGAGCACTTTATGCAGGAGTATAAATTGGACTTATTCACAAAAGTTGTCAAAATGGCATGCCTCATATTCCTGAATTATTTGAAAATGCTGTTTCAAATGAAAATGTAGACGTTTTGTATTTAACTTCGGGCTTTTCAGTATCATATTTTATAACTGAAAGGCACGACAGAATGTGTTTAAAAAGTCTCCCGACACTAAACCTTAATCATTTCACTCACCATTTCAAATGACTTTTTTTCCACATTTACTCCACACTTGAGATTTTAAACACAAAGTTTGTGGAGCTCTGCCAAACTCCTAATGTTAAACAGAGCTGCACATGAGAGAGTGGAGTATGGACGATGGATAAGCAGTCAGGAAGAGCATGAAGGATAAGAGCTGATGTGAAGAACGTTTTTTCTGGGTTCGGGTTCTCATGAAAGGCAGCTGGGTAACAGTGGAAACCTTCTCTTTTGGCACGCAGGCAACATGAGCCGCTTCATTGTTGAGCAACATCTACAAAGTATTTGGTTTTTAAAAACCTTACTGTCTTTTCAGTTGGCTTTCACTCAGAGTCTTTTACACTTACTTCAAAGCTTACGTCCTCGTCAAACCAGTTTGGTTTTCTGAATAGCTGAGAAGTTCTTTGTCTTGTTTGTAAATGCAGACCATTACCAAGACCCTTTCAAGCTCCAGGTTGGAGATCCTCAGATCTCCCCTTCTCGTTTTTTTTTTTTTTTAAACCCAGACCTCACTGGAAGCCGAGATGATGCATAAGAACAACTGCAGTGCTAAACTGCTCAGATATTTCAGGAATGCTAAGAAACGGTGGAGACAGATGGCAAAAGGCTGGTTTTACGTACTCAAGTGCGTAAAGTAAGTGCTCCACACTAAACGTCGTCATAGGAGTTGAACAACAGTATTGATGCGAGATCATTAAAATGTTGTTGACGTTCTCTCACTCAATGCCGCCCATTGTTTTAGTGCAACAACAAAGAAAAAAAAGTTCCTGAAATCCATGAATCTGAGACTTCACAAGCGCAGTCTTCGCGTCATCGCGTCACATTCATCCGCACAAGAAAAGACGGAAGGCGTTTCTGGACAGAACGAAGTGTAACTCGAGGAAACGTGCAAACGGGAAGCGGAAAAGCGGTGATGTCAAGAAAAGACCACTTCCTGTTCGACATTCTTTATCCAACCATCCCTCCGGCCCACACACACACACACACACACACACACTGGAGGAGGGGTGGGCCTGTGAGGACAGATGATTGAGAGGAGAAAGTGGAGGAGTGGGAGAGGGATTAAAGTGGACGGGATAGTAGATTTTGGGAGGAAAAAACGGTTGGTGTGAAAGGAAGAAGAGGGGGAAAAAAGTATTAAAAAGGTTGATAAGAAAAGGAGAGGAACTGAATGACACATCTGGTGCATTTTTTCACACACTCACAGTCCTCATTTCCCTTTCCTCCAATTATTTCAACATCATTCTATCCAGTTCTTGGAAGAGGACGAGGAGGAGAAGGAGGAGGAGGAGGAGGAGGAGGAGGAGGAGGAGGAGGAGGAGGAGGAGGAGGAGCGTTCCTCTGTGCCGTTCAATGATGTCATGCTCTTCTTTACAGGCTGCCGACGCAGCACCCCAACCCCCAACCCCCCACCCACCTCTCCATTCAAGACCCCTCCTCAAACATTCCTGAACATCGAGGCATGTTTTCTGATTTATCGAGATATGTGGGGCGTCACCCCCCCATTCTTGGCTCTGCATTATTCAGACCTCAACTGTTTGAAAAATCTAAAATACATCACAAGTTTATTTATTGTTGCGATCGGAGTCAAATGCTAGTAAATAAAATATATATTTTTTTTAAATATATAGCTCCACTTTGTCGGACACTTTCATGAGCCAATTCTTAATCAGCGATTTCAGTTTTCAAAATAAAAGTCCAATCAGACATATTTGGGAACCCACTGAGTCTTTCAATTAATAGATGGGGTAAAAAAAAAGATTAGTCATGTATTTGAAATGCGCGAATTTAAGTGATTTTTCATCCGCTGCACATTTTGAATCACTTTACTTGTTTTTAACCGTTTATTTTTTTGGTACATTGACAACATTATTGACATCAGGCGAATGTAACATATGGACACAATGTACAATGTAACACATGGACGCACTTTTGTTAGCAGGATAAATTCAAAGCTGCTGTGTTTGTGGGATTTGTTCACGTCCTCGCCTGATACTTCATCGCTGAAATATTTCCCATACGGCTCACTGCGGCCAAAATGAACACCCCTCTGTATGTATGGACGTTCGGGAATGCGACTGATGTGTGCATTAGTCATATGAAGGAAGTTGGCAGGGACTGAGGAGGAGGAAAAGGAAGGACCGACCCAGCGGAGCTCCTCTCACACTCTCACACAACTCTTTTTAAATTCCCCTCAGTGTGACTCACTGTCCACTCAGCTCATACTGTCAAAGTGGTCATTATAGTAGAGATAGTGAAACACCCCAGTACCAGATGACTCACTTCAATAACAGAAAGCTGGCACGTCAGAATGGAATTCTTCCTTAATGACTGTGGTCCATTGAATCAGAGTATTTCACCTCTAACCTCTAACACGGCATGAAGCACAGGTGCAATACAACTCCATAACCTTCCTCTGAATATTTCTCATTAGATTTGCCACTATCTACTGTCTTTCCTTCCTCCTCCACTCTTTTCTCAGACTCACCAGCTCTGATAATAAAAAAAAAAAACAGCCACGAAGCTTAGGCAAAGACCTTGGTATTCACATGTATCCCCCCCCCCCTTCAGTCGATCTTAAGCCTCACAGGAAGTGGAATCATAATTTAAAAAAGATAATTTGGTTGATCCGACTTAAATTTTTCGATGATATTGTTTGACTGAGGGTTGGAACATTCGGGGGGAATTAACAACTGGCGACTGGATTACACACCTTAAGGTTCGGGGATCTCTGCATTCAGACGGTACTTGATTACTGCTGTTATCACCTTTCTGAGAACCCTGTATATGGAATTCACACATTCCTCTGGGGACAATGCCGAAGTGTGACAGATCTGATTATGCCGGTATGTACCTGTGGATTTATCTGCATTCCTACAGTTCCTCCACCACCCCCAGACAAAAGCTGAATTAAATGTGTCTGGATTGCTGTAAATGGGGGGTGGGGGGGGGGGCTATTTACATGCAGAGGGGCAGGCACTAACTGGTTTAGTGTGAAAGTCCATGGTGTGAATTCTTGCCTCAAACAGAGAAATGTGTGCGAGGGGTTTCGCAAACTGTGTTTTCCAGTATCATCGGTTTAGATTTCGAGAAAAAATATCAGCCATTTCCAATTAAAAAGAAACGGCGTGGGTTTTGTCCGAATAAAGTCCAGAAATTCCCTCTTATTTGCCAGCTTCAACTTTCCCCTACACGACAGGACACTGGAGGAAGGGGAAATTTATTTAATTAGACAAAAATTAAAGGCCAAGCATGTAACTTTCAGAGAAATATAATATACTATACACAAGTAATACATTTTAATGGCATTTGCCACAAGTATGTTTGTTAGCATATGTGTATAATTCCCTTAAAATAAGTTTTTCATACCTTAGAACAAACATTTTATGTTTTCTTTAGGCCATGTTTTTACAGCAGCCTGAAAAAACAAACTAGGTACTGAACACTGTCTGCACTTGGAGGCTGAAGCCTGCTGCGCAAACTAAGAAAAACGACATCCTTTCTGGCACACCAAGGCCACCATAGTTCTCTAATGCTCTTGGGAAAAGGTGGAAAGGAGTCTGTCGTTTCATTGGACAACTGTCCTTATCCCCGAGTAAAATTATGAGCAGGGAATCGATTTATTGAATGGCTGCCTTCACTATGCTACTATGCTAGGTGTCAGTATGTCCCTGTTTCAGCTCTGTTAGCATGAGGCAAAAGTTGTTAGCTTGTTGAGCGCCAGTCCGCTGAGTCGTCCTAGCATTCATGAGCATAACTTCTGTCTCCTCGTCACTCCAACTAATATACCAGCCTGGACTTTACTGTGTTTTTCTTGCTTGTTGTTTTCTTCTTTCTCTGTGTACCAAATGATTCTATTATTTCAGGGTTAGCGCTATACGCTACGCTATAGGAACTATAGAAGATGTGTAGGGTGCCCAGGATAGCTTGGGTCCAGTTAAATGTTGACATGCAATAGATATTCAACTACCAACCACATTATCTGGTTGTGTTAAGGCCCATTCACACTTGAATGGAATTCAATATTGCATTCACACGCAATAAAAATAACCCCTTTAAATGGTTGCTATGTTGATGCCTCCTCTGGAGGAAGTATTGTGTACATGTAGGGAAGTGACGGAGATAACTTTTAGGACAGATTGACGTAAATTGAACAAAAATTGAGTACAACTGAGCCGTTAGTCCAACTTTAAGAACTTTTATTTTGTTTACATGTAATTTCAAAGTACATGTTTAGTCGAACTAACACAGTAATAGTAAGTAAAATGTAACGTAAAAGTCTTACACACTGGAACTTTAATGCCAGGAAGTAGAGAGTGGAGCACCCCCCCCCTCCCCTCCCTCCCTGAAACAAAGGATGTATATAACTTTGTGCTGGGTGACTAGTGAATGGGGTTATATGGAGTATGAACATGTACAATAGAAGGAGACAAATTCTTCAGTGAAAGAGCACATGATGGGCTCCAGTCATCCCGGGTGGAGAGAGCGTGAGTGGATGAGGGAGGAGGAGGAGGAGGAGGAAGATGGTGAGGGGGAGGGGGGGGGTCATTCAGAACAGCTGAAGAAAGGAGAGGGAGGTGGGAGGAAGAGGGAGGCAGGGGTGGTCCTAACGTGACATGTGTGTCAGTCTGTTGAAATGTGTGTGTAGACCTTCTTTCTGGTCACTCTGACTGAGAAACACTGAGAGGAGAAGAACAAGAGAAGGAAAAAGACAGAGAGAGAAGGAACAGCCTCAGTGTGAAGACGGTGCCAACTCCAAGAAGCAAAGATTTGATGAGTGTTGTGGACAAGTGAAGAGAAGGGAAACAAACCAATACAAAGATCGCATCAGATGCACTTTTAAAAAAACACTCTATTTTTTTATCATTTGAGTTTTTATCATTATATTTTTTTGGAGAATCCTGATATTTTTGGAGGTTTACCAATGCTGGGAACAATAACATTAACAGGTATGTTATATTCCATTTTTCATCCAGTAAATGCAGATGTTTGGCTAATAGTACTAGATTTTTACACTGAAGTACATGTTTTTGTGGCTTTTAAGAGGCTTTTTAGAATAAATTGGAAAAGCAAAGCAAGGCAAAGTGGTTTCTCCTTTGAGTGCAGCCAAAGGCATTGTTGTCCTGAGGGTGTGGTTAGTTTGCGATGTTGTGTGTGGATGTAACTGCATGAGTGAGGGATTTCTGAGATTGTTTTTGCTTTGGCCACATTTAATTGTTGTAGTTTTCCCATTTTATCATAATTATTATATATTTTTTTTACTTTTAATGAAGATCAAACTGTTAATTAAGTCTGTTTTTGAGCTCGAATCTGGAAGTGTCCAGTCATCATACTTTACCATAGGATGTGTAAAAGTATCCTGTATTGCAGCAGCTCCTCAGTTACAATAATGTTTATCCATTGTACAAAAACATTTAGAGTTCTGAAACCACTGTCTCTGCCCACGACCAACCACTAAACTTCTTGGTGGGAAAAAGAATTTCACACAGTGACAGCCGCTTGATTGAAACACATCAGGATGAATTTTCAGAAATACTTTTTTTATTTTTTTTATTTTTTTTTTTTAAGCCTGCCTTTAGCTCGTGTTGACGATGGGAGAACAGCTCCCAGCATCCCGTCATGTGAAGTATTTCATTAGATTAGAGAAGGATCCTAATTCCCAGTGGGGTTTTTCAGTTTAGCCACAGAGGGTAGGGAGGGGAAGAGAGAGGGGCGTATGGAATTAATTACATGCCAGGACCAATTCTTCTTAAGGCCTTATAACTGGGAGTGATGGTTGAAATACACTGTGGCACAGGTTTGGGTTTCAGTACCTGACTGGAATGTCAACACTTTTTTTTATTTATCTGTAAACATAGGTGTTTTCTGTGTTTTGCTGTGAGCACACAGCCACGCCAGTCTCCCATGTTAATTAGATAGAGACGTGTCCAACGGTGGGTGTTAATAGAGCCATGGCTGTTGATGTGTAGTGTCCCCCGGAGCCACGGAGACGAGTCGGCCACACCTTTGATACAGAGACGGGGCAGTGGAATGGGGTCTTGTTGGGGGAGGGTATTAGGGTGTGTGTGGGGGTGGGCGGGGGGGACTCCCCTGTCCTCCTTTTTTTAACTGACATCTTTTGTTTTAAGCGGTTTCTGCTCCACAAGGCAATGATTAGAACATGGATTTGCATATAGTTGGCAAAGTTTGCACGCACCCACACACACACACACACACACTGGTGGTGAACTAGCCACAACAGAAACATTATCTGATCTCACTGGAGTACATTTACAACAATTGTTTTTTTGGCTGATGGTGATGATATTTAATCCGCGAGCATCATCTTACAGAATGCTCTCGCGCTCACGCTGAGCTCGTCTCCAGCAGAGAGAGGCAGCGACTATGAATGTGTTGGTGTGTCTGAGATATCTAACACCATCTTAAGTGAGTTAGGGCTCCAGCCTCAGGGCAGCAACCCCCATCCCCTTCAACCATGTCCCTTCATCTCTGTACTGTCCCCTGCTCGCTCCCGGCAGCCTCACACGCACATTCTTTCTCGTATACAGTCGGTATTCAAAACACCCACGCTTTCTCTTCCCCCAAGTCGAATCAATCTGGCGATGGTAAAAGTTGTGTGCCTGTTGAAAAAATATATATATTCGACCAGAGACCAGATCAAAAAGATGAGACAGATTCCAGTAGTCTGTTAAATCAACATGGGTCCTGTTTTATTGTCCATGTAGATGCACATGGACTCGTCTGGCTTTCTTACAGTCTGACCTTTCCCACACAAACACACAGATGTCCTCTCACTAAAACTCTACGCACTGGAAGTTTTATTAACATTTACAATTTTGGCACAGTGGAGCAGATTTTGTTTCAGCCAATTTAAAGTTTTTAGTTTCACCCTAAATATTTACTCGATGACTTGTGTTTATACGATGTTTGTGGTCTTTCTCGTCTTGTTTTCGGACTTGTTTGCTCAACAGTGTGATTGGACAAGTGCCCTGTAAATAACACATATGTGAGACAGACGCCGCTGCCATGTGACATTCATGTGTCCCGTAAAGTTGCCCAGGTGCTGTCTTTTTTTTACGTGTTTACATCAGTTTGGCATGGCCAGCAAACTCTTGCAAACTTCAGTGTGTCTTGATAATAGAAAAGTCGACCACCCCCTTCTTTTATTTTTGGAGGCCAGAGAGGGTTAGGAGGCTATTGTGTTTGAATGAGTGTGTGCCTTGGGATGGGGGTGGGTCCACATCCATCCTGCTGTGGTGGAATTTGGGTCAAGGGGATTGGGACTTATTTTAAGGAAGGGTAGTAGAGGCCTGTATTGTTTGGTTTAAATCCTATATGGGCACAGACAAGATGCCATAGCTGCAAAAAACAAATAAAACATTCCTCAATTCCCCCGACATATGATTTTTAGAGCTTCCTAAATATAATTTCCCCAAATGTGGAGTAAGCAGCATAGCTCACATTTCTCTCTCAAGCCAGATCGAATGCAAATCTAGGCGTGCCCCTGCCAACAACATTAGTGAATGAAAGGACCTTTTATTTGATCGCACACAGTTAGAGTAGAATGCCTCAGTGGTTTGCCAGGCATTTACCTAATAACCTCCAAAGATCAGGTTAATTTAATATTTTTTTCTTATTTTGAAGATTAAATATTCCAGGAATGCTGAATTTCTGATTAATGTTCCATGCCTATAATTAAGGAAATGGATGTGGACACTTGTGGGCACAGTTAAAAAAAAAAAAATTAAGGACACATATTTCACTGCATAGTAATTTGAAATTTAATTTGCTTAAGCCTGACGTTAGGACATGGTGGACATGCATCTTTGTGATTGTGTAGACAGGTAAGCTGATATCTTTAGGCATTATAAGTCATGAGGATTTGTTTTGAGAGTCCAACGGTTTCACACATGTGTTTCCTGAGACTGGAGTGAGATCTGAGTAGAAAGGAAGCACAGATACACACAAGGAAAAGGCATCATAAGTGAATCTATCATTTGTATATGTGGTTTTGTTTCTTACTGTGTTTGTTTTGACCCACAAATTGCCAATAGCATGACTTAACATGATGTTTTTTTTCTCTTGTCATTACAGTTGGCCAGCCTGATGCTGTGTCTCAAAAGGAGGAGGCCACTGAGAATACGGTCACCACCCCGGAGGAGGTGGCTCCTCAAGTGAATGGCGAGAAAGTGGAGAAGGAGTCTCCCGATGCCAACGACATCTCCGCTGTCGAGGAGACAGCAGGGGAGGTGAAACCCGATGATGCCAATGAGGTCGGCTTCAAGAAGATCTTCCGCTTTGTGGGCTTTAAGTTCACGCTGAAGAAGGACAAGAGTGAGGAGAAAGACCCAGTGAAGCTATTGAATGTCAAAGATAAAGATGAAGAGAAGGTTAGCGATGAACCCGCAAAGGAGGAGGAGGAGGCTGCTGCTGCTGAGGAAAAGAGCACAGCTGAAGAGAAGGAGGCCGACACAGAGGCACCTACTCTTGAGGCAGGAGTTGAAGACACAACTGACAAAGCTGAAACTACAGATGCCCCAGCTGAAGGATCTGCTGCTGAAAATACTGAAGAAGCCGTCAAGGAAGAAGGAGCTGAGGCCAGTCAGGAGGCAACTCTGACCATGTCCCCCTTAAAAAAGCTCTTCAGCACAGGCCTCTTCTCTAACCTGAGAAAGAAGACCAGCATTAAGAAGACAAAAGATGAGGAAGACAAGGAGGCAGTGGCTGAGGAGAAGACGGAGGAAACGGCTGCAGAAGTGGAGGAAAAGGAGGTGACAGTCGAGGAGGAAACACCAGCAACTTCAGAGGAAGAAAAATCTGTGCCCAAGGAGGAGGCCCCAGTTACTCCAGAGGAAGCAAAATCAGAGGCAACTCCAGAGTCTGAAACCCCTGCTCCTGCAGCAGCTACCACTGAGGAGAGTAAACAGGAGGAGGAAAAAGCAGAAGCTAGTGCTGTGGAGGAAAAGGCTCCTGCAGAGGTGACCACTGAGGCTGAGCTGCTATCATCACAGGAGAAGGTAAAGCCCCAGGGTAGCCCCCTGAAGAAGCTCTTTACTGGTGCTGGCCTGAAGAAGCTGTCAACAAAGAAACAGAAGACCAAGAAAGACACTGAGAGCAAATTGACTGAGTCTGGAGAGCAGGCAGCTGAGCAACTTCAGTCATCCACTGATTCAGCAGAGGCTCCTAAAGCTGAGAGTGGACCATCATCCCCAGAGGAGTCAGGAGAGCATGTCATTGCTGTGGAGGTGACCCAGAATGAATCAAGCCAAGAAGCTGATGCCGAAGTTACCTCTGATGGAGAGAAGAAGAAAGAGGGCATCATTGCCTGGTCCTCCTTCAAGAGACTGGTGACACCCAAGAAGCTTGTGAAAAGGTCCTCTGATAGTGAGGATGAAGCCACAGGTGAGAAACCAGCAAAATCAGCCACACTGTCCTCTTCTGAGAGTGCTCCATTAGCAGATAAGAGTGTCGAGGAAGAAGCAAAGGAGGAGAAGCCAACCGAAGAAGAGCCAAAGACCGAAAACACTGAGAAACTGGTCAGTAGCACAGAGGAGCCTAAAAAGAAAATGGACACATCTGTGTCCTGGGAGGCCCTCATGTGTATGGGTGGAACCAAAAAGAGGACAAGGAGGACGTCTGATTCCGATGACGAGGAGACCAAGGTCGAAGAGGAGGCAGCTGCTGTAGAAACAGTTGTAGAAGAAGAAGAGGAGGCTAAAACCGAGGCCGATGCTGTCGACTCCCAAATCACAGAGAGTGAAGCCGAAGTTGTTTCCTCTCCTGAGCCTGTAAGCAGTGCCCCTGACAGAGAATCCACCTGGGACACACTGAAACGCATGGTCATGCCAAAGAATAAGGCCAAAGTTGAGGAAAAGCCTGAGGATAATGGAAACCAAGTGCAGTCAGACAGTGAAGCACCAAAAGATGAGTCATCTTTCTCTCTGAGGAAGTTCTTCCCTGGACTCAGGAGGAAGAAGGTTGAAAAGCAAGACTCTACTGAACAAGGTGAAGAGGACTCTGACACGCCCGCTGTTGTTCCTCTCTCCGAGTATGATGACCAAGTCGAGGCTACACAGGAAGCACCTGCAGAATCAGCTGTAGTCGACAGTGCAGGGTCCTCTGAAGATAGAGCCCCTTCATGGATCTCAGCCACCATCGAAGATGCTCAACATGATCAGCTGAGCGACATCCCAGAGGAGGCAGAGAATGCTGCCACTCCAAAATCGGCCGACACTGATCTTGCCGATGATGACATTCAGGACGACGCTGCAATCTCCCGTAAAGCTCTCGGCGGCATGGGGCGTAGGCTGTCCACAGCTGAAGTAGCATCTGTCACTCCTGCTCCAAATGCTGAAGCCACCATTGTTCCTCAGGAATCCACAACTCAATGTGCCACTGAGGTGATGGAGGCTGCTGAGGTCCATGTAAGTGAAATTTCACCGCAGACGTCTGTGGCTGTTGAAGATGTTCCATTAAATGTAGCTTCTGAAAAAACGGAGTTTGAGCCACAAACTGAGACTGCAGAGTCGAAGACAAACACCATCCTGCAGGTGCATGCTTGTGACGAGGCGATGGCTATTTGTACTGGCCTAGGCACCAAGACGATTGCCAAAGTCGCTCTGGAAAAGCCTGCGGTTCCCCTCATTGAGGATATGGCCGTGGTCCTTGACCCATTGAGCACAGAGGTTTTGGTGAAAGAGATACCAGCAGCTAAAGAGCAAGCCACTGCTGCAGAAGATCTATTGGAAAAGGCCCAAGTTCAGGAGGTAGAAACCACCGACCTTGAGCCTTGCGTTGATGATTCAGTGGTTGAAAGTGTAGACCTTCAAACTGCCGCTGAGAGCCACGAACCCGAGATAGAGAAGACTGGAGTCGTTACAACTACTCTGGAGGAATCTCTGGTCCTTCAGTCCACCACTGTGACTGAGAACTCCCCAAAAGCTGAAATAATCAATCCAATCGCACCAACATCTGAAACAGCTGTCTGCGCCCAGAGTGTGGAAGTGTCCGAGCCAAAAGTCGAGACCAAGGAATCGAAAATGGACATGGAACAGCTCGTTGCTGCCACGGAAGAAAACGCACCCGTCAAAGAGGTTGTTCAGGTTGTGACTGAAGAGTTAGCCTCCACTGTATGTGAATCAGCAAAGGCCTCTATCACAGAGGAGACTGAGCCAGACATCCCAGTGGTCTTGCCAAGTGAGGAAGTTCCTGTTATCACACAAACAGTCGTTCTCACCTCAAGCAATGCTGAGTCTGACCAAGTGGCAACATCAGAAGTGGCGATCCAGGTGACAGAAATCAAGGAGGAGGGTAAAGTTGTAGAGACTCTCGAGGTCACATCTGTTCAGGTGCTGGAGACAGACATCAGTGCAGAGCGTGAACAGGTGGCAAGTGAAACAACTGAGGCTCAAGGTATGGTCATCGCCCAGGCTGTCATAAAGGATGCTGTGGATAAAATCAAAGACATGCCTGAACCCAAAAAGCCTGCCACCCCAACATCTACCATCCCAGAAACAGTCCAGGCAGTAGCTAAAATAGAAGAAGAGATTGTGGTCTTGGCCGAGAGCCCTATTATCACTGACACCCCCGTTCCAGCCGTATGTGAACAGCCACTTCATGTTGCCACACAGCTTGTTGACACTTTGGAAATAGAGGTCACGGAGAGCCTTGATTCTGCCCAACAGGAAGAGGACAAGAAGGCTATTGATGGAAAAGCAAGTGAAGAAACCGTTGTGTTGGAAGAAGTCATGGAATGTCAGACTGGTGAAGAGCTTGACCAGGCTGAGAAGGAGCAGAGCAAAGAGGAAGCAGAGAAACAGAAACCAGGTGTAGAACAAGCAGCCAAGGAAGTCGAGGAAACAAAGCCTGAGGCTCCTTCAGAGAACAAAGAATCAGAGATCCACGTGCCAGCTCAGGTGGTCCTGCAGATTGCACAGGTGGTTGAGGAGGCATTGGTGGAAGAGGAGGCAATTGAAGAGTTTGACAGCAATGGTCCAGTGGATGAAAACAGCAGCGTGAAGGCAGAGAGCCATGCAAACAAACTGGCAACACTGACAGAAGAAGCATCAGAGGTCCCCAGTCAAGTCACAGAGGCAGCAACGAGCCAGCCAGATACAGAGAAGACGTCATCAGAAAAGTGTGCAGAGGTAATGGCCCAGGTGATCGAAGTGATAGAGGAGGCTGTGAAGGAGATCGAGCCTGTGTCCACAGAGATCACAGCAGCATCGTGAGCAGGTGAGACTGAGCGTATGTGTGTGTGTGTGTTTTCATTTTCTTGGTTTTTCAGTGATGAAAATTTAAGGCTAGAAAAAACGTCCTTTGTTGGCCTCTCGTACAATCTTCTCATTGTAGCTTAAAAAAACCCATCAATGGGCCAATACTTTTATTAGTGACAAGGGGATGGGATTTGCTCACTAACCAGATGAAAAAGCTTTTGTCCAGGCTACGAGTAACCAGGGGACCTTTGATATCAAAGCAGGAATGCCGCCATTGACCCCTTCTCTTTGTAGGCCAGGGTCTAGGGAAGGGAAGCGCTGTATGAGGGGCAGATGAACTTGTGCTGAAAGACTGATTATGATTCCTCCACTCCCCCCCTACTGTTTTCCTTCTATCAAAGACTCAGTGTGGAGTCAAGAAACCATGTCGGGGTATTTCATAGATTCAATTACAAAGCTTCAAAGAGCACAAGTTGAGGTTGAGTTGCTTTGATTGAGTTATGCTTTTAATATGGAAAAGCCTGAGAGTGTATTTACAGTGTGCAACGGTGACAGTGTCCCATGTTGTTATTGTCTTTTCCTTTATTTATTAAGCTCATGTATTCTTATGGGATCAGTATCCTATAAAGGTGTGTTGTCTTTTCCTGTTACTAAAGTGTGTTTATGTGTCTCCATCACAGCTGAAGATACAAAGACTAGAGCCTGGGAGACACACTCTGTCTGGACCAGGAAGTGAGTGATCGTGGAGAGAGAGAGAGAGAGAGAGAGGCTGCTCTGTGGTAACATGCTGAGACTGGGCCCCGCCCATCCTGCTAAGAGAGACTGAGTCTGTCCGAGCAACAACTGCTCCGCCATTCTCCCCAACCCCAACCCCACCTCCACCTCCATCCTGCAGCCCCGTCACAACACCGTGACACCCCCCCACTGATGACGTGTCCTCACCCACTCTCTCTCACACACTCACGCATGTCCTATGCCTCCGAAGCGTCCCATCCGGCTTGTAATCGGTGTGATAAATGTTCAGTGTCTCAGTGACTTTCCATTGCCCTTGCTGCATCAGGCGAGAGTCTGCAACCTGGTCGAGTGTGTGTGTGTGTCTGCAGGCGTGTGCGTGTGTGTGACTGTATGTGTGTACTAGCGAGCGTGAGATTGTGTTAGAAGGTGAAGAGATGGAGGATTATTATCTTGTGTATTGTATTTATATCTTGAGTTTACTTTCATTCACCCCCAAAGTCTTTATCCCCTCTATTTTGTTATTGTATGGACAGTGTTACCTATTTTAAAAAAAACAAACATATAAAGCTGTGAAACATTAGGTGTTCTTTTCAGCAACACGGCCGTGACTGGAGACTAAATTTAACCAAAACAAATGTGAAAGGGTTGCATAAAAGTGTCTTGTGTATCACAGCTTTTTTTTTTTTTCCTGTCATATTCAAAGATTATTTTCAAGTATCTGTAGCAATTATAACTATACCATGGTACAAGTGTGATTCCTCTGACAGGAAGTGATGTCACTGACTGCAGAAGCAACAGGAGGGCAGAGTGAACATTATCGAACCAGATAGATTCACCATCATGTTTGACTTTTAGGCACAGTGTGTCCGTCATTCTTCTGCAGCCTAACAAAAATACACTCAATGAGCTCCATTTTAGATGAGAAGCAACCACTGCCTGATTCACTGTGAAATAAACTGTTGCACATTGTTCCATGTAATAATAAGGAGAATAATACAACAATAAAATACTATTATAAGACCTTCACTTGGCAAAGATCATGTGTACAGAATACACGTTTAACACTGGACGAGTCAAACTGAGGAGCCGCACGCCTGTAAGAAATGATCACAAAGTAAATCATGTTAAATAGTTTAAAAAAAAGTGTACATTTTGTGATGGAGAGAAAGCGTGATGTTGCCCCCTGTTGCCCACAAAATGTAGTACACCCTTAAGTCACCTGTGACAATTTGACTTCATCTGTGTGTTTTAATGCGAGTGACAGCGTCTGAAAAGTGCACTTTTACTTTTTTCACGTCCTTCACCAAACCTGACAGCTCGTTTCATTATAAAAAACGGCACAAGGCACGCTGTAGACTCACTTAGTCATAGCTGCAGAGGGACTGCGCTGCAAATTGAGTTAAGATCAATCAGGGAGTCACAGTTTTGTCATTGCTCACATGATTCATCGTGTTGTATGATTTGTCGGCATCCATCTCGGCTTCTGTAAGACACCAAACAAACCTAGTTCTTATAGTTAATGCTCATTTAGAAGCAAGGAACGGGAAAAATGCCTTGGTTCTGTTTTAGCACAAAAAAAACAACAATGGAATACATTCGCATTCTCTCATTTCCCTGCCAAATTTGACAAAGTTGCACTGTCAATCTTAAAAAAAGATGTCTTGAGAATTAATGGCGAGTGCTTCTTAAATCCATTGACTTTAATTTGATTACTTTCAGCATTATGACCAAGCTAGAGAAGGATCAGGAAAGTCCAGACCCCCATGTTAGTCATCACTTCCCTTTATTTTGACTCCAGAGGGTTTATACACACCCAACGACTGGTGTTTTATGTAAAATAATAGAGTTAAATAAACGACAGAGTGAACTAATGACTCGCTACCACCGTCAGTCTCCCCCCCTCCCTGCTTTTTGTAACACTTAACTGTGAACATGTTAACATTTGTACAGATTGTATACCATACTGTGTAACCATATTGTTGTAATATTAACTAATAATCTGCAGACATTCAGCATAATATTCATGTAGCGCATGGTCTTAATTGTCTTTTATATTTTCCAAGCTGTTAATAGTAAGGATACAGAAAACTTGTCTATATTTCAATCAATAAAGGTAGAGAAAACCAATGTGTGATTTGTATGAATTTGTGCATATTTTTATGTACACTCAACATAAATATAAACGCACAAAGAAAAACTTGTAGTTATAAAAACAGAGTAACTATCCAAAAATAACAGTAATTATTTATTATGCGAGCATTAGGATCAATTTCAAAACAAAAGTCCTGGAGTAACGGCAGGAAGAACACAATGGGGGTCGATTATCCAAGTTCACAAACTTCAATAACGCGTGTCCACCATTAGCCTCACGCAGAGCGCTACACCGGGGACGCATGGCCAACACCAGGTTGTCGATCGTGGAATGATGCACATTCAGTGGTGTTGCCACAGCTGTAACGCTCAACCCAGCACTCAGCATGACAATGGCACGCTCCCTCATGATTTGTGACATCTGTGGCATATGTACAAGTGACAAAAGTCCACATTTTGGTGTGCCCTTCTATTGACCAGACCATTTGGAGTGTCTGTGTACTGGTCAAGCATATTGACCACCACTCTGCCATGCTCCATGACTCTTGTGAGTTTAAATACTCAAATAGTCAATAGGAGTAGCCAAGTGACACTAGACTACTGGGTTTGAGCAAAACAAATCATTCTATAAATGAATGCATCAAGAATCTGAGCAAATATCATGACATTCTATTTTTGTTCACCATTTCAAGTTTGTGCGTTTATATTTTTGTCGAGTATATATAATTCATCATAATTTACTATTTAGATCAGTATTTGCTAAAATTAGACATAAGAAACATGTAAGTTATATATAGATATCCAGATTTGTATGCTAGTGCATAAAAATATGAATGACAATTAAGAGCACAAAAAAAAAAAAACAGAGCACACTTATTACAAAAAAAAAGACAGGTTTTTATTGTTCATTCTTCACTGAGATAAAAAGTGTGTTTATACAGAAATTCACTCACATTCCTGAGAACACGGACTGATCACAGTAGATGGAGAGTAGGGTCATTTTGTTGTTGCACTCAAGTATAACGGGTTCGGGCGTCTCACTCGCGTCACAAAATGACTCTTTTGGTTTACAATAAAGAAAAGAAAAGAAAAAAACAAAACAATATCATACTTTTATCTTCCTGAGACACGGAAATGTTTTGAGCACACACGCATCACACAATCAGGACTGGTGCAGCAAAAACGCTCAAACTGAGAAAGGATTCCAAATTTCTGTGACGCACACACATAATGAGTATCATTACGGCTCTGGGAAAACGAGTGTCAGTAGAACTGGATTTACTTTTGCTTGTTATTTACTCAACTAGATTCAGACATGTTATTATGTGAAACAAACTGGTGACGGACTATTCAAAAAAACAAAAAAAATACACAGCAAAGATGAGACGTGTAATTGGCAACCACAATAGTGAAGATGCAGCCGTTCAATTTGCAGAGATTTCCCTTCACCTCAGACCTGAGCGGACAGAAAGAGACACAGCTCCCTCTAGCCAAACACTGGGCTCATTGCAGCAAGGCAACAATTGCTTTTCAATACGTATTCATTGCAAGTTGAAAGTAACACAAACAAACAAACAAACAAAAACACGTAAGCTGGACCTCATTCTACTCACAAGGATGGAAAACATGCCTGTGTAAAATTGTTTGAAAAACAACAACAACAAAAAACAGAAAACAGGACAATTCATATTGAATGAACTAGGGATGGGCATTTGAAAAACAACAAAACAATTACAAATGAAAACAGGCCAACAAATTAACAGACTAAATTTAAATAACTCATATAATTATGCTTTTCTATGGGTTACTTAATAACTCAGCTAGCTAGAATCCAAACTGTAAATTATTAGACTTTACAAGTTGGACAGACCCCTAAAAGAGAATAAGAATCAGAAAAATCACATTCTACATCATGTTATCCTATTATAACAGAATCATATTTATGGAAGGTTTCTAAATGCATTTAAATAGAACGAAAAAAATAAAATTTTGCTGTTAATGGGACTGCAGGTGAATTATCACAGTAGCTATGAATAATTATACGACTACCTTATCACTTTCTGCATTCACATTTATTAGACGTGTATCTAGAACTTTCCATTCATCAGTACATCGAGATATTATCCTGTTAATCTTTCCTAAAAAAACACAATTTTCCTTAAAACAGGCAAAATGGTCCAACTCTATCTTCATCTGCACAGTGTTTTTCTTTAAAACTCATTTTTTGTAACTGAAATCTAACCAGGACGAAGTTAAAGAACATATATATATCTATATCTACTACAGCACAGAGACATTTTCCCTTGATACAAAATGAGTAAGGACGTGAGTAAGTTTGGCAGTGGAAACAAAACCTTTTTTTTTTAAAAATACAGTGGATTTAGAAATAAAACAAAAATGATCAATCGAGCTCGGATTTGATTTTGCATCAGGAAAACAATTGAAGCTAAATGTATCATGCCCATCCCTAACACATACAGTTTCATCAAACCAAATGTTTCATTATTTTCAAAGCTATCTCTCTACTAATATATATATGTACACTTTTGCAATATAATGTATTCTTTGTAAATATAGCACTGTATATAAAATTAGAAAAAAAAGCATTTAAAACAATTTTAGATGGCTGTTAAGAGAAGTGAATTACCACAGGAAGTGACGCACAGGACAACCTCACATATCAAGGCATGTTTGGAACAACCGACGGGTGACGACGCGAGTGTAGAAGTTAAAACACGGTGACAGTGATGTGCCTTATTTCTGGCGTCTACCCACTCATGGTTTCAACAAGACACGGGATAAAACATCCAAATGGTTGCAGAGGCAGCTGTTATTGTGATTAAAAGACATTTCTTAAAACGGAGACGAGACAAATACACAGCCCCTGCATATTCATCAGCTCAAAACAAAGAGCACAGATTGTCTCAGTCCTAAATATTCAGTGTGCTTTTGGCTGGAATTATAATCTATACTTATTGTGCAGAATCCGCCTCTAATTCACGGCTGTGGGAAAAAAACAACTCTTCTCAGCAGCTAAAGAGCATTTTTTTTTTTTTGCTTTCACTTCTTTCTTCTTAAACCCACTCACAGCTAACTCATCTCACAACATGCTGTCTCCTCCGGAAGTGTCTCAGCTTCCTCTTCCTTTTGCACCAAGACTCTGCCTGTGCAGCCACACACCACAATATCGCCTCTCAAGCAGAAAAACATGGTACAGACGGATAAGTGACTGTCTACTTCTAATGTACGCAGACAATTGAATGAGATGGAACAATGGCGGCTACTTATTTTAACTCTGAGCCATGTGTTAATTTTTATTTTATTTTCAAAAATGATGTTGGTTTGAACTCCTGTGAACTATAGGTTATTCATTTTTTAACATTTTTGTCAAAGGACAAAAGGGGGAAAAAAAAATACTGTACTTAACAAAACAAAAAAGTAGATTTAAACTTCCAACATACATACCCTGACTAGCTTTAGCTTACACATTAACCTTAATTTAGAAGATAAACATGTTAAAAAATAAAGACAGAAACACAGTTTTGGCACTACTCTACAAGAATCTCTTCAGTCTTGATGGGTTCTAATGGGGTTCCAGAGTTGGACAAATCAGAGCCTTCATCTTTGGAAAACTCTTCACGTTGGAGCAGCATCCCTGCCCCCAGGTTTCCCTGCAGTCCCACTAACCCTCCTTGGGTGAAGCACAGGTGTTTGATCACCTCGTTGGGGCTGGAGAAGGTGGTCGCACAAATGTTACACTTGTAAGGCTTCGACGAGCCCAAGAACATGGCCTCCATCTGGCTACTGTCATCTCCCGCGGCGCACAGCTCCATGCTCTGCCGGTCAACCATGGTGTAGGCGTCGACTCCCTGGTTCAGGCACACGTGACGGGCGGCCTGGTTGGCGCGGCAGAAGCTCTTGCCACACGCGCTGCATTTAAAGGGCTTCCCTGTGTGGATGTACATGTGTTCGCGCCAGTGGCTCTTCTGAATGAACTTGCGGCCACAGGTGGAGCATTCGTACTTGCGCCGCTTCACTTCCCGGTCCAAGTCGGCGCTCTCCAGGTTGTCGATGTCCGCAATGTCCGACGGCGGCGGCGTGTCTGCCTGAGAACTTAATCCCCCCACGCCCCAGTTGGATGTGGATACCTCTGCTCGAGGAGAGTCTGAGTTGGTACCTGAAACGGGCGTTTGCTCGCTGTCACTGATTATCTCGACGGCGGTCGTGACAGCCGAAACGCTTGCTTTGTTTCCCTTAAGGGCTCCCTCCACCTCCATCATGCTGTTTTCTGCAGTCAGGGCAGGCGACAGCGTGAACCTGGGCTCAGACGAGAGCTGCTGAATTGCGTGGCTGTGCTGCAGGAGGTGCTCTCTCAGCAGGGATCTCTGGGTGAATCTGCTACTGCACAGATGACAGGAGTAATGCTTCCTAAAGGACGCACTCCTCTTCATGATGCTGGGCTTTACATGGAGAATGGCATTGACTGAGGAGCCGACTGTACTCAGCAAGTCGGCTACGCCCTCCTCAGCGGTGGGCTTAGTGCCACTGGTGGAGGCCTCCATGTCTGTGGGTGAAGAAGCGAGCTTGGAAGGAGACGAGTTTGTGTAGGAATCTGTGACGGCAGGCGGGGACAGCTGCTTCCCCTCCGAGATGAGCGGCTCCGCATCGAAGGGCGAGGAGAGCTGCCGCCGAGTGCCGAGTCTGGCCGACAGCGCCACCTGTTGGTCGGAGATCTGGATGCCATAGAGGGAGGTGGAAAGGTTGATGCTGTGGTCGCGTTGCGAGTACACGGACTGGCTGGCCTCCTGCAGGAGCGGGTAGGCATGAAGGAATCGGACCCCCTGCTCCAGTCGCGTGGGGTCGATGAGCTGCGGCGCAAGTTTGCCCGTGTACATCAGGTTGAGAAGGTAGCTGAAGATGTCTGGCTGTATGTCAGAGGCCTTCAGGCGCACACAGTCACTGAAAAGAAAACATTTTACAGTTAAATAATGACTGATAGTGTTTAGGTAGATATTGTTGTATATTATCTCAGGGCTCACCAGAAAATAAAACAAAGACATTATTACTGCTCAATTCTTAACCAAGACTACACATACATCACTCTGTTTTCATTTTTAAATGTCATGGCATCTTTTTAGTCCAGACAGGCAGAAATAGAGATCCGTGGAAACAGTTACACTGATAACCCACATTCACTTCCTGATTGTCTCTTATCGACTGTCATCAATGAATGAAAATCTCCGTTAACACCAACTTTCAGTATCAGTTTCATATTTTATACTTTTGTTTGTTTCTCATCACTTGTACTTTACGAAACCAAGCAAACAACTGCAGAGGAGAAAATCTGCTTCTCGTTTACACCAGCACACGTGCCAACAGTAAACAGAAATGTTATATAGACAATTATATACTGTGATATAATTTTCTTCCATATCAATATAACAAAGAGTCTGAGTCAACATTGTGTTTATGCATTGCGCAAACACACAACAGCTTTAAATGTTTGGCCACAGATTTGCAGAATAAAACAATTTCATTCTGACAACACCGCTTTCAAATTAGAACAGCGTGTGGTACGGATGCAGCAACAACATCTAATGAAGTGACTGGTGGATTTACACACGAATAAATCAGTTTGTATGCATACATTGTCATGGAAATCTTGTGTTTTCGCCTTAATGACCCTCTATTTGTCAACTCAAGCTGATTCACTGAATAATTACATTAGTTGTGGGTCATCCTACTGAAAAGGTGTTTGACAGCATGAGTTGTTGAGATCTCTAGATATGATGTATTAGTTTTGTAGACACCAGAGTTGTTGTTAAGGCATCTGTTACTACACTCCTCCTCTCCTCGTACCTGTCCTGGTGAATGAACAGCATCCGGAAGTAGTTGGAGAAGGCAGCGAGGACGGCTTTGTGGGCTTTGAAGAAGACATCTCCTATGGCCACAGTGCAGTCGCACAGGAAGCCAAACTCCCTCTGAGCGTTAAGCTGCTGCAGCAGGATAAGACCATGGTTGGCCAACTCCATTCTTCAACCTGCACTAAAAAAAAACGCACAGATACACACAAGCAGCAATGAGTTTCCTGTCTGGAAGGAGACCAGAGTTTATTGTGACCACAAAGAGTCAGGCTGACAGGGGCGCTCTAACGACCTTGTAAGCCCTCAACTCTACACAACGGCGAAGAATCCATACAAGACTCGACGGAGACAATTTGTCTACATAGAACCCCGCAGATGTTTATGCCAATTTGCAGAGCTCTGAAATGTTTTTTTGATTTTTGGATTGGTTCTGTTCATTGTATTGGAATAATTAGCATTTGGACATGCTTTGCTGTGGAAATTTTTGACATAAATCAAGTTATTTGTAAATTATTTTTCCCAAGACATCGATCATGATTCCAATTCCATGTTCCTTCAGAAGAGCATTTATTTTTCAAAATGTATACTAAATATTTTAATGAATAATTTAGAATATCTATTACTAGAGCAGTGTTACAGTATCAACATTACTCCAACCTATGTACACTTTTGGTATTAGTTCCTGGAAAATAGACATCACCTCCAGGGTATTGTAGAAGAATTAGATACCCTGAAAGCCAAATCTAGATTGAAGCACAGTTTATTACTTCTGCAGGGTTTGTCTGTGTACTGGAAAACTTTTTTTCGGGGGGGAAACACTACTTCTGATGTAGCCCCAACCTTCCACATTGGATCTCAATGTTAAGGAGCTCCATTCTGAAGAGCAATGAAATGGGTGCTGTTGACCTCAAAGGTCACTAGAGGACTACGAGGACTTTAGGCCATCACATGATCATTGTTATG
Source organism: Microchirus variegatus (assembly GCF_963457635.1). Lineage (NCBI taxonomy): Eukaryota > Metazoa > Chordata > Actinopteri > Pleuronectiformes > Soleidae > Microchirus > Microchirus variegatus. The sequence continues at coordinate 18,688,354 of NC_139813.1, forward strand.
GGTGTCGGCACAACATTCCTAAGGCAGAACTGGTTCTACCCCCGTCCAGAGAGTGGAAACAGTCCGGGGGAATCTCAGGAGGGTCAATGTCCTTTGACTAAAAATACTTTCTCCTCCCCACGCAAGCAAAGAAACGTATGAAGACAAGAGGATGATGGATATTAAATCAGCCACTTTAGCCCTGACAGATTATGCATTATCTGCAAACGTGATGTGTGTAAAAACACATAAACGGTGTTCTACACATGTATTTAATCAAAGAGGTCGAAGGTGCTGGCACTGCAGGAAAAAAAGACTTGCTTTCAGCATCTTGTGCAAGAAAGATCTGCAGTTTATATATGGTACAAATATTGGTGAACCTTTACTTGTGGTAAAGTTTGTTTGCGTTTTGATTGTCCAAAGTTCATTTTTATTTATTTATTTTTTAAACAATGCAATACAACAGAGTGGGGATTCGAGGCCCTGGGATGTGTTTTTTAAATAAATGTTTCACTTTCTTCTCTTCCTTTTATTAGAGACCTACACCATGTCATGCTGGTATGATGTCACACTTTTTATGCAGATGACGCAGCTATATCACCATGCAGCCTACACATCTCACAGTGGAAACGTGAGCCAGAATCAATCCGAGCAGTTTAATCCACCATACCGAAGTGAGCTGAAGCATCCAATAAAAATTGCAGAGGTGAATTCTACTGCTTAACAAAACGTGGTGGAGAATCTGAACTCTGGTTTTGAAGCCTCGTGATTTGCATATTACTTCCTGTTTCGAGCAATCCAATGTACCAATTTACTACATCCACTTATTGGATATACCCTATGACTATGGCTGCAACTAACTATTATTTTTATAATCGATTAATCTGTCGATTATTGGAGTAAAAATTTGGTCCATAAAATGGAAATGATGATGTTCTCAAATGTCTTGCTTTGTCCACAAACCAAAGTTATTCAGTTTTAGGGACGGGAATAAGTATCAGTATCGGTCCAATACTGGTCACTGGATCGGATATCGTACAGATAAAAATGTAAAATCCCATACAATCCAACAATCATTCAATCAAAGCTTGACTATGCACAGACTGTAATAATGTAAATACAAAATCGGGCTGTTTATTACCACAATATGCGTTACACAGTCTTAGAAATGACTCGCATAAATGTGTCTTTACCAGCTTCATAGGTCATAATTGGTCTAAAATGACTGTATCGAACAAATATCGGTATTCGTTGATACTACTATCGGACATAAAAAGTGGTATCTTTCCATGCCTAGTTCAAACGTCGTACTTTCTGAACGCCGCTGTTCAATAACGCGGACAGAAAATAGCAGCTAATATCTAGCATGTTTCCCGGGGGGACAGTGAAAAGAGCGCGCCTGAAGCCAAGTTAATGTTTTGGTTTTCGACTGTGGGCTACTTCGCGCTACTAGAGAGAAGTAGAAGGAAGTTTCAACGCATGCGTGCGCTCCTGGTTTTGATGTATGGCAGTGCTTCACAGTGCCACCTAGCTACCTGGAATGCATACTACATCAAATTTCACACACTTTTGTGTCACCGTGTGTACGCAGATTTCCACCCAAAAGACGCTTGTCTAAACGCGAAATAAAAAGTGGGAACGCAACCCCACTTTTGCAGTTTGTGTTCAGATCATTGTCGTGTAAAGCTAGCCTATAATTAACATGTGTAGGTGTGTGGGCAGAATGATGTTGTTTCAAAGGACCCAATATTTCTACCAACGTCCCTGGCAGTAGGTACATGTTTTGTAGCGGCAGCAGTCTTGTTATTGTGTTCAGTGGTTGCATGTGACACTTCACATTACAAACAAAAATCTTAAAAACAACAAGACACAAATTGGACAGTTTTAAATTCACGTGACCGTGTAAATTAGCCACAGTATCAACATTAAACTTGTTTGCGACCATTAAGCACCGCCCCTGAATGTAGACACGTGGAACAGCTACTTCCGCGGTGAGATTATCTGTTATTCGCCATAAAAACGCCTGTGGCTCAAACATGTGGTGGGAGGTAAACGTCGTGCTTTCTGGACGCCGCTGTTCAATAACGCGGACAGAAAACAGCAGCTAACATCTAGCATGTTTCCCGGGGGGACAGTGAAAAGAGCGCGCCGGAACAGACTCTCCGTCGGTCGGTTGCTGCTGCTGCTGCTGCTACCGCTGCTAGCGCGAGGGGGGGAAAAAACGACACGCGTGCACGCGGGCGCGCACACACAACACACACACAAGCGCGAAGGAAGGCGAGCGAGAGACGCGGGGGGGGGGGATGGGGCTGGTCACACAAACGCGTCTCTTTTTAACTTAGCCGTGACAATTACAGTCACCCAAAGCGCACACAAGTAGCCGAAATACACGCATGTGACGTCGAGGGTGAGCGTGTAAGTGGAAAAAGGACCGTACCTGCTCTCCGCTGAACCCGAGTGTCGCCGTTGTTTGTTTGTTACCGGGGGACTCGGTCCGACCGTCCGTCCTCTCTGGGCTGGCAGCAGCTTGTACTATTTCCCTGCAAACGCAGCATTCGTTGGCGGCGGAGAGGGGTCGTCCGTCGGTGTTTTCCGGTTAGGGGTTTTACGTTACAATCACATGACTTGACTGAGTGTGGGTCAAAAGCAGCCGAAAAGCAACCGTTGTAGAGAGAAAAAAAAAAAAAAAAAAATCCGTTGAGCAAAGGGCGGTTGAGTTAACGTCAGTTTCCCGCACTGTGTAACCGCCGTGGTGACACTAACAGCTTTATGACAGCCGGTGAACACAACAGCCTCTCTGACTGTTTCCCACTGCGACTGTTGCCTCATTCTCGTCTCTCTCAGCCGTGAAAGACACGTTTGAAAACCGTCGTCGCTGCCTTTATTTAATCACATTAGTTATTAAACCCCCGGTATTTACTTTTAACTATATTTTGTTAAAATATATGCTTAGATAAGAAAAAAATATTTTCAGCTTTAATTACACAAGTATTGAAACAAACATTGTAATTAAGAGATATAAATAATAATATACATTATTATTATTTTTAAAACATTTTCTTTAAAATGTTCTTAAAATACTAATAATGCAGTAGCTACACCAATAAAAATATCAACATTAAGGTAATTTCATAGTGCTTTAATTGAAACGTAAAATACACCATCACAAATGGCAGAAGTGACACAAACAAACAAAATACTATATGCGTTATGAAATAGACTACCACAGTTAAAGGGCTGGAACAATTAATCAATTACTTATTAATCATCAACTATTTTTGATAATCGATTGATCGGTTTGAGTGTTTTTTTTAAAGAATTAAAACAACTTTTCAGATTTTTTTTCAGCTTCTTAAATGGGAATATTTTCTGGTTTCTTTGCTCCATATAAGAAATAAATAATTCAAACTGAGTCATTTTTGGTTTGTGGACAAAAAAAGATATTTGAGAACATCGTCATTTCCATATAATAATCCAAATTATCGTTAGTAGACCATTTACTGAAAATGTTTATTAGTAGGCTTATTTTCCCATGGACTTTTCAAACACTTTATGGACCAAACAATATATCAATGAAATATAAAAGACAAGGAAATCAACAATCACAATTTTAATTATGAATGCCTATTTTCATTAGAAATACATAATTTTATTGATCTTAAACACTAGTTTTGTGTAATTCCCTATGTGAAAACCACACACACATACAGTAGTAAGCCTTAAAAGATGAGTTTATGCATGTCATCTGTTTCCTATATGACAGTGTGGATTTATAAAGTCGAGACTCATTTCCAAAAACAGATGTGGAGAGCAAATCGTTGCCAATAGGAACACAAGACTTTTACTCAAAATGAGCTACTGTAATCAATACGGCTGTGTTCCCCTGTCTGGGTGCCAGACCTGCACAAATCACCAGCTATAAACAGTATCATGAAGCTCATTGAATAACCTTTAACAACCGCGTCACACCAACCACAAACACAATTTTGTGAGGCCCATTGCTTCTGTGTTTAAGAAGCAATTAGCCGTGCTTTTTGTTCAGCCTCAATGAGCCAAGTTACAGCTGTTACTTTGTGATTGCAGCGAAGTAAAAAATGAAAAAGAAGCTGGGAACTGACAAACAAGAAATGTCTAAAGGGAAAGTCATCTTTGGACGTAAGGAATTAGCAGGAACAGGAAGGAGTCTTGGAAATTGATTTCAACCTCGTTTCACTGGCAATTTCACAAATGCACTTTGGAGTCGCGTCAATATTTTGTCATCAGTGAGTGGTTGGATGTTGTCCTAGCGTAAACACCTTTTTTTTCTTTCCTCCACTGCAGAGTTGCATTTCAGCCTAAGGACAGGGGAGTGGACAGGGGGAGTCCACAGGAGGACGAGACGAAGCAAGTTATAGCCTCTCTGGCAACAACCAGGCAGAAAGTCTGCAAAAAGAAGAAGATGGGAAGACGAGGGGAGGGGACAGAAATGTTTACCAAACAGGACACGGGGACAGGGACACGTCTCTGTGCTGTCAACAAACAACAGATCACTGATCCTGTCCTGAAATCAGTTGCTTAATAATAATCCAGACATGTAGGAGAACAAAATGCTTCACTAAAATTTCACAGGCTGAGGTTCTCCTATGAAGACAAGCCGAAGAACCTTATATGGTTCTACTTAGTAGGGATGGGTTGGGGAAGAAATCGATTCACATAGGAATCGTGATTCTAATCATCCACAATTCTGAATTGATTCATAAACTTCAAAAATAGATTTTTGGAAAAAAATAAAACTTTTTTTTTTTTTTTAAGTTTCTATTTTGAAAAACCACACAAAACACAAGTTTGTGTTATTTGTGTACAGTTTATGTTTGTAACTTCTGGGAGGAAAAAGGCAGCTAGTCTAAGCTTTTATTTATGAAAGTTATGTTTTTGTACAGTAAGTAAGTTTTTATTTGTTTTGAATGAATAAATGTTAACTTTTGTCTTAAGTTTGCCTTTGTGTGATCACTTTATCTTATACAAACTGTATTGTTTTGATGCCACAATTTGCCTTAACACACTATGCATTGTATACATTTTTGAATCGAGAATCGATTGTGAATCGAATCGTGACGCTAAGAATCGGAATCGAATCGTGAGCCACCCAAAGATTCACATTCCTACTACTTAGCACATTTATTTCTAAGAGTGTAGTTCTAATTTACTAACACAACACTGTGGTAGAGCAATAGCAGATGTTACAAGCAAACCAAAAAGACATGTTTGCATTTTTAAAGAGCCCACAGCGGGGGTTTATTTAGAGAAGCAGATCAACTGTTAACCACACTGGTGTGTTGTTCCTCCTCATTAAACCAACACTTTTATTTGTTTAATGATGCTCTCAATCTCAGTATTTTATTTCCTTTTATCCGAACAGCTTATTGGAATCAAAGGAGACACAGTGGAGACTTTCACATGACTGCCCTGCCACAAACACCCTGCAATAATGCATCATATTCAAAATCAACTGCAAAGTCCACGTGAAATTGCTTAAAACGTAAAACCTGATCGGTTCGGTCGTGACGTCAGTGAGTGCACAATTTTAGCGTGAGTTTACTCGCACACACAAAAAAACAAGCAAAACAAAACACGCAGAGTCCCTTTAAAAGAAGAATGCGTGGTGAGGCCGTGAACACCTGTTTAAACAGGGCCTCTGATCGTTAACCGCCACAGTGTTCACGGCCTGTTTTGAAACCGGAGTGGTGACTCATTCCTCTCTCGGTTGGAGAAAAACAGATCCGGCCATGCAGGATGGGGCCCCGGCGGGGGGATGGGAGGCCGGCGGCGGTGGATGAACACCGGAGGTGGACGCAGCTGGACTCCCACTCCCAAGGACCCCACATCCTGACAAAAGCCGCGTTGCCATGGAGACGGCGGCTGATCTGAGGGGAGGGAAAATAACACCGCCAGAACGAAGTGATATGCATATCTGTCCTGCCGTGGCTGGAACCAACCGATTGGTCACAAGAGTGGAGTTTGTCCCGGGGTTTTCTTTACACCGTAAACTTTGCCTCCATGTGTCCATGAGGTTTGTTACTGACACTGAGGACAGTAATAATCCCATATTAACCCGGTTATGTGTAAATAAATAGCCGTGTAATCAGCATTTACCCAACTGGAATAGTCATATTCTTATTAAGGAATAATCGAATTAAGACATTATGTAAACATGAAACATTCACCAGCTACTTTAACAATTATCTGTATCTAATAAAGTGACAGTGTGGGATATTAAAGCCCAGATTAAAGCTCCAGTATGTTGTGTGTTGTGCATTCCTCGCTTGTTAAGAGTGGTTATTATCATCGCCATGAGCCGGTCTTGACATTCTCCTCTGACCTTTGTCATCAACAAGGCATTTTCTCCCAGAGAACCACCACTCACTGGATATTTCTCTGTTTTTTTTTTAGAAAATCCTCTGTAAACTCAGGGATACACGGTGGTGCAGTGGCTAGCATTGTAGTTTGCATCCCAGGGCTCTCTTATGTGGAGTTTTGCATTTTCTCCCCATGTAAAGTATCCGGTGAGTGTATGTAAGCCTACACCCTACAACGCTACACTGAAGTGACTCACATGTGACTCAGATCTGTGCTTTAGTGCTGTGTGTTTGCAAAATCCGAATAGATTGGACATAATCTGGTACGTGGCCATGTGACATTAGAAGTTTACATTGGCATTGCAGCAAATCCAAACAATGTTCACCTGAAAGTCAGATATATATTTGTAGTGTGATTATGTATCAAATCTAAATTGAACAATGTGAATGTGGCCTAAAACATTTTATAACAGCACTCATTAATGAATATCTATATTCAGTGTTACATTTATTATGACTTATTTGTTAATTGTTTTTTTTGTTTTTTAAATGTGTTCTATGTTAAAATAAATACATTAATGCATCGAGAAGATAGATGTGTCTATCCTTTTCCCGCCAAAAAGCCTTGCAATCTGGAGGTGGGGGTGTCCAAGGATTGACCTATCAATAATGTCTCCATGACGACCATTGCCCTGGACAACGAGGGATGCTGGGGGTGCTGCAACAACAACAACAACGTAGTTGCATGTGCATCAGTTCACCTCTGAAAGTCCACTTTATAAAGAAATACAGTAACACGAAAATGCACACATTAAAAACGTTTAAATGCGTATTTTAAAGTGTAATATTAAGGGACTGTATGTAACTGCTGGGATTGGGAGCAACCGTGTGGCAATGCTGCAGTTTACACTTTGACCGCTAGATGGTAGTATTGTATCCACAATTAAACCACGAGGAAGAAACCAAAATATGCAGCGAAACGGGGGAAAAACGTAATATAATTTGTAACAAGAAAGTGAGGAGGTCGAGTCTGGTATAATGTGCTTTTTTGCGTCATGCCCATAAACGTTTAATAAACGTTTTCACCCGAAGTAGTGGATGAACAACATTTGTCATTGTCCTGGAATTTGTTATCGATAAAGTTGAGTTTGAATCGTCTCTCGCTGTTGAAGCTATGGCGGCCGATCTAACTGTGGACGGAGTGCCTCCTCCACTCTCTGCTAAAGAGGTTGGGTAAGTTGACAGTCAATTTAAACAACGTTGTCAACACGATAAATAATATGTTTAAACGCACGGTTGTATTAAAAAGTCTTAACATAACAGCGTTGTGGCTGTCGCCTTCCAGCAGAATCACAACATGTAGCATTAGCTTTTGCTAACAGGCTCAGGTTGCATAATTTGTAGCTGGGGTATTTTTAAAGCCTCGCAATGCATTCATTTGCTGCAGCATCATAACATGTCTGTGTAACGTTAATCCTCACGTCGTGTCTCTACAGGTCTTTCGCGTATTTGACCATAAGAGACAGATTACCCATCATCTTGACGAAAGTCATAGACTCGATTCATCGCACCAAACACACGTTCTTTGAACAACATGGAGAGGTACGTCTTATTTTTGAGTTGCACACTTGTTCAGTTCAAATACACTGGCGTCAGTTAAACACTTGATAATGCTTCCCCCACACAGGAGGGAATCCAGGCAGAGAAGCAAACAATATCTCTCCTTTCCAAGCTGAGGAATGAGGTGCAGACTGATAAGCCACTGCTTGCACTGACTGACGACCTGCAGGACACAGAGACTTGGAACCAGTACATGCAGAGACACCAGGAGCTGCAGGGGGATCAGGAGCCTGTCAGCTGGTTCAAGTCGGCATGGCTTTACGTGGAGTGTTACATGTACCGAAGGATACAGGAGGCTGTCTGGCTCCAGTAAGATATGTTTTCAACTTTATTGCTATTGCTTTATGTCCTCCTTTTTGGGTACATGTCTTTTTGATCATGCAATATGTTGCTATATGTGTTTATGATTGCAGTCCTCCCATCCGTGACTTCGATGTCTTTAAGGAGGGAAAGACGCAGAGCTTTTTTGAGTCGCAGCAAGCTGTAATGGCCTTGTGCACTCACTTGGAGGAAATCAACAAGAGCGTGGAACAGCTCTCTAGGAGTCAGCTGCTTGACAATTTCAACACACTGCTGCAGGTCAGTATCTCAGGTTTATTCATCTATTTATCCACAGAATATATTTATTATTGTATTAATGCTAAACAGTTGGGTAGAAGTTTATTTCCTCACTGAAAAATCAGTTGGATAGATGTGTAAGTTTATTTATCATTCACATTTATTCATTTTCTCTTCTAGGTTTCTTTGTGGGGGAACAAATGTGACCTGTCTATCTCTGCTGGTCAAGAAAACTCACAGAAGACCAGTCCATTAGATTCCCTGAGCAGCCTACAACCCTTCATCTTGGTGGATGACTCTAACATGGTGTGGTCGACTCTTATCTCAGCCCAGAAGCCGGGACTATCAGGTGTCAGAGTGGACATTGTACTGGACAATGCTGGCTTTGAGTTAGTCACTGACTTGGTGTTAGCAGATTTCCTGGTTTCCTCCGGCCTTGCTCGGGAGATCCATTTTCACGGCAAATCCTTCCCGTGGTTTGTCTCTGATGTGACGGTGAAGGATTTTCATTGGACCATTCAGCAGACCATGGCAGCCAATCACAAGTGGATGTCTAAGAGCGGTTTCCAGTGGAAGAGCTACTTGAAAGAGGGAGTGTGGTCCTATCATGACCATCCTTTCTGGACACAGCCCCATGAGTTCTGTGACATGGCTGCTGATGCTCCTGATTTGTATACGCGCCTGCAGGGGGCAGACTTGGTGTTGTTTAAAGGTGATCTGAACTACAGGAAGCTGACTGGAGACCGGTACTGGGACTGCACAGTGAGCTTTGATACTGCACTGCAAGGTTTTGAGCCTGCACCACTTTGTAGCCTAAGGACTCTCAAGGCTAATATTCAGGTGGGTCTGCAGCCTGGCCAAGGGGAGAAGCTCACCTCCCAAGATCCAGACTGGATGACAAATGGCAAGTATGCTGTCATTCAGTTCCACAGCCCAAAGTCAGAAGAGTAGGAATGACAACAGGATCACACTGGAAGTAAGAAGTGTCATTAGCAGGAGATACTTTTAAGCCATAAGAACGGGGAAGTAATAGGAGTTTGTTAAATGTTTTTGTTTGCCATCATCAGTTAGCACTTGTTCATGTTTGAAATGCAATGCACAGTAAGTCATTTTAAATACAGATGTATTATTAAATTATACATAAAATGCTACAACTCCCTGTTGTAGAACAGCCGTGGCAAAGTTTGTGCATGCAAGACATTGATGAGTGACATTACATGATGTAATATATAGTAATTTAATTGCTGCTATTTGGACCCTGTTCAGACCTGGTTATAAATATTGTCCCGAGTGATATAACCACTTGCAGACACTTGTTAATGTACAGATCTGAAGGTACTAAGGGCATCCTTAATGCATCCTCAGACCAGATCACAGAAACTACATTTGAAGATGGCTTGAAGACGCATGTGTCCACATTCCTGAGCACGAATTAACGCTTTTCTGTCCTCAAGAGGACGCATTAGAGACGCCAGAGGAGATGCATCCAGGATGCTTTTTTAAATATCAGGTGTTGATACCAGGTCTGAACAGAGCCATAGAGTCAGATCACAGCAGTGTTTGAAACACGATATCTTTGAACACTTTTGCATCATCTACTGTAAGTCTTCATCCTCAATGTCAGTACTTCAGAGCTATAATGTCAAATGGTTTCTCCTCAGCGCTGCTGCTGCTGCTGCTGGGAGAAATCCTATCATGTTCATCAATGAGTTTGATTTAATAAAGAACTGCAATGACTGGTCATCGTTCCCAGCTGTTGTATTTGAAAAGCACGAGAAATTAGAAATGAAAGTGCAGTAATGGCTGTTTTATAACATAATTTTCTGTTGGTATCTTGTGGTGCAGAGCCTCAAATAGGACTTGAATGTCATTCCATCCCCGTTTTATTGGTGTAATTTTTTAAAAATAAATTTAATGACGGTTGTTTCCAGTTGTTGACTTTTTCGTATAGTAAAGGTCAAGTGGGACCTCAAAAAATAGCTGCAAATGCTGCAACCTGTGTCTTACGATCCCATATCTGCTGGTAAAACTGCATTTAATCTGCTGTTAGTTGGCGTCCCTATGAAAATGAAGTCACTTACCACAAGAAGCATTGTCTTCAGCCATTTAAAGGTGCATTATGTAATAAATCTAAAGCAACTGGCCATACAATCCTCCTAATATGTCACAGAGAATCAGGAATAATATTCATATAACAAACTGAACTCACCAACAACAACAGTACAGACAAAATATTTGCAGTAAAAAAACATATTGCAGACTGCAAATCATGTTTATGTTTTGATATCATGTTTTGGAATGTGGCGCCACCTACCGCCGTCTACCAATCATTGCAGTCAGTAGAGTCTCATCTGCCGAGCAACCACAGGTTGCCAGTTACGTCAGAAAACGAAACCTAAAAGACCTCTGTATTTTGAATTTGAAATGTAGTAACCGTTTTTGGCCACATTCTTACATTTGGCACCTTTAAGTATAGGCTATAGCTACATTAGCCAAAATCGTCCAGTTTCTTAATGTAACGACTCCTTCATTTGACTTTTCCCATGGGAAATACAAAATAATTATAATTATATATGTATATATATATCATCAGAGTTACTTGTTTTCCACTTGACCTGACATGTCCTGAAAATTGGCTTGTTTACTCAAGTAAGATGTTGTACAGCGACAGGAAAAAGAAGCCTCTGTGCCAAATGGTGAGTTGTTTTTTTACTCTGTTGGTCATCAGTAGTTCTTTATGGTTGTATTAAAATTCCTTTTCCTGATTCAGTGTTTCTTAGCTAACAATATCATATGAGTAAGTGTCACATTTTTTGGGGATTTCTATTATTTATAGTCAAATTTACAGCTTTATGCTTTAATTATTTATGTTTACAATTCATTTTCTTCACATTTCTTGTTAACACTCCCAATTTTATTTGTATTTGATTAGTTTAAGTGTTTCACGGCACAAGGTTGTTGTTTTTTTTATCTTGATGTCTGGTCCATAAATGACAACAAGGACTAAAAGAATCCTTGAAAATCACAAACCTCCTTTTATTCTATAAAAGTAAAAACTCTCTGCTCCTTTTGCTTCATTTATTTCACCACCGACTACCGTCATCATGTTGTAATACGCTTATTTTATCCTTATTTATTGTTTCTGTACTTTTCTACAAAATGTACAATTATGCTCATGCCAAGTTAAGACGAGCTGCAATCCCTTCATTTGGTAATTATTGACTGACAGAATGTGATTTGACCTCCTGCTCTGTTTGCCGTGTTATGGTGACCTGGCACCTAAACACACCATAGTTATTGATTTGGCTGCTTCTTTAATTTGTTTATCCTTATTTTTAACCTTTCCACTGTTCCCGTTGTGTCCAATGAGCCCAGTTAGATGTCTCCGAGTCAAAGTGATGAGAGGCAAGCGGAGAGAGAGAGAGAGAGAGGAGTAGCAGTCCCAGTCTTTCACACCGCGTATGAGGAGCCACATGTACACGTAAAAGGTGAGAATACATATATATCATGGGAGGATTTTGCCTTTCTTTTTTGCCGTTGTTGTCTAAAACGTTGTCATGTTTCTCATTTCCACAGTAATTCGATTTACGACTGAGTCTCAGGTGTATTCGAGAAACTGGCTGCAAATAGACCGGCCGTACGTCATGCTGTTAGTGTGCAGACTATCGGCTAAATTAACAATAAATATTCAGAGGGAAAAAAATGATGTTGCTGTTTCAGTGGCTGGATTAACATATCAACTGCAGCTGAAGTAAAAGCTTTAGATGCAAGGCAAAGACGGACAAGGGAAGTTATTTTTTAATAAGGGATCACTTTCTGTGTCCATCTTCCTTTCTCCCCCTCAGCCTCGGCTCTCTCCTACACATTAGTAACAGTACAGGAAAAGAAGGAAAGGCTCTGTGAAGGAGGTTGGGAGGAGTCTTTTTGGACGCCTTTCCCCCCCTAATCTGTCTTTATCTGGCTTGGTTGGTGGACGCTCAAGACAGATAGGGCAAGAATTGTGGACCCTTCAAGTTAGCAGACAGGGTTTATTGAAAAAAGAAAAAAAAAGAACAAGAAAAAAAAGAAAAGGGAGACAGAGGAGGAGAGCAGCACTCATCACCACTCCCCCTCCCAGCAAATGAGAGAGCAAGTCTAAATCATGTTGCTTATCAGTGCTGTTGTGCTGTGATGTTGCTCAGGCAGAGCCCAGCACAGAACAGGCAGCCGCGTGGACCTGTACACCGACCCAGAACCGGCCCAGCCTTCTCAGAGCTGGAGACACTCGCCTCGCCGCGTCTCTCACCTCCACCGCCGCCGCGTGCCTCCCACACTGACATGTACCCTGAAGAGAGCCGGGGGTCCGGAGGGGTAGCCAGTGTTGACTTCTTGGAAGGGACGTACGACTACGCCGCCCCTGCCCCTGCTCAGACGCCAGTCTACAGCCACACCAACACTGGCTTCTACTCTGCTCCCCTGGACGATGGCAGTCGTCAGTCCCTGGGCAGTGGGCCTGTCAGTCCTCATGCGTATGTGCCCTCCAGCCCCCGACTCAGCCCCTTCATGCACCCGCCCAGCCACCACTATCTGGAAACCACCGCAACACCCGTCTACAGGTAAGAGAACACAGTGTTTCTCTCACCAGAGAAAGAATAAGTTCTCCTTTTACACTGAATCACTAAGTTAATATATTGTGGCTATTGTTTATAAATGATTCTATTTCACAGACGCAAAGTAAATCACAAGTGGTGTAATCTCCACTGTTTGATTGTTTATTCAGTTTTGTTTGTGCTGTAATGTCATGATTATATAACTGTTATTGGCAAATCCAAATTGAAAGACACTCTTCACAGTTTTTTTTTTTTTTTTTTAAATCCAATACAATGAGTCTGTTCTGCTATGTTTTGTGTCATTTTTAATTGCGATCTGTTAAGTGGATAAATAGTGGTTTTTTTTTAGCCCAGCTTGTTTATATTAATTGGTGTATATATTTCCCAAATGTGTTTACACCCTCGTGTTTCCTGTCGAGTAGCTTTGGGACATAATATTGCTCCCCCAACTAGATTTAATATCTTTAACCCAGTGGCACAAACGAAATGCAGTCAAAAACAAAATTAAACGAGTGCATTGTTTATGTAATCTCTTGCTTTATGCATTGCCATTATCTCTATAGAAAGGATCAAGCTTTGCCCTGGTTGCTAATTCCAGAGATTAAGGACTTTGTCAAGGACCTTGAAAAAGGAACAATACGTAAGAACAACAAAAGTACAGATTGTTTCCTGGCTCAGGTGGAAAATAGCACTCTGCTCTTGTCTTACCCACTGTCACAAGTGTGGTAAATGTCAAAATTCACTTAAATAGTCGATTCTAATATATTTTTTATAATAAATAAGAGCCTTTTTGAGCCGGTGGTTACTGATAACTATAGTTATTATTATCTTTATTGTTGTCGTCGTCATGTTTGTGTAATGTGAAATGGTTGAGGCTGAAATCTGTCCTTGGTTACAGGTCCAGTCAGCAGTCGTCGGCATCCAGAGAGGATCACTGTGGCATCAGTGACGAGGCGTACAGTGTGGGGGAGTCGGGTGCTGGAGCCGCACTCGAGGGATTCGAGATGGCCAAAGAGACACGCTTCTGTGCCGTGTGCAGTGACTATGCCTCTGGGTACCACTACGGGGTGTGGTCCTGCGAGGGCTGCAAGGCCTTCTTCAAGAGGAGCATCCAGGGTAGTTAAGAGTTTGCTGTTTGTTCAACTTATTTTGTCATTGTTTAAGGGTTTAAATTTTATGTAAAAAATTAACTGGATAATTGAGGTGCGAATTCTCACATCAAATTCATTATTTTCTCCTCTATCTTTAAAGGATACCCTAGGAACCCCTAACCCTAAAAAATAATTTTACTACACTTAAACATAAAAATCTATTTTATTTATTAAGCTCCATTTCACAAATCTTTCTTAAGAGGCCTAAGTACACTCATAACAATGATAAACTTAATTTATACAAAATGTGCAAAGTAGCAATGCTACATATTAGACTTTTTGCAGAGATCCGATATGCCTATAGCTCTTGGGCCGATAACCAATAGCAATATATATATAAGTTTTTCCCTGCACCCAACTGCAGAGGTTATTTAGTCTCTTCTATAGTGACATTAGTATAATATTTTGTATAATCATGTCACGGCAGATGAGCAAAATAATTAGCTGCCTATTTATATCCAATAATACATTTTGAAGCCAATATCTGCCAATATCGTTCTGATAATATGCATCCTCAGTACTTGCTTTATAGCAATAGATGGTAAATGCTTTTGTATTTATATAGCCAGTATATATTCCAGTCTTGATGACCACTCGTCAGGAGCAATATGGAGTTAAGTGTCTTGCCCAAGGACACATCGGCTTGTAGACTAGCGGAGCCAGGAATCGAACCCACAACCTTTGGGTTGAAAGACATAAAAATCAGCAGAGTAAATAAAATATTGGGTTTTAAAAGAAACGGGTAAAAGGAATTGGGTCCATTAAACCTGTATTGTTTTCAGGGTAATAAATTAAGAAGTTAAAGTCAGATAAAATCAGGGAAAAAGCTGTTTTGACAAAAGATATAAATTGTTTTAGTTTTTTTCAGTTGTGCGCTATTAATCGTTTACCTTTTACTTGTTGTGTACAACCCACATACACACCACCGCCACCGCCTCTGTGTGCAGATCAAAGCTCTGCCCGCTCAGTCATGTTGCTGATGTGCTGCTTTGAATGTATTGAAAGACCGGTCATAAAGAAATCAGTCGTCTCCATGGCGATGACAAAGCCAAGATGCCTCCATCTCAGATTAATTGAAAATGGGAATGGAGTGTTCCCCCGGCTACTAAATAACCTAAACCTGAAACTGAACGCTGGAGTGTGCAGCTTGAAGTAATAGATTTTTCTCCCATTTCAGGTCACAATGACTACATGTGCCCAGCAACCAATCAGTGTACTATTGACAGGAATCGGAGGAAGAGCTGCCAGGCTTGCCGACTTAGGAAGTGTTACGAAGTGGGCATGATGAAAGGAGGTGAGTAGAAACGCCAGCATCATGTAAGAGATAAAATAAAAAATATTTTTTTTTGTTTTTGTTGGTTAGGGCTGGACGACACGGACAAAAACTTTATCATGATTAGAAAGTTTCACCTCCGTCGATGTCAGATTTTGCTCCTTAATTCTGGATGGATAGCGTAACTATGCTATTATTAATATGCAGTTCCGTGATTTGTTTTCCAACTTGTCAAATAAAAGATTTTATTTCCCAATTTGTAACTACATCCACACACTGATTGTCATATTTGTGGCAGAGAGGAATGGCACAAACGTGCGCTCTGGTGGATGCAGATAAGCTCCAGAGTAACTTTAACAACGACCTTGAAATGATTTCCTCGGAGAACGGCCACTGATTAGCGCACACACACACACACACCCACATTTTTGTTCACATACTTCTCACAAATCCCTCCATTTAATCAACACGGCTTGATTTTATGGCAAAGAAGGGAGTTCAAGTTGTATGTCTGTGTATCTGTATTTTGTTTTTAACCTCAAGGCATGCGTAAGGACCGCAGCCGCGTTCTGAGGCGTGACAAAAGACGCACTGGGACTACTGAGCAAGATAAGGCCTCCAGGGACCTGGACAACAAAACAGTGCCCCTCCAGGACGGGAGGAAACGTGGCGGCAGCACTAGAGCGGGCGGCAGAGGAGGAAAGTCATCCGTCACAAGCATGCCGCCTGACCAGGTGAAAATTTGGATGTGAAAGAGGACGAGTGGCCGTCTATAGACCAAGGGGCAGCAGTGACTCAGTGTTAGAGCGGGTCATCGTTCAGCTGGAAGGTTGAGGGGTCAATTCCATGGGGCTCTGTGAGTTAATATCCCGATAAATCCCTGGGGAAGACATTTAACCCCAACAAAAAACCCCATAGATATGCTCTATGAATGTCTTATTATCTGTATTTGTAGTCATCGTAAAGAAGTTTTAAATTTCACAGTTAATGAACTGACAAGTGTTTATCCGTTACTTTTCCAGGTGCTCCTCCTGCTCCAGGGTGCCGAGCCCCCAATCCTGTGCTCCCGTCAGAAGCTGAGTCGCCCTTACACTGAGGTCACCATGATGACGCTGCTCACCAGCATGGCCGACAGAGAGCTGGTCCACATGATCGCCTGGGCCAAGAAGCTTCCAGGTATTTCTTTATCCAGCAGTATGAACTTTTGCAATGGCACAATGTGAGTAAGTATCCTGACCAAAAATGAGAAATGTAAAATTATTGTCTTCTGCCCTGTACGTGAAAATAAAAATGGAAGCTTTTGGAAACAGAGGAAACGGATGAACTCATGTTAGTCATGTTCAAAAGAACATGATTAACATGACTAAAAACGAATGTTTTCCGCATTTTACCTCAAGCGAGATTGCGACTGTTGCTTGGCAGAGATGTTCAGAAATACTTGTCCTGTACGTAGAAAGATGAGGGCAGGTGCAGAGCAGGTTTTGCCGGAGCACAGTGACATTTTTCAAAAAGCCTGGAAACGCCGTCTTTTCCAAACATCCCCGCGTACAGACGCAATGTAGAACAAAGGTGGTGGCCCCTTCGACCGCCGCTCTGTTTGACTGCTTAGGCAACAGTGACGGCAGAGTGACAGGTGACCTTTATCGTGGGGGCACATCTGGACACATACACACACACAAATGCAGAGCCATTACGGTGATGGTAATTACAGTCATCAGCTTTGAGAGGATTGTTTGGCCAATCTGCTGGAACCCCACAGAGCATAAATGCAGTATAAGACACATCACCCTTTTGCACACACTTTACACACACACACACACACACAGTCACATTACGGTGACATGCATTCATTTCCTGCTGACTTACCTTAACCATAACTACGACTTGTTTAACCCTAACCTTAAAACATGACGTTCACCTTAAAATTGAATAATTTGCATTAAGGGGACTTGGTTTTTGTCCTCGTAAGGAAGACAAGTCCCCATAATGTGACTGTGTAAACAGATTTAATCCCTCACATGTGTAATTCCTGGAATAGACACTTAACATTTCAATTGCACAGCTATCCTTTTAAGGACTCTGCCTTTAAGACTTCCAGCCTTAAACAAAGCCTTATATCTAACCCTACAATCACCAGTTAATTCCTTAACCCTAACATTAAAGCCTTAAAGGTGCATTATGTAATAAATCTAAATCAACTGGCAATAAAATCCTCCTAATATGTCACAGAGACTCAGGAATAATGTTCATATAACAAACTGAACTCACCAACAACATCAGTACAGCCAAAATATTTTGCAGACTGCAAATCATGTTTATGTTTTGAAATCATGTTTTGGCATGTGGCGCCACCTACCGCCATCTACCAATCATTGCAGTCAGTTGATTCTCAGCTGCCGAGCAACCACGGGTTACCAGTTACGTCAGAAAACCTGAAAGACCTCCGTATTTTGAATTTGAATGTAGTAACCGTTTTTGACCACATTCTTACATATGGCACCTTTAAAACTTAAGAAAAGAGGTTCTGCCTCCAGTTTTTTCTAAATGCAGGTCAGTTTAAGGTCACAACAAGGTAATCAATTTAAAGGACACACACTTACCCTAAACTTAAACCATCACAACTAAATAGATTCTACACCTAACCAAGTCTTAACCCTGAAAAAGCCCTTTAAAGACACAAAATGTCCCCACAAAGATAGGTGTTTACATTTTTTGGACCTCACAAAGACATTAACACACACACATCCTCACAGGCTGTCTTAAGTGAGTAAATCCTGATTTTGAGGTGTCACTAAAAGCCAAAGGAAATACGGTTATAATTGCGAAGGGTCCTGAACACATACATGGGGGTGAGGGTGGGGGGGGGGACAATGAAGGTGAATTGACTGTAATTATATATGAAGTGAGACAGCTGAGTGCCAGTGATAAGGCTTTGTATGGGAGCAGAGACTTTGCAGGTGGATTCATTTAAGCAACAGTTAGTTCTTTGGCTGAAAGCAGAGGCTTAAATATGTTTTGTTTTCATGAAGGTACCGGAAAAATACTATAAACTCTGGCAGTGTTTATGTTTCACACCATTTTATAGTCTGGGTTAGGGTTAGCAGTTTAGGGACATCTGTTAGTTGGAGTTGTTTTGAGAGCATGTTTGTCAAAGAGTGGATGTGAACGTCTGCTCAAAACTGTCCGTGTGGTTCCCCTTCGCTCTCTTTCCAGCGTGGGTCCTTTTGACAAAATGCTTTTCGGGTGTGTTTCTCTAGGTTTCCTGCAGCTGTCCCTTCACGACCAGGTGCAGCTGCTGGAGAGCTCCTGGTTGGAGGTGCTCATGATTGGACTCATCTGGAGGTCCATTCACTGCCCAGGCAAGCTCATCTTCGCACAGGACCTCATCCTGGACAGGTAGTTAGCAGAACTCGCCTCATGTCTTCGTGACATGCACCTTTCTTTACTTTTTTTTTCTCTCTCTCATCTTCTCTCCTTACTTTTCCCCCTGCCTATTTCTCCGTCTTCATCCGACTCTCGAAGATGTTACAAGTGATACATCAGCATTGTAGATTTTCCATTTCACACCTGGCCCACCATTGTGTCATCTCAACACGTCCATCAGAGAGTGAAAGACTAATTACCTGCTCCCCGTGGAGAGAAGAGCAGCCTCTCTCTGACCTGAAATACTCCCTCGTTATTACGGCGCTAAACTGGCAAACCCGTACAGAGACTTAATCAAAGCCTCAATGCAAGGAATGATGGAAAAGAAGGGAGAGAGATGATGGGAAAGCAGAGAGAATTACAGATGCACGGGGACACGAGACACTGCTTTGTTCTGCTTTTTGCAGGAACATTTCCAGCCTCGTTGACTGACCACACCTCAGCATTCAGAGAAACACAGCAGAGAAAAAAGGTGGATGAGGGAGAAATGCAGACAGACAGACAGACAGACAGAGCTCTTAGCGTCTGATGTGCTTGATGGCCCCCATTTGATTCAAAAGTGTATTACCGAGCATTATCTCTAAACCCCGGTCTCCGTATGAGTGTGCTCCCCAATTGGACATGATAACTAAAATGCTGCAGGTCAGGGTTGGCAAATTCCCCTGCCTGTGTGCAGTCCAAGTTTATCTTGCACTCAAACCGCTGGATATTACCCATCTTTCCGTCACTTTTCAGCTGTGCCGACAAAATAGAGCGCCGCGGCGATTCAGGCCATTAGACGTTTATGTGGCCGCTTTTTTTTTTTTTTTTTTTCGCAGAGTTTCTTTGTCGTGGGTCTTCTTTCCTCTGAAGATGTGAGGATGACATTAACAACCATGTGGTTAAATTCTGATTTAATACAGATCAGACCTGACAATAGAATTTCTGAACTAAGTCGTCTGAACTAAAACCTCTAGATTTGTGATTTGACTGTTGAGTTTTTTGGAAAACAAGCTCCCATTATTGGACACATAATGTCCACTCATATGTGCTGTACTTTATCATCTGCTTTCATCTTCTATTGAAAAACAGCTGAAACTAAATGATTGAGAATACACTCTTAGAAATAAGGGTTCTGAAAGGGTCCTTCTACGAGGGCTGAGGTTCTACCTGGAACCATTTGCTTCTGAAAAACCCTTTCCCGAAAGGTTCTTGGTAACACTAATGGTTCCAGTGAGAACCATTTTGATCCAGAGAACCCTGTAAAACCCCTTTCCTGAATAAAGGGTTTTAAAAGGGTTCTTGGTGCAAGTACCTGGAACCAAAGAGGGTTTTCCTATTAGGACAAACTGAAGACCCTTATATGGTTCTACTTAGCACTTTTATTTGTAAGAGTTTAGAGCTGAAACAACTTATCGGTTTGAAGCTCTTTTCATGATTAAAACAAGATTTCTGATTGTTTTAGCTTCTTAAAGGTGAACCTTGTCTTCGTTTCTTTGCTCCACATAACAAAGAAATCATTCTAACTGAATCATTTTTGGTTTGTGGACAAAACAAGGCGTTCGAGAACATCTTCATTTCTATATAATAATCCAAATAATCGTTATTTGAAAATTATTAATTATTAGTTGACTTATTTTCCCATAGACTTCCATTCAAATAGGGTTATATTTGCTGCCAGTGGAGTCGCCCCCTGGTGGCTATCCAGTATATACTTTCTCCCTGATTTGGGAAGAGCAATCCAGTTGGATATTGAAAAATGGATAATTATAATTCTCTTATAATTCATCTGCTTTTGTCCTTCCTTTTCCTTTTCTCTGGGTGTAAATAGTGGAGTTATATGTTTTTCTTTCTAACTATATTATAACAATGATCATATGATCATACACCATATCATACAAGTCCTAATAATGTATACAATAAATACAGAGACATGATATCCATTCATCCATTGCAGTGTAAAACTGAAAAGAAGAGTGACCAAAGGAGATACAGGCTTTGTGGGTCTGAATATTGAGTAGTGACTGTAGATATGAAGGTGTTTTCCCAAAGAGAGCAGTCTGAGTGAGGGTCAGTTCACCAGGGCAATTGAAAATAAAGTTTGTATATGAGTCACTTCAGCCTGGTGAACACAAAGTACCAACTATTTCCCCATGTCTTTCTCTCTTTTATTCTTTCCTTCAGGAATGAAGGCAACTGCGTGGAGGGCATGGCTGAGATCTTTGACATGCTGCTGGCCACCACCTCCCGCTTCCGCATGCTCAAACTCAAGCCCGAGGAGTTCGTCTGCCTCAAAGCCATCGTCCTGCTCAACTCTGGTGAGGCAACAACGCCGCCGCTGTCACCCGAGTTCACATTTCTATTTACTCTGTTGCGAGATAAACTGGGAGGAAAACGAGTGCCTGGAAACACTGGCCGTGGCAGCAGCAGCAGCAGCAGTGTTCTTAACAAGGCCCTGCATTGTCAATATGCCTGATAACTGTTTCCATGACGACATGACACTGGTCAGGGCCCTGTTTTTGTCTTGGATTTTGAGATATTCTCTAAGGGAAAAGTGAAATACCAGTGACACAAGTGGCACAGCTGCTTGAGCTGCATGAACATTTGATCACTGTGTGGGCAACTACTGCTCTTATTCCACGTATGTGTGAGTCAGATGTTTCATCAAATAAACCTTGCCATTGCTGGTTCATGGTAGATTTAAACCTGAATCAGTAGCGTGATGAGCATATCCGTGTTGGAGACGTCGCAGTGAGCTTCTGTTCCTCCTCTTTTAGGTTCCTTCTCTTTCTGCACCGGCACGATGGAGCCACTCCACGACGCGTCCGCGGTGCAGGACATGCTGGAGACCATCACAGATGCTCTCATTCATCACATCAGCCAAACTGGATGCTCTGTTCAGCAGCAGTGGAGACGACAGGCCCAGCTTCTCCTCCTGCTCTCCCACATCAGACACATGAGGTAAAAAAAGAAATAGCATGAAAAGGACCAATTTAAGGTGTTCAAAATTAGCTTAAAAAGGGGTAAATGTATGTTTTAGAACCAACGGTTAATCGACACAAAAGTACAAAATCTGTTTGGGAGTAGCATGAAAGGGTGGAGATACGAGCGACTGAGCTATCTGATGCTTCCATGTTAAGTAATGTTTGCTAAAAATAGCAGACTCCATTGTTTTAAAAGATTGAATCTATTTTTAAATATGAAACTCCTTTTCCTTTTTGTCACAACCTCTCAATGATATAGATCATTTCTCTTTTTTTCCCAATGCACGATTGCTTTAAAACGGAGCTCCTGAAGTGAAAAGAGAAAAAAAAAAAAAAAAACTTGAAATCTTGAGTTTCAAAGTAAAATATGAAAAAAAAAAATCATCAATTCTTTTTCTCATTTTTTTAAATCTGGAGTTTCAAAGTGGAGATCTCGAGTTTCCAAAAAAATATGTAAAAAAAACATTTCATAAATTTTTTTTCAGTTTTTGAAATCTCGAGTTTCAAATTCAACATCTAAAGTTTCCAAAAAATGCTGAAAAATAAAAATCCAAATTTTTTTTGGGTCATTTTTTGAAATCTCAAGTTTCCAAAAAATGCTGAAAAAAAAATCCAACATTTTTTTGGGTAATTTTTTGAAATCTCAAGTTTCCAAAAAATGATGAAAAAAAAAATCCAAAATTTTTTGGGGTAATTTTTTGAAATCTCAAGTTTCCAAAAAATGATGAAAAAAAAATTCCCAAATTCTTTTGGGTAATTTTTTGAAATCTCAAGTTTCCAAAAATTGCTGGGAAGAAAATTTTACTTTTTTTTTTTTTTTTGAAACTCGAGATCTTGAATTTGAAACTCGATGTTTCAAGATTTTTTTTTATTGTAATTTTTTTCTCTCATGTCATTTTGGGGGCTCCATACGTTAAAATGTTTTTATTTATTTTTTATTTTTTTGTCTATTATGTTTGCAGTTTGTCGCGAAGCCTTTTGTATTTTGGTTACGGCACAATTGCTCTGTCTACACAAGCAGAAAAATAAAGGTGTAAGAATATTTAGTTGGTTCTGGTCTTTTTGAGGAATTTGGTGTCGCTAATAAAAGTAGTAAAGTGCTTATTAAGACACATTTACAGTTTGAATACTGAATAAAAAATACTCAACATGCAAAGGAATGAGTTCTTCTGACTCATTTATTCGTTTCCTTACTTTTTTTCTTTTACTTCCTGTACTTGTATCTGTCCAATACCATCAATACAAAATGTGGAGAATGAATTGAAGAAAACTCTGTCTTATGTTGGAACTAGACAAATAAATTAACGGCTACATCTTAATATTTTGGAATTTTTCCTAAGAAGGTTTCATTAGAGGCAATTTCTCTATTCAAAGTCAGATGATCAAGGATGAAGGAAGCAGGTTAGGGTTAAAATCCTCACGTCCGCTTTCTGCTCCTCACAGCAACAAAGGCATGGAGCATCTCTACAGCATGAAGTGCAAGAACAAGGTGCCGCTGTACGACCTGCTGCTGGAGATGCTGGACGCTCACTGCCTTCACCGGCCAGCAAGACCAGCCGAGGCCTGGCTCCAGTTGGACATAGAGTCCTCCACTATCATGAACGACAACGACGACAACAACGACAACAGCGGTGGCGGCGGCGGTGTCTCATCTTCAGCAGGCTCCAGTTCAGGACCTCGCAGCAGCCACGAGAGTCCGAGCAGAGCCGCGTCAGGTCCAGGTGTCCTGCAGTACGGAGGGTCCCACTCTGACTGCACCCACATCCTATGAGGTCGAACGCAGGGTTACGTCATTGATGAGGATGATGTGTGGAGTTCAGGAGGAAGGATTTAACACTTGTATTTGAAATTCGTGTTATCAGATAATTATTTATGAATTGAGTTGTCGTCGTCGTAGTTGTTTAGGAAGGAAAAACTCCTTTGCGCTGTTTCCAATTCACAACAATCTACGAGCTTTGATGCAGTTTCTTCTTTATCTGTGACTTTTTTAAAAAGTAAAACAGCCAGCATTCATTCATATTATGGCTTTTTCTTCTGTTAAAGTGATTTCAAATGATGAGCAGCTAATTTTCTTTGCCTCAACCAAAGTGCACTTCCCCTGGAGTTTGAGGGACTGGCATTATCTTTACTTTCACAAACAAAAAAAAGTCTTTGACTGCAGTTAAAACGGCAAAATAGTGGGTAAAATGAAAGTGGAACTGATTTTGATCATTTAAAAACATTTCTGGGGAGAAATAAAAATTAAAAAATGTGAATTATTTGTTGAAATTGTAATACCAAAACAAATTGTATGATTTGAACCTGGAGCACTGATTAAATAATGAGGGTAGCCTGACGTCAGGGTTACGTCATTTATGAGGCTGTCCTGACGTTCCACAGGTGTTTGTGTACAAAGCTTTGATTTTTGTCCTGACGTTCAACATTTTGATCATGTAAAAAATGACAACCGACCAGCTCAACCCTGTCTTTTGTTTCATAGACACATGATGAGAACGTTAGATTTGACAGCTGTTCAGTCTGATGCGATTGTCATTTGTTCACTGTGCATAAAAATAAAAGCCTCAACACAGAAGTGAGTATTTCATGTTTTATTATTTGCAAAAAAATATTCTCAATGGAGTTGGCGTTTTATCAAACTGTACATATATAAATAACCGTTTTCATATTTAATTGTCTTTATTTTTACAGATTTTGGTTGACAACACTGCAGAATAATAAGCGCAGTTATTACAAGCACACTATTCATGTAATGTCACAGCCATGTATTAAAAACACTACCAGTGATTGATTGGCTTTCTCAAAAGCAGAGGACTTTCAAGTGCATGCTCAAACATGAAGATCATTTTTTTTTTTTTTTACAAAAACATTACAATACAATGTCGTCCAAAATTGTTTGTTTTTTTGGTCCAAACTTTGATAAAAATGGCAAATTATACAATGTCGTCGAAAGTTTGACCATTTTTATGAAAAAAAATTTTGGTCCAAAATTGGACAAAAACGTCATACTATACTATGTCGTCCACAATTGGACAATTTTTCTGAAAACATTTTTTTTTAGCCCAATATTTGACCAAAGCATCCTACTATACGATGTCATCGACTTCAATGTCATCAAAACTTGACAAAAAGGTCATACTATACTATGTAGTACTTCATACTATACTATGTCGTCCAAAATCTGACCATTTTTTGAAAAACCTTTTTTTGGTCTAAAACTTGACAAAAAGGTCATACTATACTATGTAGTATGTCATACTATACTATGTCGTCCAAAATCTGACCATTTTTTTGAAAAAACTTTTTTTGGTCCAAAACTTGACGAAAAGGTCATACTATACTATGTAGTACGTCATACTATACTATGTCGTCCAAAATGTGACCATTTAAAAAAAAATAAAAAATTGGTCCAAAATTGGACAAAACTTCATACTATACTGTCGTCCAAAAATTTGACAATTTTTTTAAAAACATTTTTTTTATCCCAAAATGTGACCAACGCGTCATACTATACTATGTCATCGACCTCAATGTCATACTACACTGTTTCGTCCAAAATCTGACCTTTTTTTTTTTTTTTAATTTGGTCCAAAATTGGACAAAAACGTCATACTATACTATGTCGTCCAAAATTGGATAAAACATTTTTGAAAACATTTTTTTAGCCCAAAATGTGACCAAAGCGTCATACTATACTATGTCATCGACCTCAATGTCATACTACACTGTTTCGTCCAAAATCTGACCATTTTTTTGAAAAAAAGAAATTGGTCCAAAATTGGACAAAAACGTCATACTATACTATGTCGTCCAAAATTGGATAAAAAATTTTTGAAAACATTTTTTTAGCCCAAAATGTGACCAAAGCGTCATACTATACTATGTCATCGACCTCAATGTCATACTACACTGATTTGTCCAAAATCTGACCATTTTTTTGAAAAAAGGAAATTGGTCCAAAATTGGACAAAAACGTCATACTATACTATGTCGTCCAAAATTGGACAATTTTTTTGAAAACATTTTTTTTTGCCCAAAATGTGACCAAAGCGTCATACTATACTATGTCATCGACCTCAATGTCATACTACACTGTTGGTCCAAAATCTGACATTTTTTTATTTATTTTTTTGGTCCAAAATTGGACACAAACGTCATACTATACTATGACGTCCAAAATTGGAAAAAAATTTTGAAAACATTTTATTTAGCCCAAAGTGTGACCAAAGCGTCATACTATAATATGTCATCGACCTCAATGTCATACTCGTCCAAAAATTTGACAATTTTTTTTTAAACATTTTTTTTTTCCCAAAATGTGTCCAAAGCATTATACTATACTATGTCATCGACCTCAATGTCATACTACACTATTTCGTCCAAAATCTGACAATTTTTTTGAAAAAAGGATTTTGGTCCATAATTTGACCAAAACGTCATACTATACTATGTCGTCCAAAAGTTTGACAATTTTTTTGTATACATTTTTGTTATCCCAAAATGTGACCAAAGCGTCATACTATACTATGTCATACTACACTATTTCGTCCAAAATCTGACAATTTTTTTGAAAAAAGGATTTTGGTCCATAATTTGACCAAAACGTCATACTATACTATGTCGTCCAAAAGTTTGACAATTTTTTTGTAAACATTTTTGTTATCCCAAAATGTGACCAAAGCGTCATACTATATTATGTCATCGACCTCAATGTCATACTACACTGTTTTGGCCAAAATCTGACCATTTTTTTGAAAAAAAGAAATTCGTCCAAAATTTGACAAAAACGTCATAATATACTATGTCATCCAAATTTGGATACATTTTTTGAAAACATTTTTTTAGCCCAAAATGTGACATAAGCGTCATACTATACTATGTCATCGACCTCAATGTCATACTACACTGTTTCGTCCAAAATCTGACCATTTTTTTGAAAAAAAGAAATTGGTCCAAAATTGGATAAAAACGTCATACTATACTATGTCATCCAAAATTGGATACATTTTTTGAAAACATTTTATTTAGCCCAAAATGTGACCAAAGCGTCATACTATACTATGTCATCGACCTCAATGTCATACTACACTGTTTCGTCCAAAATCGGAACACTTTTTTTGAAAAAAAGAAATTGGTCCAAAATTGGACAAAAACGTCATACTATACTATGTCGTCCAAAATTGGATACATTTTTTGAAAACATTTTATTTAGCCCAAAATGTGACCAAAGCGTCATACTATACCATGTCATCGACCTCAATGTCATACTACACTGTTTCGTCCAAAATCTGACCATTTTTTTGAAAAAAAGAAATTGGTCCAAAATTGGACAAAAACGTCATACTATACTATGTCGTCCAAAATTGGATACATTTTTTGAAAACATTTTATTAGCTCAAAATGTGACCAAAGTGTCATACTATACTATGTCATCGACCTCAATGTCATACTACACTGTTTCGTCCAAAATCTGACCATTTTTTTGAAAAAAAGAAATTGGTCCAAAATTGGACAAAAACGTCATACTGTACTATGTCGTCCAAAATTGAACAATTTTTTTGAATTTTTTTTTTAGCCCAAAATGTGACCAAAGCGTCATACTATACTATGTCATCGACCTCAATGTCATACTACACTGATTCGTCCAAAATCTGACCATTTTTTTGAAGAAAAAGGAAATTGGTCCAAAATTGGACAAAAACGTCATACTGTACTATGTCGTCCAAAATTGAACAATTTTTTTGAATTTTTTTTTTAGCCCAAAATGTGACCAAAGCTAAGGTCGATGACATACTATACTATGTCATCGACCTCAATGTCATACTACACTGTTTCGTCCAAAATCTGACCATTTTTTTGAAAAAAAGAAATTGGTCCAAAATTTGACAAAAACGTCATACTATACTATGTCGTCCAAAATTGGACAATTTTTTTGAAAACATTTTTTTAGCCCAAAATGTGACCAAAGCGTCATACTATACTATGTCATCGACCTCAATGTCATACTACACTGTTTCGTCCAAAATCTGACCATTTTTAAAAAAAAAAAGAAATTGGTCCAAAATTGGACAAAAACGTCATATGTTGTCCAAAATTGGATACATTTTTTGAAAACATTTTATTAAGCCCAAAATGTGTCCAAAGCGTCAAACTATACTATGTCATCGACCTCAATGTCATACTACACTGTTTCGTCCAAAATCTGACCATTTTTTTGAAAAAAAGAAATTGGTCCAAAATTGGACAAAAACGTCATACTATACTATGTCGTCCAAAATTGGATACATTTTTTGCAAACATTTTTTTAGCCCAAAATGTGACCAAAGCGTCAAACTATACTATGTCATCGACCTCAATGTCATACTACACTGATTCGTCCAAAATCTGACCATTTTTTTGAAAAAAGGAAATTGGTCGAAAACTGGACAAAAACGTCATACTATACTATGTCGTCCAGAATTTGGACAATTTTTTTGAAAACCATTTCTTTAGCCCAAAATGTGACCAAAGCGTCATACTATACTATGTCATCGACCTCAATGGCATACTACACTGTTTTGTCCAAAATCTGACCATTTTTTTGAAAAAAAGAAATTAGTCCAAAATTGGACAAAAACGTCATACTATACTGTCGTCCAAAATTGGATACATTTTTTAAAAACATTTTATTTAGCCAAAAATGTGACCAAAGCGTCATACTATACGATGTCTTCGACCTCAATGTCATACTACACTGTTTCGTCCAAAATCTGACCATTTTTTTGAAAAAAAGAAATTGGTCCAAAATTGGACAAAAACATCATACTATACTATGTCGTCCAAAATTGGATACATTTTTTGAAAACATATTATTTAGCCCAACATGTGACCAAAGCGTCATACTATACTATGTCATCGACCTCAATGTCATACTACACTGTTTCGTCCAAAATCTGACCTTTTTTTTTTTTTTAATTTGGTCCAAAATTGGACAAAAACGTCATACTATACTATGTCGTCCAAAATTGGAAAAAAACATTTTGAAAACATTTTTTTAGCCCAAAATGTGACCAAAGCGTCATACTATACTATGTCATCGACCTCAATGTCATACCACACTGTTTCGTCCAAAATCTGACCATTTTTTTGAAAAAAAGAAATTGGTCCAAAATTGGACAAAAACGTCATACTATACTATGTCGTCCAAAATTGGATAAATTTTTTGAAAACATTTCATTAAGTCCAAAATGTGTCCAAAGCGTCATACTATACTATGTCATCGACCTCAATGTCATACTACACTGTTTCATCCAAAATCTGACCATTTTTTTGAAAAAAAGAAATTGGTCCAAAATTGGACAAAAACGTCATACTATACTATGTCGTCCAAAATTGGACAATTCTTTTGAAAACATTTTTTTTTGCCCAAAATGTGACCAAAGCGTCATACTACACTATGTCATCGACCTCAATGTCATACTACACTGTTTCGTCAAAAATCTGACCTTTTTTTTTTTTTTTTTTTTGGACCAAAATTGGACAAAAACGTCATACTATACTATGTCGTCCAAAATTGGATACATTTTTTGAAAACATTTTATTTAGCCCAAAATGTGACCAAAGCGTCATACTATACTATGTCATTGACCTCAATGTCATACTACACTGTTTCGTCAAAAATCTGACCTTTTTTTTTTTTTTTTTTTTTTGGACCAAAATTGGACAAAAACGTCATACTATACTATGTCGTCCAAAATTGGACAATTTTTTTGAAAACATTTTTTTTCGCCCAAAATGTGACCAAAGCGTCATACTATACTATGTTATCGACCTCAATGTCATACCACACTGTTTCGTCCAAAATCTGACCATTTTTTTGAAAAAAAGAAATTGGTCCAAAATTGGCCAAAAACGTCATACTATACTATGTCGTCCAAAATTGGATAAATTTTTTGAAAACATTTTATTAAGCCCAAAATGTGTCCAAAGCGTCATACTATACTATGTCATCGACCTCAATGTCATACTACACTGTTTCATCCAAAATCTGACCATTTTTTTGAAAAAAAGAAATTGGTCCAAAATTGGACAAAAACGTCACATACTATACTATGTCGTCCAAAATTGGACAATTCTTTTGAAAACATTTTATTTAGCCCAAAATGTGACCAAAGCGTCATACTATACTATGTCATCGACCTCAATGTCATACTACACTGTTTCGTCAAAAATCTGACCTTTTTTTTTTTTTGGACCAAAATTGGACAAAAACGTCATACTATACTATGTCGTCCAAAATTGGATACATTTTTGAAAACATTTTATTTAGCCCAAAATGTGACCAAAGCGTCATACTATACTATGTCATTGACCTCAATGTCATACTACACTGTTTCGTCCAAAATCTGACCTTTTTTTTTTTTTTTTTTTTTGGACCAAAATTGGACAAAAACGTCATACTATACTATGTCGTCCAAAATTGGACAATTTTTTTGAAAACATTTTTTTTTGCCCAAAATGTGACCAAAGCGTCATACTATACTATGTTATCGACCTCAATGTCATACCACACTGTTTCGTCCAAAATCTGACCATTTTTTTGAAAAAAGAAATTGGTCCAAAATTGGCCAAAAACGTCATACTATACTATGTCGTCCAAAATTGGATAAATTTTTTGAAAACATTTTATTAAGCCCAAAATGTGTCCAAAGCGTCATACTATACTATGTCATCGACCTCAATGTCATACTACACTGTTTTGTCCAAAATCTGACCATTTTTTTGAAAAAAAGAAATTGGTCCAAAATTGGACAAAAACGTCATACTATACTATGTCGTCCAAAATTGGACACATTTTTTGAAAACATTTTATTTAGCCCAAAATGTGACCAAAGCGTCATACTATACTATGTCATCGACCTTAATGTCATACTACACTGTTTCGTCCAAAATCTGACCACTTTTTTTGAAAAAAAGAAATTGGTCCAAAATTGGACAAAAACGTCATACTATACTATGTCGTCGAAAATTGGACAATTTTTTTGAAAACATTTTTTTTTGCCCAAAATGTGACCAAAGCGTCATACTATACTATGTCATCGACCTCAAAGTCATACTACACTGATTCGTCCAAAATCTGACCATTTTTTGGAAAAAAAAAAATTGGTCCAAAATTGGACAAAAAACGTCATACTATACTATGTCGTCCAAAATTGGAAACATTTTTTGAAAACATTTTATTTAGCCCAAAATGTGACCAAAGCGTCATACTATACGAAGTCATCGACCTCAATGTCATACTACACTGATTCGTCCAAAATCTGACCATTTTTTTGAAAAAAGGAAATTGGTCCAAAATTGGACAAAAACGTCATACTATACTATGTCGTCCAAAATTGGACACATTTTTTGAAAACATTTTATTTAGCCCAAAATGTGACCAAAGCGTCATACTATACTATGTCATCGACCTTAATGTCATACTACACTGTTTCGTCCAAGATCTGACCTTTTTTTTTTTTTTTTTATTTGGTCCAAAATTGGACAAAAACGTCATACTATACTATGTCGTCCAAAATTGGACACATTTTTTGAAAACATTTTATTTAGCCCAAATGGGACCTAAAGCGTCATACTATACTATGTCATCGACCTTAATGTCATACTACACTGTTTCGTCCAAAATCTGACCATTTTTTTGAAAAAAAGAAATTGGTCCAAAATTGGCCAAAAACGTCATACTATACTATGTCGTCCAAAATTGGATACATTTTTTGAAAACATTTTATTAAGCCCAAAATGTGTCCAAAGCGTCATACTATACTATGTCATCGACCTCAATGTCATACTACACTGTTTCGTCCAAAATCTGACCATTTTTTTAAAAAAAGAAATTGGTCCAAAATTGGACAAAAACGTCATACTATACTATGTCGTCCAAAATTGGACACATTTTTGAAAACATTTTATTTAGCCCAAAATGTGACCAAAGCGTCATACTATACTATGTCATCGACCTCAAAGTCATACTACACTGATTGGTCCAAAATCTGACCATTTTTTGGAAAAAAACGTCATACTATACTATGTCGTCCAAAATTGGAAAAAAAATTTAAAACGTTTTTTTTTGCCCAAAATGTGTCCAAAGCGTCATACTATACTATGTCGTTCAAAATTGGATACATTTTTGAAAACATTTTATTTAGCCCAAAATGTGACCAAAGCCTCATACTATACTATGTCATCGACCTCAATGTCATACTACACTGATTCGTCCAAAATCTGACCATTTTTTTTTAAAAAAGAAATTGGTCCAAAATTGGACAAAAACATCATACTATACTATGTCGTCCAAAATTGGATACATTTTTTGAAAACATTTTATTTAGCCCAAAATGTGACCAAAGCGTCATACTATACTATGTCCTCGACCTCAATGTCATACTACACTGATTCGTCCAAAATCTGACCATTTTTTTGAAAAAAAGAAATTGGTCCAAAATTGGACAAAAACGTCATACTATACTATGTCGTCCAAAATTGGACAATTTTTTTGAAAACATTTTTTTTCTGCCCAAAATGTGACCAAAGCGTCATACTATACTATGTCATCGACCTCAAAGTCATACTACACTGTTTCGTCCAAAATCTGACCATTTTTTTGAAAAAAAGAAATTGGTCCAAAATTGGACAAAAACATCATACTATACTATGTCGTCCAAAATTGGATACATTTTTTGAAAACATTTTATTTAGCCCAAAATGTGACCAAAGCGTCATACTATACTATGTCATCGACCTCAATGTCATACTACACTGTTTCGTCCAAAATCTGACCATTTTTTTTAAAAAAAGAAATTGGTCCAAAATTGGACAAAAACGTCATACTATACTATGTCGTTCAAAATTGGATACATTTTTTGAAAACATTTTATTTAGCCCAAAATGTGACCAAAGCGTCATACTATACTATGTCATCGACCTCAATGTCATACTACACTGATTCGTCCAAAATCTGACCATTTTTTAAAAAAAAAGAAATTGGTCCAAAATTGGACAAAAACATCATACTATACTATGTCGTCCAAAATTGGATACATTTTTTGAAAACATTTTATTTAGCCCAAAATGTGACCAAAGCGTCATACTATACTATGTCATCGACCTCAATGTCATACTACACTGATTCGTCCAAAATCTGACCATTTTTTTGAAAAAAAGAAATTGGTCCAAAATTGGACAAAAACATCATACTATACTATGTCGTCCAAAATTGGATACATTTTTTGAAAACATTTTATTTAGCCCAAAATGTGACCAAAGCGTCATACTATACTATGTCATCGACCTCAATGTCATACTACACTGTTTCGTCCAAAATCTGACCATTTTTTGAAAAAAAGAAATTGGTCCAAAATTGGACAAAAACATCATACTATACTATGTCGTCCAAAATTGGACAATTTTTTTGAAAACATTTTATTTAGCCCAAAATGTGACCAAAGCGTCATACTATACTATGTCATCGACCTCAATGTCATACTACACTGTTTCGTACAAAATCTGACCATTTTTTTGAAAAAAAGAAATTGGTCCAAAATTGGACAAAAACGTCATACTATACTATGTCGTCCAAAATTGGACAATTTTTTTGAAAACATTTTTTTTCTGCCCAAAATGTGACCAAAGCGTCATACTATACTATGTCATCGACCTCAAAGTCATACTACACTGATTCGTCCAAAATCTGACCATTTTTTGGAAAAAAAGAAATTGGTCCAAAATTGGACAAAAAACGTCATACTATACTATGTCGTCCAAAATTGGATACATTTTTTGAAAACATTTTATTTAGCCCAAAATGTGACCAAAGCGTCATACTATACTATGTCATCGACCTCAATGTCATACTACACTGTTTCGTCCAAAATCTGACCATTTTTTTGAAAAAAAGAAATTGGTCCAAAATTGGACAAAAACGTCATACCATACTATGTCGTCCAAAAATTGGACAATTTTTTTGAAAACAATTTTTTTCTGCCCAAAATGTGATCAAAGCTTCATACTATACTATGTCATCGACCTCAATGTCATACTACACTGTTTCGTCCAAAATCTGACCATTTTTTTAAAAAAAGAAATTGGTCCAAAATTGGACAAAAACGTCATACTATACTATGTCGTCCAAAATTGGACACATTTTTTGAAAACATTTTATTTAGCCCAAAATGTGACCAAAGCGTCATACTATACTATGTCATCGACCTCAAAGTCATACTACACTGATTGGTCCAAAATCTGACCATTTTTTGGAAAAAAACGTCATACTATACTATGTCCTCCAAAATTGGAAAAAAAATTTAAAACGTTTTTTTTTGCCCAAAATGTGTCCAAAGCGTCATACTATACTATGTCGTTCAAAATTGGATACATTTATTGAAAACATTTTATTTAGCCCAAAATGTGACCAAAGCGTCATACTATACTATGTCATCGACCTCAATGTCATACTACACTGTTTCGTCCAAAATCTGACCATTTTTTTGAAAAAAAGAAATTGGTCCAAAATTGGACAAAAACGTCATACTGTACTATGTCGTCCAAAATTGAACAATTTTTTTGAATTTTTTTTTTAGCCCAAAATGTGACCAAAGCGTCATACTATACTATGTCATCGACCTCAATGTCATACTACACTGATTCGTCCAAAATCTGACCATTTTTTTGAAGAAAAAGGAAATTGGTCCAAAATTGGACAAAAACGTCATACTGTACTATGTCGTCCAAAATTGAACAATTTTTTTGAATTTTTTTTTAGCCCAAAATGTGACCAAAGCTAAGGTCGATGACATACTATACTATGTCATCGACCTCAATGTCATACTACACTGTTTCGTCCAAAATCTGACCATTTTTTTGAAAAAAAGAAATTGGTCCAAAATTTGACAAAAACGTCATACTATACTATGTCGTCCAAAATTGGACAATTTTTTTGAAAACATTTTTTTAGCCCAAAATGTGACCAAAGCGTCATACTATACTATGTCATCGACCTCAATGTCATACTACACTGTTTCGTCCAAAATCTGACCATTTTTAAAAAAAAAAAGAAATTGGTCCAAAATTGGACAAAAACGTCATATGTTGTCCAAAATTGGATACATTTTTTGAAAACATTTTATTAAGCCCAAAATGTGTCCAAAGCGTCAAACTATACTATGTCATCGACCTCAATGTCATACTACACTGTTTCGTCCAAAATCTGACCATTTTTTTGAAAAAAAGAAATTGGTCCAAAATTGGACAAAAACGTCATACTATACTATGTCGTCCAAAATTGGATACATTTTTTGCAAACATTTTTTTAGCCCAAAATGTGACCAAAGCGTCAAACTATACTATGTCATCGACCTCAATGTCATACTACACTGATTCGTCCAAAATCTGACCATTTTTTTGAAAAAAGGAAATTGGTCGAAAACTGGACAAAAACGTCATACTATACTATGTCGTCCAGAATTTGGACAATTTTTTTGAAAACCATTTCTTTAGCCCAAAATGTGACCAAAGCGTCATACTATACTATGTCATCGACCTCAATGGCATACTACACTGTTTTGTCCAAAATCTGACCATTTTTTTGAAAAAAAGAAATTAGTCCAAAATTGGACAAAAACGTCATACTATACTGTCGTCCAAAATTGGATACATTTTTTAAAAACATTTTATTTAGCCAAAAATGTGACCAAAGCGTCATACTATACGATGTCTTCGACCTCAATGTCATACTACACTGTTTTGTCCAAAATCTGACCATTTTTTTGAAAAAAAGAAATTGGTCCAAAATTGGACAAAAACATCATACTATACTATGTCGTCCAAAATTGGATACATTTTTTGAAAACATATTATTTAGCCCAACATGTGACCAAAGCGTCATACTATACTATGTCATCGACCTCAATGTCATACTACACTGTTTCGTCCAAAATCTGACCTTTTTTTTTTTTTTAATTTGGTCCAAAATTGGACAAAAACGTCATACTATACTATGTCGTCCAAAATTGGAAAAAAACATTTTGAAAACATTTTTTTAGCCCAAAATGTGACCAAAGCGTCATACTATACTATGTCATCGACCTCAATGTCATACCACACTGTTTCGTCCAAAATCTGACCATTTTTTTGAAAAAAAGAAATTGGTCCAAAATTGGACAAAAACGTCATACTATACTATGTCGTCCAAAATTGGATACATTTTTTGAAAACATTTCATTAAGTCCAAAATGTGTCCAAAGCGTCATACTATACTATGTCATCGACCTCAATGTCATACTACACTGTTTCATCCAAAATCTGACCATTTTTTTGAAAAAAAGAAATTGGTCCAAAATTGGACAAAAACGTCATACTATACTATGTCGTCCAAAATTGGACAATTCTTTTGAAAACATTTTTTTTTGCCCAAAATGTGACCAAAGCGTCATACTACACTATGTCATCGACCTCAATGTCATACTACACTGTTTCGTCAAAAATCTGACCTTTTTTTTTTTTTTTTTTTTGGACCAAAATTGGACAAAAACGTCATACTATACTATGTCGTCCAAAATTGGATACATTTTTTGAAAACATTTTATTTAGCCCAAAATGTGACCAAAGCGTCATACTATACTATGTCATTGACCTCAATGTCATACTACACTGTTTCGTCAAAAATCTGACCTTTTTTTTTTTTTTTTTTTTTTTGGACCAAAATTGGACAAAAACGTCATACTATACTATGTCGTCCAAAATTGGACAATTTTTTTGAAAACATTTTTTTTTGCCCAAAATGTGACCAAAGCGTCATACTATACTATGTTATCGACCTCAATGTCATACCACACTGTTTTGTCCAAAATCTGACCATTTTTTTGAAAAAAAGAAATTGGTCCAAAATTGGCCAAAAACGTCATACTATACTATGTCGTCCAAAATTGGATAAATTTTTTGAAAACATTTTATTAAGCCCAAAATGTGTCCAAAGCGTCATACTATACTATGTCATCGACCTCAATGTCATACTACACTGTTTCATCCAAAATCTGACCATTTTTTTGAAAAAAAGAAATTGGTCCAAAATTGGACAAAAACGTCATACTATACTATGTCGTCCAAAATTGGACAATTCTTTTGAAAACATTTTATTTAGCCCAAAATGTGACCAAAGCGTCATACTATACTATGTCATCGACCTCAATGTCATACTACACTGTTTCGTCAAAAATCTGACCTTTTTTTTTTTTTGGACCAAAATTGGACAAAAACGTCATACTATACTATGTCGTCCAAAATTGGATACATTTTTTGAAAACATTTTATTTAGCCCAAAATGTGACCAAAGCGTCATACTATACTATGTCATTGACCTCAATGTCATACTACACTGTTTCGTCCAAAATCTGACCTTTTTTTTTTTTTTTTTTTTTTGGACCAAAATTGGACAAAAACGTCATACTATACTATGTCGTCCAAAATTGGACAATTTTTTTGAAAACATTTTTTTTTGCCCAAAATGTGACCAAAGCGTCATACTATACTATGTTATCGACCTCAATGTCATACCACACTGTTTCGTCCAAAATCTGACCATTTTTTTGAAAAAAAGAAATTGGTCCAAAATTGGCCAAAAACGTCATACTATACTATGTCGTCCAAAATTGGATAAATTTTTTGAAAACATTTTATTAAGCCCAAAATGTGTCCAAAGCGTCATACTATACTATGTCATCGACCTCAATGTCATACTACACTGTTTTGTCCAAAATCTGACCATTTTTTTGAAAAAAAGAAATTGGTCCAAAATTGGACAAAAACGTCATACTATACTATGTCGTCCAAAATTGGACACATTTTTTGAAAACATTTTATTTAGCCCAAAATGTGACCAAAGCGTCATACTATACTATGTCATCGACCTTAATGTCATACTACACTGTTTCGTCCAAAATCTGACCACTTTTTTTGAAAAAAAGAAATTGGTCCAAAATTGGACAAAAACGTCATACTATACTATGTCGTCGAAAATTGGACAATTTTTTTGAAAACATTTTTTTTTGCCCAAAATGTGACCAAAGCGTCATACTATACTATGTCATCGACCTCAAAGTCATACTACACTGATTCGTCCAAAATCTGACCATTTTTTGGAAAAAAAAAAATTGGTCCAAAATTGGACAAAAAACGTCATACTATACTATGTCGTCCAAAATTGGAAACATTTTTTGAAAACATTTTATTTAGCCCAAAATGTGACCAAAGCGTCATACTATACGAAGTCATCGACCTCAATGTCATACTACACTGATTCGTCCAAAATCTGACCATTTTTTTGAAAAAAGGAAATTGGTCCAAAATTGGACAAAAACGTCATACTATACTATGTCGTCCAAAATTGGACACATTTTTTGAAAACATTTTATTTAGCCCAAAATGTGACCAAAGCGTCATACTATACTATGTCATCGACCTTAATGTCATACTACACTGTTTCGTCCAAGATCTGACCTTTTTTTTTTTTTTTTTATTTGGTCCAAAATTGGACAAAAACGTCATACTATACTATGTCGTCCAAAATTGGACACATTTTTTGAAAACATTTTATTTAGCCCAAAATGTGACCAAAGCGTCATACTATACTATGTCATCGACCTTAATGTCATACTACACTGTTTCGTCCAAAATCTGACCATTTTTTTGAAAAAAAGAAATTGGTCCAAAATTGGCCAAAAACGTCATACTATACTATGTCGTCCAAAATTGGATACATTTTTTGAAAACATTTTATTAAGCCCAAAATGTGTCCAAAGCGTCATACTATACTATGTCATCGACCTCAATGTCATACTACACTGTTTCGTCCAAAATCTGACCATTTTTTTAAAAAAAGAAATTGGTCCAAAATTGGACAAAAACGTCATACTATACTATGTCGTCCAAAATTGGACACATTTTTTGAAAACATTTTATTTAGCCCAAAATGTGACCAAAGCGTCATACTATACTATGTCATCGACCTCAAAGTCATACTACACTGATTGGTCCAAAATCTGACCATTTTTTGGAAAAAAACGTCATACTATACTATGTCGTCCAAAATTGGAAAAAAAATTTAAAACGTTTTTTTTTGCCCAAAATGTGTCCAAAGCGTCATACTATACTATGTCGTTCAAAATTGGATACATTTTTTGAAAACATTTTATTTAGCCCAAAATGTGACCAAAGCCTCATACTATACTATGTCATCGACCTCAATGTCATACTACACTGATTCGTCCAAAATCTGACCATTTTTTTTTAAAAAAGAAATTGGTCCAAAATTGGACAAAAACATCATACTATACTATGTCGTCCAAAATTGGATACATTTTTTGAAAACATTTTATTTAGCCCAAAATGTGACCAAAGCGTCATACTATACTATGTCCTCGACCTCAATGTCATACTACACTGATTCGTCCAAAATCTGACCATTTTTTTGAAAAAAAGAAATTGGTCCAAAATTGGACAAAAACGTCATACTATACTATGTCGTCCAAAATTGGACAATTTTTTTGAAAACATTTTTTTTCTGCCCAAAATGTGACCAAAGCGTCATACTATACTATGTCATCGACCTCAAAGTCATACTACACTGTTTCGTCCAAAATCTGACCATTTTTTTGAAAAAAAGAAATTGGTCCAAAATTGGACAAAAACATCATACTATACTATGTCGTCCAAAATTGGATACATTTTTTGAAAACATTTTATTTAGCCCAAAATGTGACCAAAGCGTCATACTATACTATGTCATCGACCTCAATGTCATACTACACTGTTTCGTCCAAAATCTGACCATTTTTTTAAAAAAAAGAAATTGGTCCAAAATTGGACAAAAACGTCATACTATACTATGTCGTTCAAAATTGGATACATTTTTTGAAAACATTTTATTTAGCCCAAAATGTGACCAAAGCGTCATACTATACTATGTCATCGACCTCAATGTCATACTACACTGATTCGTCCAAAATCTGACCATTTTTTAAAAAAAAAGAAATTGGTCCAAAATTGGACAAAAACATCATACTATACTATGTCGTCCAAAATTGGATACATTTTTTGAAAACATTTTATTTAGCCCAAAATGTGACCAAAGCGTCATACTATACTATGTCATCGACCTCAATGTCATACTACACTGATTCGTCCAAAATCTGACCATTTTTTTGAAAAAAAGAAATTGGTCCAAAATTGGACAAAAACATCATACTATACTATGTCGTCCAAAATTGGATACATTTTTTGAAAACATTTTATTTAGCCCAAAATGTGACCAAAGCGTCATACTATACTATGTCATCGACCTCAATGTCATACTACACTGTTTCGTCCAAAATCTGACCATTTTTTTGAAAAAAAGAAATTGGTCCAAAATTGGACAAAAACATCATACTATACTATGTCGTCCAAAATTGGACAATTTTTTTGAAAACATTTTATTTAGCCCAAAATGTGACCAAAGCGTCATACTATACTATGTCATCGACCTCAATGTCATACTACACTGTTTCGTACAAAATCTGACCATTTTTTTGAAAAAAAGAAATTGGTCCAAAATTGGACAAAAACGTCATACTATACTATGTCGTCCAAAATTGGACAATTTTTTTGAAAACATTTTTTTTCTGCCCAAAATGTGACCAAAGCGTCATACTATACTATGTCATCGACCTCAAAGTCATACTACACTGATTCGTCCAAAATCTGACCATTTTTTGGAAAAAAAGAAATTGGTCCAAAATTGGACAAAAAACGTCATACTATACTATGTCGTCCAAAATTGGATACATTTTTTGAAAACATTTTATTTAGCCCAAAATGTGACCAAAGCGTCATACTATACTATGTCATCGACCTCAATGTCATACTACACTGTTTCGTCCAAAATCTGACCATTTTTTTGAAAAAAAGAAATTGGTCCAAAATTGGACAAAAACGTCATACCATACTATGTCGTCCAAAAATTGGACAATTTTTTTGAAAACAATTTTTTTCTGCCCAAAATGTGATCAAAGCTTCATACTATACTATGTCATCGACCTCAATGTCATACTACACTGTTTCGTCCAAAATCTGACCATTTTTTTAAAAAAAGAAATTGGTCCAAAATTGGACAAAAACGTCATACTATACTATGTCGTCCAAAATTGGACACATTTTTTGAAAACATTTTATTTAGCCCAAAATGTGACCAAAGCGTCATACTATACTATGTCATCGACCTCAAAGTCATACTACACTGATTGGTCCAAAATCTGACCATTTTTTGGAAAAAAACGTCATACTATACTATGTCCTCCAAAATTGGAAAAAAAATTTAAAACGTTTTTTTTTGCCCAAAATGTGTTCAAAGCGTCATACTATACTATGTCGTTCAAAATTGGATACATTTATTGAAAACATTTTATTTAGCCCAAAATGTGACCAAAGCCTCATACTATACTATGTCATCGACCTCAATGTCATACTACACTGATTCGTCCAAAATCTGACCATTTTTTTAAAAAAAAGAAATTGGTCCAAAATTGGACAAAAACATCATACTATACTATGTCGTCCAAAATTGGATACATTTTTTGAAAACATTTTATTTAGCCCAAAATGTGACCAAAGCGTCATACTATACTATGTCCTCGACCTCAATGTCATACTACACTGATTCGTCCAAAATCTGACCATTTTTTTGAAAAAAAGAAATTGGTCCAAAATTGGACAAAAACATCATACTATACTATGTCGTCCAAAATTGGATACATTTTTTGAAAACATTTTATTTAGCCCAAAATGTGACCAAAGCGTCATACTATACTATGTCATCGACCTCAATGTCATACTACACTGTTTCGTCCAAAATCTGACCATTTTTTTGAAAAAAAGAAATTGGTCCAAAATTGGACAAAAACATCATACTATACTATGTCGTCCAAAATTGGACAATTTTTTTGAAAACATTTTATTTAGCCCAAAATGTGACCAAAGCGTCATACTATACTATGTCATCGACCTCAATGTCATACTACACTGTTTCGTCCAAAATCTGACCATTTTTTTGAAAAAAAGAAATTGGTCCAAAATTGGACAAAAACGTCATACTATACTATGTCGTCCAAAATTGGACAATTTTTTTGAAAACATTTTTTTTCTGCCCAAAATGTGACCAAAGCGTCATACTATACTATGTCATCGACCTCAAAGTCATACTACACTGTTTCGTCCAAAATCTGACCATTTTTTTGAAAAAAAGAAATTGGTCCAAAATTGGACAAAAACATCATACTATACTATGTCGTCCAAAATTGGATACATTTTTTGAAAACATTTTATTTAGCCCAAAATGTGACCAAAGCGTCATACTATACTATGTCATCGACCTCAATGTCATACTACACTGTTTCGTCCAAAATCTGACCATTTTTTTTAAAAAAAGAAATTGGTCCAAAATTGGACAAAAACGTCATACTATACTATGTCGTTCAAAATTGGATACATTTTTTGAAAACATTTTATTTAGCCCAAAATGTGACCAAAGCGTCATACTATACTATGTCATCGACCTCAATGTCATACTACACTGTTTCGTCCAAAATCTGACCATTTTTTTGAAAAAAAGAAATTGGTCCAAAATTGGACAAAAACATCATACTATACTATGTCGTCCAAAATTGGACAATTTTTTTGAAAACATTTTATTTAGCCCAAAATGTGACCAAAGCGTCATACTATACTATGTCATCGACCTCAATGTCATACTACACTGTTTCGTCCAAAATCTGACCATTTTTTTGAAAAAAAGAAATTGGTCCAAAATTGGACAAAAACGTCATACTATACTATGTCGTCCAAAATTGGACAATTTTTTTGAAAACATTTTTTTTCTGCCCAAAATGTGACCAAAACAATATACTACACTATGTCATCGACCTCAATGTCATACTACACTGTTTCGTCCAAAATCTGACCATTTTTTTGATAAAAAGAAATTGGTCCAAAATTGGACAAAAACGTCATACTATACTATGTCGTCCAAAATTGGACAATTTTTTTGAAAACATTTTTTTTTGCCCAAAATGTGACCAAAGCGTCATACTATACTATGTCATCGACCTCAAAGTCATACTACACTGATTGGTCCAATGGACGAAACAGTGTAGTATGACATTGAGGTCGATGACATAGTGTAGTATATTGTTTTGGACACATTTTGGGCAAAAAAAAACGTTTTAATTTTTTTTTCCAATTTTGGACGACATAGTATAGTATGACGTTTTTGTCCAATTTTGGACCAATTTCTTTTTTTCCAAAAAATGGTCAGATTTTGGACGAATCAGTGTAGTATGACTTTGAGGTCGATGACATAGTATAGTATGACGCTTTGGTCACATTTTGGGCTAAATAAAATGTTTTCAAAAAAATTGTCCAATTTTGGACGACATAGTATAGTATGATGTTTTTGTCCAATTTTGGACCAATTTCTTTTTTTCAAAAAAATGGTCAGATTTTGGACGAAACAGTGTAGTATGACATTGAGGTCGATGACATAGTATAGTTTGATTGGTCCAAACTGATTGGTCCAAAATCTGACCATCTTTTGGAAAAAAAGAAATTGGTCCAAAATTGGAAAAAAAACGTCATACTATACTATGTCGTCCAAAATTGGAAAAAAAATTTAAAACGTTTTTTTTTGCCCAAAATGTGTCCAAAGCGTCATACTACACTATGTCATCGACCTCAATGTCATACTACACTGTTTCGTCCAAAATCTGACCATTTTTTTGAAAAAAAGAAATTGGTCCAAAATTGGACAAAAACGTCATACTATACTATGTCGTCCAAAATTGGACAATTTTTTTGAAAACATTTTTTTTTGCCCAAAATGTGACCAAAGCGTCATACTATACTATGTCATCGACCTCAAAGTCATACTACACTGATTCGTCCAAAATCTGACCATTTTTTGGAAAAAAAGAAATTGGTCCAAAATTGGACAAAAACGTCATACTATACTTTGTCGTCCAAAATTGGAAAAAAAATTTAAAACGTTTTTTTTTGCCCAAAATGTGTCCAAAGCGTCATACTACACTATGTCATCGACCTCAATGTCATACTACACTGTTTCGTCCAAAATCTGACCTTTTTTTTGAAAAAAGAAATTGGTCCAAAATTGGACAAAAACGTCATACTATACTATGTCGTCCAAAATTGGACAATTTTTTTGAAAACATTTTTTTTTGCCCAAAATGTGACCAAAGCGTCATACTATACTATGTCATCGACCTCAAAGTCATACTACACTGATTCGTCCAAAATCTGACCATTTTTTGGAAAAAAAGAAATTGGTCCAAAATTGGACAAAAACGTCATACTATACTATGTCGTCCAAAATTGGATACATTTTTTGAAAAGATTTTATTTAGCCCAAAATGTGACCAAAGCGTCATACTATACTATGTCATCGACCTCAATGTCATACTACACTGTTTCGTCCAAAATCTGACAATTTTTTTGAAAAAAAGAAATTGGTCCAAAAATGGACAAAAACGTCATACTATACTATGTCGTCCAAAAATTGGACAATTTTTTTGAAAACAATTTTTTTAAGCCCAAAATGTGACCAAAGCGTCATACTATA
Organism: Microchirus variegatus; assembly: GCF_963457635.1. Lineage (NCBI taxonomy): Eukaryota > Metazoa > Chordata > Actinopteri > Pleuronectiformes > Soleidae > Microchirus > Microchirus variegatus. Next base: position 18,732,935 of record NC_139813.1, read on the forward strand.
CTATGTCATCGACCTCAATGTCATACTACACTGTTTCGTCCAAAATCTGACCATTTTTTTGAAAAAAAGAAATTGGTCCAAAATTGGACAAAAACGTCATACTATACTATGTCGTCCAAAATTGGATACATTTTTTGAAAACATTTTATTTAGCCCAAAATGTGACCAAAGCGTCATACTATACTATGTCATCGACCTCAATGTCATACTACACTGTTTCGTCCAAAATCTGACCATTTTTTTAAAAAAAAGAAATTGGTCCAAAATTGGACAAAAACGTCATACTATACTATGTCGTTCAAAATTGGATACATTTTTTGAAAACATTTTATTTAGCCCAAAATGTGACCAAAGCGTCATACTATACTATGTCATCGACCTCAATGTCATACTACACTGATTCGTCCAAAATCTGACCATTTTTTTGAAAAAAAGAAATTGGTCCAAAATTGGACAAAAACATCATACTATACTATGTCGTCCAAAATTGGATACATTTTTTGAAAACATTTTATTTAGCCCAAAATGTGACCAAAGCGTCATACTATACTATGTCATCGACCTCAATGTCATACTACACTGATTCGTCCAAAATCTGACCATTTTTTTGAAAAAAAGAAATTGGTCCAAAATTGGACAAAAACATCATACTATACTATGTCGTCCAAAATTGGATACATTTTTTGAAAACATTTTATTTAGCCCAAAATGTGACCAAAGCGTCATACTATACTATGTCATCGACCTCAATGTCATACTACACTGTTTCGTCCAAAATCTGACCATTTTTTTGAAAAAAAGAAATTCGTCCAAAATTTGACAAAAACGTCATACTATACTATGTCGTCCAAAATTGGATACATTTTTTGAAAACATTTTATTTAGCCCAAAATGTGACCAAAGCCTCATACTATACTATGTCATCGACCTCAATGTCGTACTTCACTGTTTCGTCCAAAATCTGACCATTTTTTTGAAAAAAAGAAATTGGTCCAAAATTGGACAAAAACATCATACTATACTATGTCGTCCAAAATTGGACAATTTTTTTGAAAACATTTTATTTAGCCCAAAATGTGACCAAAGCGTCATACTATACTATGTTATCGACCTCAATGTCATACTACACTGTTTCGTCCAAAATCTGACCATTTTTTTGAAAAAAAGAAATTGGTCCAAAATTGGACAAAAACGTCATACTATACTATGTCGTCCAAAATTGGATACATTTTTTGAAAACATTTTATTTAGCCCAAAATGTGACCAAAGCGTCATACTATACTATGTCATCGACCTCAATGTCATACTACACTGTTTCGTCCAAAATCTGACCATTTTTTTGAAAAAAAGAAATTGGTCCAAAATTGGACAAAAACGTCATACTATACTATGTCGTCCAAAATTGGATACATTTTTTGAAAACATTTTATTTAGCCCAAAATGTGACCAAAGCCTCATACTATACTATGTCATCGACCTCAATGTCATACTTCACTGTTTCGTCCAAAATCTGACCATTTTTTTGAAAAAAAGAAATTGGTCCAAAATTGGACAAAAACATCATACTATACTATGTCGTCCAAAATTGGACAATTTTTTTGAAAACATTTTATTTAGCCCAAAATGTGACCAAAGCGTCATACTATACTATGTCATCGACCTCAATGTCATACTACACTGTTTCGTCCAAAATCTGACCATTTTTTTGAAAAAAAGAAATTGGTCCAAAATTGGACAAAAACGTCATACTATACTATGTCGTCCAAAATTGGACAATTTTTTTGAAAACATTTTTTTTCTGCCCAAAATGTGACCAAAGCGTCATACTATACTATGTCATCGACCTCAAAGTCATACTACACTGATTCGTCCAAAATCTGACCATTTTTTGGAAAAAAAGAAATTGGTCCAAAATTGGACAAAAAACGTCATACTATACTATGTCGTCCAAAATTGGATACATTTTTTGAAAACATTTTATTTAGCCCAAAATGTGACCAAAGCGTCATACTATACTATGTCATCGACCTCAATGTCATACTACACTGTTTCGTCCAAAATCTGACCATTTTTTTGAAAAAAAGAAATTGGTCCAAAATTGGACAAAAACGTCATACTATACTATGTCGTCCAAAATTGGACAATTTTTTTGAAAACATTTTTTTTTGCCCAAAATGTGACCAAAGCGTCATACTATACTATGTCATCAACCTCAAAGTCATACTACACTGATTCGTCCAAAATCTGACCATTTTTTGGAAAAAAAGAAATTGGTCCAAAATTGGACAAAAACGTCATACTATACTATGTCGTCCAAAATTGGAAAAAAAATTTAAAACGTTTTTTTTGCCCAAAATGTGTCCAAAGCGTCATACTACACTATGTCATCGACCTCAATGTCATACTACACTGTTTCGTCCAAAATCTGACCTTTTTTTTGAAAAAAAGAAATTGGTCCAAAATTGGACAAAAACGTCATACTATACTATGTCGTCCAAAATTGGACAATTTTTTTGAAAACATTTTTTTTTGCCCAAAATGTGACCAAAGCGTCATACTATACTATGTCATCGACCTCAAAGTCATACTACACTGATTCGTCCAAAATCTGACCATCTTTTGGAAAAAAAGAAATTGGTCCAAAATTGGACCAAAAACGTCATACTATACTATGTCGTCCAAAATTGGATACATTTTTTGAAAACATTTTATTTAGCCCAAAATGTGACCAAAGCCTCATACTATACTATGTCATCGACCTCAATGTCGTACTTCACTGTTTCGTCCAAAATCTGACCATTTTTTTGAAAAAAAGAAATTGGTCCAAAATTGGACAAAAACATCATACTATACTATGTCGTCCAAAATTGGACAATTTTTTTGAAAACATTTTATTTAGCCCAAAATGTGACCAAAGCGTCATACTATACTATGTCATCGACCTCAATGTCATACTACACTGTTTCGTCCAAAATCTGACCATTTTTTTGAAAAAAAGAAATTGGTCCAAAATTGGACAAAAACGTCATACTATACTATGTCGTCCAAAATTGGACAATTTTTTTGAAAACATTTTTTTTCTGCCCAAAATGTGACCAAAGCGTCATACTATACTATGTCATCGACCTCAAAGTCATACTACACTGATTCGTCCAAAATCTGACCATTTTTTGGAAAAAAAGAAATTGGTCCAAAATTGGACAAAAAACGTCATACTATACTATGTCGTCCAAAATTGGATACATTTTTTGAAAACATTTTATTTAGCCCAAAATGTGACCAAAGCGTCATACTATACTATGTCATCGACCTCAATGTCATACTACACTGTTTCGTCCAAAATCTGACCATTTTTTTGAAAAAAGAAATTGGTCCAAAATTGGACAAAAACGTCATACTATACTATGTCGTCCAAAATTGGACAATTTTTTTGAAAACATTTTTTTTTGCCCAAAATGTGACCAAAGCGTCATACTATACTATGTCATCAACCTCAAAGTCATACTACACTGATTCGTCGAAAATCTGACCATTTTTTGGAAAAAAAGAAATTGGTCCAAAATTGGACAAAAACGTCATACTATATACTATGTCGTCCAAAATTGGAAAAAAAATTTAAAACGTTTTTTTTGCCCAAAATGTGTCCAAAGCGTCATACTACACTATGTCATCGACCTCAATGTCATACTACACTGTTTCGTCCAAAATCTGACCTTTTTTTTGAAAAAAAGAAATTGGTCCAAAATTGGACAAAAACGTCATACTATACTATGTCGTCCAAAATTGGACAATTTTTTTGAAAACATTTTTTTTTGCCCAAAATGTGACCAAAGCGTCATACTATACTATGTCATCGACCTCAAAGTCATACTACACTGATTCGTCCAAAATCTGACCATTTTTTGGAAAAAAAGAAATTGGTCCAAAATTGGACCAAAAACGTCATACTATACTATGTCGTCCAAAATTGGATACATTTTTTGAAAACATTTTATTTAGCCCAAAATGTGACCAAAGCGTCATACTATACTATGTCATCGACCTCAATGTCATACTACACTGATTCGTCCAAAATCTGACCATTTTTTTGAAAAAAAGAAATTGGTCCAAAATTGGACAAAAACGTCATACTATACTATGTCGTCCAAAATTGGATACATTTTTTGAAAACATTTTATTTAGCCCAAAATGTGACCAAAGCGTCATACTATACTATGTCATCGACCTCAATGTCATACTACACTGTTTCGTCCAAAATCTGACAATTTTTTTGAAAAAAAGAAATTGGTCCAAAAATGGACAAAAACGTCATACTATACTATGTCGTCCAAAAATTGGACAATTTTTTTGAAAACAATTTTTTTAAGCCCAAAATGTGACCAAAGCGTCATACTATACTATGTCATCGACCGCAATGTCATACTACACTGTTTCGTCCAAAATCTGACCATTTTTTTGAAAAAAAGAAATTGGTCCAAAATTGGACAAAAACATCATACTATACTATGTCGTCCAAAATTGGATACATTTTTTGAAAACATTTTATTTAGCCCAAAATGTGACCAAAGCGTCATACTATACTATGTCATCGACCTCAATGTCATACTACACTGTTTCGTCCAAAATCTGACCATTTTTTTTAAAAAAAGAAATTGGTCCAAAATTGGACAAAAACGTCATACTATACTATGTCGTTCAAAATTGGATACATTTTTTGAAAACATTTTATTTAGCCCAAAATGTGACCAAAGCGTCATACTATACTATGTCATCGACCTCAATGTCATACTACACTGATTCGTCCAAAATCTGACCATTTTTTTGAAAAAAAGAAATTGGTCCAAAATTGGACAAAAACATCATACTATACTATGTCGTCCAAAATTGGATACATTTTTTGAAAACATTTTATTTAGCCCAAAATGTGACCAAAGCGTCATACTATACTATGTCATCGACCTCAATGTCATACTACACTGATTCGTCCAAAATCTGACCATTTTTTTGAAAAAAAGAAATTGGTTCAAAATTGGACAAAAACATCATACTATACTATGTCGTCCAAAATTGGATACATTTTTTGAAAACATTTTATTTAGCCCAAAATGTGACCAAAGCGTCATACTATACTATGTCATCGACCTCAATGTCATACTACACTGTTTCGTCCAAAATCTGACCATTTTTTTGAAAAAAAGAAATTGGTCCAAAATTGGACAAAAACGTCATACTATACTATGTCGTCCAAAATTGGATACATTTTTTGAAAACATTTTATTTAGCCCAAAATGTGACCAAAGCCTCATACTATACTATGTCATCGACCTCAATGTCGTACTTCACTGTTTCGTCCAAAATCTGACCATTTTTTTGAAAATAAGAAATTGGTCCAAAATTGGACAAAAACATCATACTATACTATGTCGTCCAAAATTGGACAATTTTTTTGAAAACATTTTATTTAGCCCAAAATGTGACCAAAGCGTCATACTATACTATGTCATCGACCTCCATGTCATACTACACTGTTTCGTCCAAAATCTGACCATTTTTTTGAAAAAAAGAAATTGGTCCAAAATTGGACAAAAACGTCATACTATACTATGTCGTCCAAAAATTGGACAATTTTTTTGAAAACAATTTTTTTCTGCCCAAAATGTGATCAAAGCTTCATACTATACTATGTCATCGACCTCAAAGTCATACTACACTGTTTCGTCCAAAATCTGACCATTTTTTGGAAAAAAAGAAATTGGTCCAAAATTGGACAAAAACGTCATACTATACTATGTCGTCCAAAATTGGACAATTTTTTTCAAAACATTTTTTTTTGCCCAAAATGTGACCAAAGCGTCATACTACACTATGTCATCGACCTCAATGTCATACTACACTGTTTCGTCCAAAATCTGACCATTTTTTTGAAAAAAAGAAATTGGTCCAAAATTGGACAAAAACGTCATACTATACTATGTCGTCCAAAATTGGACAATTTTTTTGAAAACATTTTTTTTCTGCCCAAAATGTGACCAACGCGTCATACTATACTATGTCATCGACCTCAAAGTCATACTACACTGATTCGTCCAAAATCTGACAATTTTTTGGAAAAAAAGAAATTGGTCCAAAATTGGACAAAAAACGTCATACTATACTATGTCGTCCAAAATTGGATACATTTTTTGAAAACATTTTATTTAGCCCAAAATGTGACCAAAGCGTCATACTATACTATGTCATCGACCTCAATGTCATACTCCACTGTTTCGTCCAAAATCTGACCATTTTTTTGAAAAAAAGAAATTGGTCCAAAATTGGACAAAAACATCATACTATACTATGTCGTCCAAAATTGGATACATTTTTTGAAAACATTTTATTTAGCCCAAAATGTGACCAAAGCGTCATACTATACTATGTCATTGACCTCAATGTCATACTACACTGTTTCGTCAAAAATTTGACCATTTTTTGGAAAAAAAGAAATTGGTCCAAAATTGGACAAAAAACGTCATACTATACTATGTCGTCCAAAATTGGATAAATTTTTTGAAAACATTTTATTTAGCCCAAAATGTGACCAAAGCGTCATACTATACTATGTCATCGACCTTAATGTCATACTACACTGTTTCATCCAAAATCTGAACATTTTTTTGAAAAAAAGAAATTGGTCCAAAATTAGACAAAAACGTCATACTATACTATGTCGTCCAGAATTGGAAAAAAAATTTAAAACGTTTTTTTTTGCCCAAAATGTGTCCAAAGCAATATACTACACTATGTCATCGACCTCAATGTCATACTACACTGTTTCGTCCAAAATCTGACCATTTTTTTGAAAAAAAGAAATTGGTCCAAAATTGGACAAAAACGTCATACTATACTATGTCGTCCAAAATTGGAAAAAAAATTTAAAACGTTTTTTTTTGCCCAAAATGTGTCCAAAGCGTCATACTACACTATGTCATCGACCTCAATGTCATACTACACTGTTTCGTCCAAAATCTGACCATTTTTTTGAAAAAAAGAAATTGGTCCAAAATTGGACAAAAACGTCATACTATACTATGTCGTCCAAAATTGGACAATTTTTTTGAAAAAAAATTTTTTTGCCCAAAATGTGACCAAAGCGTCATACTATACTATGTCATCAACCTCAAAGTCATACTACACTGATTCGTCCAAAATCTGACCATTTTTTGGAAAAAAAGAAATTGGTCCAAAATTGGACAAAAACGTCATACTATACTATGTCGTCCAAAATTGGAAAAAAAAATTAAAACGTTTTTTTTTGCCCAAAATGTGTCCAAAGCGTCATACTACACTATGTCATCGACCTCAATGTCATACTACACTGTTTCGTCCAAAATCTGACCTTTTTTTTGAAAAAAAGAAATTGGTCCAAAATTGGACAAAAACGTCATACTATACTATGTCGTCCAAAATTGGACAATTTTTTTGAAAACATTTTTTTTTGCCCAAAATGTGACCAAAGCGTCATACTATACTATGTCATCGACCCCAAAGTCATACTACACTGATTGGTCCAAAATCTGACCATTTTTTGGAAAAAAAGAAATTGATCCAAAATTGGACAAAAAACGTCATACTATACTATGTCGTCCAAAATTGGAAAAAAAATTTAAAACGTTTTTTTTTGCCCAAAATGTGTCCAAAGCGTCATACTACACTATGTCATCGACCTCAATGTCATACTACACTGTTTCGTCCAAAATCTGACCATTTTTTTGAAAAAAATAAATTGGTCCAAAATTGGACAAAAACGTCATACTATACTATGTCGTCCAAAATTGGACAATTTTTTTGAAAAAAAATTTTTTACCCCAAAATGTGACCAAAGCGTCATACTATACTATGTCATCGACCTCAATGTCATACTACACTGTTTCGTCCAAAATCTGACCATTTTTTTGAAAAAAAGAAATTGGTCAAAAATTGGACAAAAACGTCATACTATACTATGTCGTCCAAAATTGGACAATTTTTTTGAAAACATTTTTTTTTGCCCAAAATGTGACCAAAGCGTCATACTATACTATGTCATCGACCTCAATGTCATACCACACTGTTTCGTCCAAAATCTGACCATTTTTTTGAAAAAAAGAAGTTGGTCCAAAATTGGCCAAAAACGTCATACTATACTATGTCGTCCAAAATTGGATAAATTTTTTGAAAACATTTTATTAAGCCCAAAATGTGTCCAAAGCGTCATACTATACTATGTCATCGACCTCAATGTCATACTACACTGTTTCGTCCAAAATCTGACAATTTTTTTGAAAAAAAGAAATTGGTCCAAAATTGGACAAAAACGTCATACTATACTATGTCGTCCAAAATTGGAAAAAAAATTTTAAACGTTTTTTTTTGCCCAAAATGTGTCCAAAGCGTCATACTACACTATGTCATCGACCTCAATGTCATACTACACTGTTTCGTCCAAAATCTGACCATTTTTTTGAAAAAAAAAATTGGTCCAAAATTGGACAAAAACGTCATACTATACTATGTCGTCCTAAATTGGACAATTTTTTTGAAAACATTTTTTTTTGCCCAAAATGTGACCAAAGCGTCATACTATACTATGTCATCGACCTCAAAGTCATACTACACTGATTCGTCCAAAATCTGACCATTTTTTTTAAAAAAAAGAAATTGGTCCAAAATTGGACAAAAACGTCATACTATACTATGTCGTCCAAAATTGGAAAAAAAATTTAAAACGTTTTTTTTTGCCCAAAATGTGTCCAAAGCGTCATACTACACTATGTCATCGACCTCAATGTCATACTACACTATGTCATCGACCTCAATGTCATACTACACTGTTTCGTCCAAAATCTGACCATTTTTTTGAAAAAAAGAAATTGGTCCAAAATTGGACAAAAACATCATACTATACTATGTCGTCCAAAATTGGAAAAAAAATTTAAAAGTTTTTTTTTGCCCAAAATGTGTCCAAAGCGTCATACTACACTATGTCATCGACCTCAATGTCATACTACACTATGTCATCGACCTCAATGTCATACTACACTGTTTCGTCCAAAATCTGACCAGTTTTTTGAAAAAAAGAAATTGGTCCAAAATTGGACAAAAACGTCATACTATACTATGTCGTCCAAAATTGGAAAAAAAAATTAAAACGTTTTTTTTTGCCCAAAATGTGTTCAAAGCATCATACTACACTATGTCATCGACCTCAATGTCATACTACACTGTTTCGTCCAAAATCTGACCATTTTTTGGAAAAAAAGAAATTGGTCCAAAATTGGACAAAAACGTCATACTATACTATGTCGTCCAAAATTGGAAAAAAAATTTAAAACGTTTTTTTTTGCCCAAAATGTGTCCAAAGCGTCATACTACACTATGTCATCGACCTCAATGTCATACTACACTATGTCATCGACCTCAATGTCATACTACACTGTTTCGTGCAAAATCTGACTTTTTTGAAAAAAAGAAATTGGTCCAAAATTGGACAAAAACATCATACTATACTATGTCGTCCAAAATTGGATACATTTTTTGAAAACATTTTATTTAGCCCAAAATGTGACCAAAGCGTCATACTATACTATGTAATCGACCTCAATGTCATACTACACTGTTTCGTCCAAAATCTGACTATTTTTTTGAAAAAAAGAAATTGGTCCAAAATTGGACAAAAACGTCATACTATACTATGTCGTCCAAAATTGGATACATTTTTTGAAAACATTTTATTTAGCCCAAAATGTGACCAAAGCGTCATACTATACAATGTCATCGACCTCGATGTCATACTACACTGTTTCGTCCAAAATCTGACCTTTTTTTTTTTTTTTTGGTCCAAAATTTGACAAAAACGTCATCCTATACTATGTCGTCCAAAATTGGACAATTTTTTTAAAACATTTTTTTTTGCCCAAAATGTGTCCAAAGCGTCATACTACACTATAATAATAATAATAATGCATTATATGTCATCGACCTCAATGTCATACTACACTGTTTCGTCCAAAATCTGACCATTTTTTTGAAAAAAAGAAATTGGTCCAAAATTGGACAAAAACGTCATACTATACTATGTCGTCCAAAAATTGGACAATTTTTTTGAAAACATTTTTTTTAGCCCAAAATGTGACCAAAGCGTCATACTATACTATGTCATCGACCTCAATGTCATACTACACTGTTTCGTCCAAAATCTGACCATTTTTTTGAAAAAAAGAAATTGGTCCAAAATTGGACAAAAACGTCATACTATACTATGTCGTCCAAAATTGTACAATTTTTTTAAAACATTTTTTTTTGCCCAAAATGTGTCCAAAGCGTATACTACACTATGTCATCGACCTCAATGTCATACTACACTGTTTCGTCCAAAATCTGACCTTTTTTTTTTTTTTAAATTTGGTCCAAAATTGGACAAAAACGTCATACTATACTATGTCGTCCAAAATTGGACAATTTTTGAAAACATTTTATTTAGCCCAAAATGTGTCCAAAGCGTCATACTACACTATGTCATCGACCTCAATGTCATACTACACTGTTTGGTCCAAAATCTGACCATTTTTTTGGAAAAAAGAAATTGGTCCAAAATTGGACAAAAACGTCATACTATACTATGTCGTCCAAAATTGGACAATTTTTTTGAAAACATTTTTTTTAGCCCAAAATGTGACCAAAGCGTCATACTATACTATGTCATCGACCTCAATGTCATACTACACTGTTTCGTCCAAAATCTGACAATTTTTTTGAAAAAAAGAAATTGGTCCAAAATTGGACAAAAACGTCATACTATACTATGTCGTCGAAAATTGGATAAATTTTTTGAAAACATTTTATTTAGCCCAAAATGTGACCAAAGCGTCATACTATACTATGTCATCGACCTCAATGTCATACTACACTGTTTCGTCCAAAATCTGACCATTTTTTTGAAAAAAAGAAATTGGTCCAAAATTGGACAAAAACATCATACTATACTATGTCGTCCAAAATTGGATACATTTTTTGAAAACATTTTATTTAGCCCAAAATGTGACCAAAGCGTCATACTATACTATGTCATCGACCTCAATGTCATACTACACTGTTTCGTCCAAAATCTGACAATTTTTTTGAAAAAAAGAAATTGGTCCAAAATTGGACAAAAACGTCATACTATACTATGTCGTCGAAAATTGGATACATTTTTTGAAAACATTTTATTTAGCCCAAAATGTGACCAAAGCGTCATACTATACTATGTCATCGACCTCAATGTCATACTACACTGTTTCGTCCAAAATCTGACCATTTTTTTGGAAAAAAGAAATTGGTCCAAAATTGGACAAAAACGTCATACTATACTATGTCGTCCAAAATTGGACAATTTTTTTGAAAACATTTTTTTTAGCCCAAAATGTGACCAAAGCGTCATACTATACTATGTCATCGACCTCAATGTCATACTACACTGTTTCGTCCAAAATCTGACCATTTTTTTGAAAAAAGAAATTGGTCCAAAATTGGACAAAAACGTCATACTATACTATGTCGTCCAAAAATTGGACCATCTTTTTGAAAACAATTTTTTTAGCCCAAAATGTGACCAAAGCGTCATACTATACTATGTCATCGACCTCAATGTCATACTACACTGTTTCGTCCAAAATCTGACAATTTTTTTGAAAAAAAGAAATTGGTCCAAAATTGGACAAAAACGTCATACTATACTATGTCGTCGAAAATTGGATACATTTTTTGAAAACATTTTATTTAGCCCAAAATGTGACCAAAGCGTCATACTATACTATGTCATCGACCTCAATGTCATACTACACTGTTTCGTCCAAAATCTGACCATTTTTTTGAAAAAAAGAAATTGGTCCAAAATTGGACAAAAACGTCATACTATACTATGTCGTCCAAAAATTGGACCATCTTTTTGAAAACAATTTTTTTAGCCCAAAATGTGACCAAAGCGTCATACTATACTATGTCATCGACCTCAATGTCATACTACACTGTTTGGTCCAAAATCTGACCATTTTTTTGAAAAAAAGAAATTGGTCCAAAATTGGACAAAAACATCATACTATACTATGTCGTCCAAAATTGGATACATTTTTTGAAAACATTTTATTTAGCCCAAAATGTGACCAAAGCGTCATACTATACTATGTCATCGACCTCAATGTCATACTACACTGTTTCGTCCAAAATCTGACCTTTTTTTTTTTTTTTAATTTTGTCCAAAATTGGACAAAAACGTCATACTATACTATGTCGTCCAAAAATTTTACAATTTTTTGAAAACATTTTTTTGTAGCCCAAAATGTGACCAAAGCGTCATACTATACTATGTCATCGACCTCAATGTCATACTACACTGATTCGTCCAAAATCTGACCAGTTTTTTTGAAAAAAAGAAATTGGTCCAAAATTGGACAAAAACGTCATACTATACTATGTCGTCCAAAATTGGATACATTTTTTGAAAACATTTTTTTGTAGCCCAAAATGTGTCCAAAGCGTCATACTATACTATGTCATCGACCTCAATGTCATACTACACTGTTTCGTCCAAAATCTGACCATTTTTTTGAAAAAAAGAAATTGGTCCAAAATTGGACAAAAACGTCATACTATACTATGTCGTCCAAAATTGGACAATTTTTTTAAAACATTTTTTTTTGCCCAAAATGTGTCCAAAGCGTCATACTACACTATGTCATCGACCTCAATGTCATACTACACTGTTTCGTCCAAAATCTGACCAGTTTTTTTGAAAAAAAGAAATTGGTCCAAAATTGGACAAAAACGTCATACTATACTATGTCGTCCAAAATTGGACAATTTTTTTAAAACATTTTTTTTTGCCCAAAATGTGTCCAAAGCGTCATACTACACTATGTCATCGACCTCAATGTCATGCTACACTGTTTCGTCCAAAATCTGACCTTTTTTTTTTTTTTTAATTTGGTCCAAAATTGGACAAAAACGTCATACTATACTATGTCGTCCAAAATTGGACAATTTTTGAAAACATTTTATTTAGCCCAAAATGTGTCGAAAGCGTCATACTACACTATGTCATCGACCTCAATGTCATACTACACTATTTCGTCCAAAATTGGATACATTTTTTGAAAACATTTTATTTAGCCCAAAATGTGACCAAAGCGTCATACTATACTATGTCATCGACCTCAATGTCATACTACACTGTTTCGTCCAAAATCTGACCTTTTTTTTTTTTTTTAATTTGGTCCAAAATTGGACAAAAACGTCATACTATACTATGTCGTCCAAAAATTTTACAATTTTTTTGAAAACATTTTTTTGTAGCCCAAAATGTGACCAAAGCGTCATACTATACTATGTCATCGACCTCAATGTCATACTACACTGATTCGTCCAAAATCTGACCAGTTTTTTTGAAAAAAAGAAATTGGTCCAAAATTGGACAAAAACGTCATACTATACTATGTCGTCCAAAATTGGATACATTTTTTGAAAAGATTTTTTTGTTGCCCAAAATGTGTCCAAAGCGTCATACTATACTATGTCATCGACCTCAATGTCATACTACACTGTTTCGTCCAAAATCTGACCATTTTTTTGAAAAAAAGAAATTGGTCCAAAATTGGACAAAAACGTCATACTATACTATGTCGTCCAAAATTGGACAATTTTTTTAAAACATTTTTTTTTGCCCAAAATGTGTCCAAAGCGTCATACTACACTATGTCATCGACCTCAATGTCATACTACACTGTTTCGTCCAAAATCTGACCAGTTTTTTTGAAAAAAAGAAATTGGTCCAAAATTGGACAAAAACGTCATACTATACTATGTCGTCCAAAATTGGACAATTTTTTTAAAACATTTTTTTTTGCCCAAAATGTGTCCAAAGCGTCATACTACACTATGTCATCGACCTCAATGTCATGCTACACTGTTTCGTCCAAAATCTGACCTTTTTTTTTTTTTTTAATTTTGTCCAAAATTGGACAAAAACGTCATACTATACTATGTCATCCAAAATTGGACAATTTTTGAAAACATTTTATTTAGCCCAAAATGTGTCCAAAGCGTCATACTACACTATGTCATCGACCTCAAAGTCATACTACACTGTTTCGTCCAAAATCTGACCATTTTTTTGAAAAAAAGAAATTGGTCCAAAATTGGACAAAAACGTCATACTATACTATGTCGTCCAAAATTGGACAATTTTTTTGAAAACATTTTTTTTAGCCCAAAATGTGACCAAAGCGTCATACTATACTATGTCATCGACCTCAATGTCATACTACACTGTTTTGTCCAAAATCTGACAATCTTTTTGAAAAAAAGAAATTGGTCCAAAATTGGACAAAAACGTCATACTATACCATGTCGTCCAAAATTGGACACATTTTTTGAAAACATTTTATTTAGCCCAAAATGTGACCAAAGCGTCATACTATACTATGTCATCGACCTCAATGTCATACTACACTGTTTCGTCCAAAATCTGACCAGTTTTTTTGAAAAAAAGAAATTGGTCCAAAATTGGACAAAAACGTCATACTATACTAAGTCGTCCAAAATTGGACAATTTTTTTAAAACATTTTTTTTTGCCCAAAATGTGTCCAAAGCGTCATACTACACTATGTCATCGACCTCAATGTCATGCTACACTGTTTCGTCCAAAATCTGACCTTTTTTTTTTTTTTTAATTTGGTCCAAAATTGGACAAAAACGTCATACTATACTATGTCGTCCAAAATTGGACAATTTTTGAAAACATTTTATTTAGCCCAAAATGTGTCCAAAGCGTCATACTACACTATGTCATCGACCTCAATGTCATACTACACTATTTCGTCCAAAATCTGACCATTTTTTTGAAAAAAAGAAATTGGTCCAAAATTGGACAAAAACGTCATAATATACTATGTCGTCCAAAATTGGACAATTTTTTTGAAAACATTTTTTTTAGCCCAAAATGTGACCAAAGCGTCATACTATACTATGTCATCGACCTCAATGTCATACTACACTGTTTTTCGTCCAAAATCGGACAATTTTTTTGAAAAAAAGAAATTGGTCCAAAATTGGACAAAAACGTCATACTATACCATGTCGTCCAAAATTGGATACATTTTTTGAAAACATTTTATTTAGCCCAAAATGTGACCAAAGCGTCATACTATACTATGTCATCGACCTCGATGTCATACTACACTGTTTCGTCCAAAATCTGACCTTTTTTTTTGGTCCAAAATTGGACAAAAACGTCATACTATACTATGTCGTCCAAAATTGGATACATTTTTTGAAAACATTTTATTTAGCCCAAAATGTGACCAAAGCGTCATACAATACTATGTCATCGACCTCAATGTCATACTACACTGTTTCGTCCAAAATCTGACCATTTTTTTGAAAAAAAGAAATTGGTCCAAAATTGGACAAAAACGTCATACTATACTATGTCGTCCAAAAATTGGACCATCTTTTTGAAAACAATTTTTTTAGCCCAAAATGTGACCAAAGCGTCATACTATACTATGTCATCGACCTCAATGTCATACTACACTGTTTCGTCCAAAATCTGACCATTTTTTTGAAAAAAAGAAATTGGTCCAAAATTGGACAAAAACATCATACTATACTATGTCGTCCAAAATTGGATACATTTTTTGAAAACATTTTATTTAGCCCAAAATGTGACCAAAGCGTCATACTATACTATGTCATCGACCTCGATGTCATACTACACTGTTTCGTCCAAAATCTGACCTTTTTTTTTGGTCCAAAATTGGACAAAAACGTCATACTATACTATGTCGTCCAAAATTGGATACATTTTTTGAAAACATTTTATTTAGCCCAAAATGTGTCCAAAGCGTCATACTATACTATGTCATCGACCTCAATGTCATACTACACTGTTTCGTCCAAAATCTGACCATTTTTTTGAAAAAAAGAAATTGGTCCAAAATTGGACAAAAACGTCATACTATACTATGTCGTCCAAAAATTGGACCATCTTCTTGAAAACAATTTTTTTAGCCCAAAATGTGACCAAAGCGTCATACTATACTATGTCATCGACCTCGATGTCATACTACACTGTTTCGTCCAAAATCTGACCATTTTTTTGAAAAAAAGAAATTGGTCCAAAATTGGACAAAAACATCATACTATACTATGTCGTCCAAAATTGGATACATTTTTTGAAAACATTTTATTTAGCCCAAAATGTGACCAAAGCGTCATACTATACTATGTCATCGACCTCAATGTCATACTACACTGTTTCGTCCAAAATCTGACCATTTTTTTGAAAAAAAGAAATTGGTCCAAAATTGGACAAAAACGTCATACTATACTATGTCGTCCAAAATTGGATACATTTTTTGAAAACATTTTATTTAGCCCAAAATGTGACCAAAGCGTCATACTATACTATGTCATCGACCTCAATGTCATACTACACTGTTTGGTCCAAAATCTGACCATTTTTTTGAAAAAAAGAAATTGGTCCAAAATTGGACAAAAACTTCATACTATACTATCTCGTCCAAAATTGGACAATTAAAAAAAAAAAAAAATGTTTTGCCCAAAATGTGTCCAAAGCGTCATACTATACTATGTCATCGACCTCAATGTCATACTACACTGTTTCGTCCAAAATCTGACCTTTTTTTTTTTTTTTAATTTGGTCCACAATTGGACAAAAACGTCATACTATACTATGTCGTCCAAAATTGGACAATTTTTTTGAAAACATTTTTTTAGCCCAAAATGTGACCAAAGCGTCATACTATATTATGTCATCGACCTCAATGTCATACTACACTGTTTCGTCCAAAATCTGACCATTTTTTTGAAAAAAAGAAATTGGTCCAAAATCGGACAAAAACGTCATACTATACTATGTCGTCCAAAATTGGATACATTTTTTGAAAACATTTTATTTAGCCCAAAATGTGACCAAAGCGTCATACTATACTATGTCGTCCAAAATTGGATACATCTTTTGAAAACATTTTATTTAGCCCAAAATGTGACCAAAGCGTCATACTATACTATGTCATCGACCTCAATGTCATACTACACTGTTTCGTCCAAAATCTGACCGTTTTTTTGAAAAAAAGAAATTGGTCCAAAATTGGACAAAACGTCATACTATACTATGTCGTCCAAAATTTGAAAAAAAATTTAAAACATTATTTTTTTGCCCAAAATGTGACCAAAGCGTCATACTATACTATGTCATCGACCTCAATGTCATACTACACCGTTTCGTCCAAAATCTGACAATTTTTTTGAAAAAAAGAAATTGGTCCAAAATTGGACAAAAACGTCATACTATACTATGTCGTCCAAAAATTGGACCATCTTTTTGAAAACAATTTTTTTAGCCCAAAATGTGACCAAAGCATCATACTATACTATGTCATCGACCTCAATGTCATACTACACTGTTTGGTCCAAAATCTGACCATTTTTTTGAAAAAAAGAAATTGGTCCAAAATTGGAAAAAAACATCATACTATACTATGTCGTCCAAAATTGGACAATTTAAAAAAAAAATTTTTTTAGCCCAAAATGTGTCCAAAGTCTCATACTATACTCTTCTATGTCATCGACCTCAATGTCGAACTACACTGTTTCGTCCAAAATCATACCATTTTTTTGAAAAAAAAATTTGGTCCAAAATTGGACAAAAACTTCATACTATACTATGTCGTCCAAAAATTGGAAAAAAAAAATTAAAAATCTTTTTTATCCCAAAATGTGACCAAAGCGTCATACTATACTATGTCATCGACCTCAATGTCATACTACACTATTTATTCCAAAATCTGACCATTTTTTTGAAAAAAGAATTTTGGTCCAAAATTTGACCAAAACGTCATACTATACTATGTCGTCCAAAATTGGACAGTTTATTTGAAAACATTTTTTTTAGCCCAAAATGTGACCAAAGCATCATACTATACTATGTCATCGACTTCTATGTCATACTACACCATTTCATCCAAAATCTGACAATTTATGTGAAAAAAAAGTTTTGGTCCAAAATTGGACCAAAATGTCATACTATACTATGTCGTCCAAAATTGGACAATTTTTTTGAAAAAAAAATTTTTTGCCCAAAATTTGACAAAAGCATCATACTTCGCCAAAAATGTGACAAAAACGTCATACTATATTATGTCGTCCAAAATGGAACCATTTCTTTTTTCACTATTTCTTACTAGTTTTTTTTAATAAGAAATCCATAATGAGAACATTAGATTTGATAACTTCAGTGTCGTTCAGTGTAAATCCAGTCAAATCTGATGCGATTGTCATTTGTTCACTGTGCATAAAATAAAAGCCTCAACACAGAAGTGAGTATTTCATGTTTTATTATTTGCAAAGAGAATATTCTCAATGGAGTTGGCATTAGCAAACTGTACATACATAAATAACCGTTTTCATATTTCATTTTTTTTTTTTTTTTACAGATTCTGGTTCGACAACACAGTGGCCCCGAGGTCGAGCCACTGCAGAATAATAAGCGCAGTTATTACAAAGCACACTATTCATGTAATGTCACAGCCATGTTCTAAAAACACTACCAGTGATTGATTGGCTTTCTCAAAAGCAGAGGACTTTCAAGTGCATGCTCAAACATGAAGATAAAAAAATAACTGCCCCGGATTTAAAGGCATTTCAACAATAATTTACAAATCAAGTTGTTTTTTTTCTAACAAAAGAGCTCATATTGTTTTTTCATATCGACTCCAGTTGATTAAATACTGAAATTAAAAACAGGAACACAAGCCTTGGCTCTTGGGGAAAGAAGTCGGCCATGTTGGCTGGACGGCTTCAGTGCAGTACCATAGACGGTGCTCGTGTCAGTGCTCGAGGTTCAGATTAACACTGTTTTTTTCCATTTGTGTCAATCAAAAAAAAGAACAAAAGATCAGTTTTATCCGTCCTGTTTCAGTCATTTTGTTTTAACGTGTTCTTCAAATGTGTTTTCTTCTCCTGGACGATGATTCAAGCTGATTCTAGTCTACAGTTTACCAGGTGAACGTCCCACGGCGGTGGAGCTTCATCTTCATCAATACTAACAATCTATCAACTGATTTAACACTAAATAAATAGTAGCAGCACTGGATATCATGGACAAAAAAGCATGGTCGACTTTGGCTCCCAACATATAAGATTATATAAATAGTGCTTTTTTTTTCTTTTTTTTTTAATTGAGTTCACATGTTTCTTTGTAAACCTTGAAAAATAATATATACATTTACATTTTAAGTTAAAACGACATGAAATATTTGGGTGAGGAGAGGGAGGAGACTCCATGGAAATGTCCATTTACTCTGAGGAGTTGGCGATTTAAAGGGTTGAGGTGATTTAAGGAGAATGGATGTGCAACGTTCATGAGGGAGGGTCTTCATACCTTCTCTGACACACTTCATGATGGATGTGGCTCCCCAGTAGGGGAGAAAGAGTTTGTCGCTTTAGGGCACGGAGTGAAGAAAGAAACATTCACAGGAGTCAGCTGAGTCATTGGCAAAGCAGTAGGTTTACGGAGATTCATGTGCTCCTCAAATGGGCGGAGGTCCGTTGGTGTAACGCAGCATTGGATGGAAGGAGCGAGCGAAGTTATTGGCGTGGTGGCAGCTGTAGTCCTCCTCGGTCATGGGCACCAGGCAGGCGAGACCGATGAGGAGCAGGAGGAGCAGGTGGACGGGAAGCGCGGCTCTGAGGACGCGCAGCAGGAAGGACGGGCCCTTAGAGGTGGAGGAGGACGAGGTCGAAGAGGAGACGTCGCCATCCGGGAAGTCAGAACGGGAGGAAACGCAACCAGCGGCGCCTGGTGATCTGCTCCGGCTGCAGGAAGACGAAGACGTGAGTGTGAGTTGGACGGGGACCAGAACAGACCTGAGCTCTTAGTATTTGCAAACCAGTGCTTTGTTATTAAAAAAAAATCCTTTTTTTTTTGTTTGCATTTCTGTTTCAGAAAAATGCTCAAACACAAAATCACAATTGTGTCATTGTTTTTGGAGATATTGTATATACAGTTACATGAATTATCCTGGAAACATCAACCTGAGTTTAAAGGTACAGTGTGTAAAATTTAGCAACATTTATTTTGTTGATTTCCTACCAAATTAAAATACGTTCACCACAATTTTACACACTGGACCTTTAAGAGAGTTGAGATGGACATTTTTCAATGGAAATGTCAAAGGAAACGCCTCTGATGATTTAAATATATCGAGTTGTTTGCAAATACTTTGTCACTCATGTCCCAAAAAAAAAAAGGCAAGAGATTGAACACTTTAACAACATTAACGGGGGGAGAAGAGAGCAGACGTTGAACACACACAGTGGACCTGCACAAACACACAAAACAGGCACAGCACACACTACAAGAAAAGTTTAAATGATGAGCTTTTGTAAGAGTCTCACTGAGAGCGAGTGGGGGGGAGGTGGGGGGGGAACGCTGTGGATTTTCGAGCCGAGTGTGTGAGAGTTCAATGCCACGTCTCATTCCAAACAGAAGCAGAAGAAACGCAACATGCCTCCCTCCCTGGAGACTGACTCCACTCGAGCCAAGACTGGAGGAGAGGAACAGCATGTTCTTAACGGCGGCTCATCCTCACTCTTAAGGCTGGAGGAAGGTCAGACGCACCGGCGCGCCTCCAGTCGCTCGCTCTGCAGCATATTTCATTCATTCTCTAACAAAAAAAAGAGCTGCCGTGAAGCCTAAGGTTTTAAGGCCAGACAAACTCTCCTGCTCTGTTAGATTTGAATTGTCCACAGCAAATTCACACGCGACAAACACTCACGGCGAGACTAGTTTAGCAGCAGCCGAGTATTTGGGCCTGCGTGTGTTATTGTTGGCATTAATGGAATGATACAGTCAGAGAAGGGAGTGAGTTTAGGAGTCTGGAAAGGAAACAAAGGAAAGAAAGTGGGAGTTAAGGTAGAAGGAAAAAGCCGCAGGAGCGTAAGCATCGTATCCTGCCTCTACAACTATGAAAAGAATGAAACAGGAGGGAAACACGAGAAAGAAAAACAGAGCTCAAGGAAAACCAGACTGACTGAGGAGGAGGTAGGGAGGGTTAGGGTTACTGGGATTCAGATAATGCCATCTAGTGGGCAAGGAGAGTTCTACAGAGTCACTCTGAGAAAGGAGAAGCAAAATGTATGTTTGTGAAGTGTGAAGAGAAGCAAAGAGGAGCAGCGAAATCAAACATTTAAAAGAGAAAGGGAGCAGCCTGATGAAGGCGATTCCCCACTCGGTTCAGAGGTGGTAACATGGCCTCTAGAGTCAGGGAGGATCATGGAACACATGGTTAAAGCCTGAAGCTATTAATCGATTCAAATCTAATGAGGAAAACATGACTGATTGTCATCAAATTCATTTTGTAATTATCGTTTTCAAATTAGCAAAATTTGTAAATCAATCAAGCTTCCATTTGGCTGTAGCTTTGGTTCCATCAACATCCCGTGTGTCTAGAGTCCAGGAGAGAGGTACCTGTGGCGGGGGCCGCTCTCAGCGTGTCCTGGGTGGGCCTGACTACTTTTGCCTCGGGGCTGTACCACATAATGAGCAGGGAGGGGGTAAAAGAAAGAAAAAGAATGTTTCAGTCAAGGGCAAATCAAGACCAAGGCTCAGATGACAGGAAAAAAAACATAAATAGAGCCATAACTTTGCTTAAGAAAGAATCATCAACAAACAAAGGAGCAGCAACATAATCAATGACAGTGATTGATTTTTATTTTTAGACCCAAGAAATCTGGCTTCTCAAGACTTAAATCCTGAAAAGTCATGTTAAAAAAAACCTAACATGAATCAAATATCGTTATTAATAATAAAACCTTTTTTTTCTTCTCAAATACAATATCAATATCTATCCACTACTGAACAGAAAAGCCAGGTTTTCTTGTAAAAACTTTAGCATATCAACATGGTGTGGGGGAGCAGCAAAAAACATCTCAGGCAAAAATAAACCTTTTCATTTACATGTTAGCAGAGCTGTTGCAAAGGGAAAACGAGTTAAATAAATAAATAAATAAAGGGGTAGGAGAGCGGAGAATGTTTGGGTGACAGTGATGACTCCCCCTGCTGGAGAACATGAGGTAAAACATTACCAGTCGTTTGCGGCTTTGGACGTTCGCGTCTGTCACGGGAGCAGCCGAGCCACAGACTTCTGATTTGACAGCAGGCGACGGCAAACAATCCTGAAAAATTCATCAAAAACAACCAAGTCAATATCTACTAATAGAGAGAAAGATTTTGTTATTTCTACATAATAAATCCACGCCTCTCTGACCTGCTGTACGTCCACAGCCTCCAGTCTCCTCTCCAGACCCTCCAGGTCTGAGTTGACCTCCCTCAGGAGCAGCCTCAGCCTGTTCCAGATCACATGCACCTTTTCCTGAGCCTCCAGACACTCGCTGCCGAGCGGCTGGATCTGCTCCGGGGTTTGTGACTGCAGCAGCAGAGTCTGAGGTCTCGTGTTGACCAGCAGGTGAGACGAGAGCTCCTGAAGGGACGACACCTTCTGCTGCGAGTCCAGCAGCTCGCGCTTAATTTGCTGCGGGGAAGAGGGAGGGGCCGTTAATGTGTGTGTGTTTGATTATCACTGAATCTAATCAAAGAAAAAATATCCTATTTTTGAGGGAGTTTGGATGCATCTCTGCATGAGAGGTAGTGTCCACATCCCAGATCCACATCCCAGGGTCCTTAAATTTCTTAAAAAGCACTCTCAAATTAGAACTTGAGGAACAAAATGATCTTTTTGATGACCATCTAAACAAATTTGACTCCTCTCCAAACTCTATGGACTTTAAAGTCAGCTTTGGGCATGAAAGAGGTTTTAGGTTTTTCATAGTGAGTGTGATATAAAGGCTGAAACTTCAAATACAGCAGCATGATGTACATAAAAGCCAGAGGTGGAGAAAAGTACCGTGAGAGTCTTGTGATGGGATCGTAACGTGTCACGATCCACTCTGGGAGGGACTGGCACCACCTCGTTCCTCCTGCGGTCGATGTTCTCCAGCCACAGCAGCAGACCGTGACTCATCTCATGGAACTCCTGAAAGTACGCATGGTATAACTCATTTAGCCTCTTTATTCCTTTTGTTTGTGGATGGTTTAATCATCATTTAATCATGGTGTTAAGTCTATTCAATTTTAATGCTGGTTTCACACAGGAAACACATATAATGTTTATAGAAAGAATCTCTATTATCCTAGTAGTAAAACAAGTAAAATTAAAAGTGTAAACTAAAAGATCCCATTACAGAAAAAATACATGAGTCCACAGTACTAATATAAAAAATAAAAAATAAAAAAAATCTATGACACAACTACTATTTATTTCATGCACAAAAGTAAGTTTTTGTTGCATCTTTTTATACCTGGCACTGCATCAGCGCCCTCTGCAGCTCCTCCCTCCAGTCCTCCAGCGAGTTACCGAGCTGATCCCAGCGCGAGTTCATCTCTTTCAGCGCGTCCCTCAGCTCCCAGGCTTCCTCAGAGTCGGACTCTGTTTGGAGGAAGTCTGCGCTGCTCAGGTTGATGGACAGCACCTCTGATTTGTGGGCGTCCATCCCCCTCTGCAGCTCCTGAGAGCGAGACACAGAGTGAGAGTGTGAGGAATGAATTAGACCGTGTATACAGAGAGAGACTGTTGACAAAGACAAGTGAAACATGACTTCATGGTGCTACTAGAGAGGAAAGGCTGAGAATAGCTCAACTGCCAACAGATATAGTGCAGCAAGGGATAAGGATTTGTTAGATGCTTTATATTTATAGAATGCCATGTACAGGCAGCAACAGCTGGACTTGTATTTGAATATGTGAGGGTCAGTTCAAGGGCAAATGACTGTGAAGCAGAACCCACTGAAACTGCAGCACTGGTGGTTGCAAGATTCATATTTGGCAAAGATAAATGATCACAGAGATAGTAAAAGCAAATAGAACTTAACTCAAATTCAGAACTGAGTAGTGGGAAAAAACTTATCAAATGCACGTGTCGCGCACTAACCTTGAGCGTCTTGATTCTCTGCTGGATGGTGTGTATGTCAGTGCTGAGCTGGAGCCCTCGCAGCTGCCTCAGTTCCGCCTCAGACTGACCCAGCCAGGTCCTCATTGTCTGCACATCTGAGATCAGCTGCTGCCACTGCTGCAGGTACTGTTTGTGTCTGTGTTTCTCGCTGAGTGACTGAGCCTGGATCAGCTCCCAGCGCTCAATCACACCTGGAGGCAAAAAACAGATCGAGTTAACACGTCAGCTCATTCTGGATTTACACGAAGAGGCCATCTGTGTATTTATAACTGACCAGCACTCTGAGTGTCTGTGCTGGTGGGCTTGTTGAGGCCCGGCATGTCATCCTCGTCTTCAGTGAGTTCTTCTTCGGTTCTCTTCACAGCGTCTATGCTGCCTCGACACTCTCCCATCAGACGCATCTGGAATACAACACAAGCATTTCTAGATGATGCTTTCTACACTTAGCTTCAGTACACAATGTACCTTTAAATCTTAACAATGTCTCATCAAATATGACAGTCTTTCAGTATGTCCTTGAATTAAAGGCAGCAAAAATATAGGACTCACATAGCCCATGTACGTGGAGTCAATTTCAGGGCTGGAGCGGTTGGCGTTGGCCTCTCTCTGCTGGAGGTGATATCGCCCAGCGTCCAGAGCCTGATCCAGCTGCCTCAGACTGGCCTCCAGCTGATCTGGCTCACCTACAAACAGCAAGGTCACAACAAGGTCAGGAGGAACTAAGAGGGTTAAGGTTTCATTAGCATGCAGCGAGTGTGGACTGGTGCTGCAATGGCATGCATTAATCTGTAATGCAAGAAAATGTCAAATGGGGAAAGGAGGGGAAAAAAAGGATTTAACCCACTGGACAAATCATATTAGCTGTTAAATGCAAAAAATAAAAATGCAAAGGTTGAAGGTAGTATATTTAGTGAGCATGCAATGGTGTCATCTTTGCAAAGAGAAGCGCAAAGTTTTATTTTGATGATGGGTCATGCAGCTTTGATGATGGGTGGTAACAGACTCGTGTTAAAAAAAGGTTTGTTTTATTTGTGGCATGCTCCTTTAATTCATGCTCCACTGGAGCTGCCTACCAGAGGACGATTTCAGTGTGTTCTCGGTCAGTTTTATATAGGCCTCTGGACTCTCTGGGATAACTACATCTGGGAATAGAAACATACAACATGTATTGGCTATAATGTGACTAAAAGATTTGGTGACGCATTTGCATTTATGTCCTAATGCCAGATCTGGATTTGTGGAAACTCATCCTATCTTTTTTTTGTTTATATTTCTTATATGTTTGAGGAGTAGAACAATTGGCTGTAGATTGTCCTTATTCAAATGCATTTCAAAAGATTCCCTGTTTTCTTATTACTTCCTCACAACTGAAACTAATTCTATTTGACCAAAATATCTTCAAATGATCAAATAAATTATATTTATTTCATCTCATCTGTTCTAAATTAAGTTGAATTAACAGCTCAGTTTTAAATGTGAGTAAATATATTTCCATTACTCATTTGTTACAGGAAACTTTCTTAATCGTCTATGATGAGATGTACATTCTGCTGTAGAGAAATCTGACCTGTGCACTGAATTAAAGACAAATGAAATGAAATTTAGCGTGTGCACAATGCAACACTGTCACAATCCTGCCAAAAAAATATATCGTTCCTTCATGCAAAATTACCTAAAATATATATTTATTTTTTGAGAATCAGCAATGGAAAAACGTCTTGTTTCCATGCACAACAAATCAGCATATTATACACGTTAAGTCCACTATCTTTAACACATTTTGTAAAATCAAACCAACCTGATAGTACTGTGGCATCTGTCCTCAGATACTCATCCTCCTCCTCTTCCTCCTCTTGCCCTCCTCTTTCTCCATGACCTCGTCCTCCAGGACTCTCCAAACCTCTGCTCAAGTCGTAGTCGTGGTCCCACTCTAACGGGATGGAGTCCACGCTGGCTGGAGTGTCTCGTCCCGAGCGGTCGGCGCGGATGAGGGCAGTCGTAGCTGTGGCCTGGCGACTGGACGATCGCGGTGAAGAAGAGTCGCCCCACTGAAGCTCAGAGAGGTCGGCGCTTTCGTCCATGTCGAGTTCTCGGTCTGATCCGTCCAGCTCGTCGTCAACCAGCTGCAAAGAGTACACAGAACATGGAAGATCATACACTGTAGACATTCTCAAATTTCATTAAGTGTGAGAATGCAGGTTGGGAGGTGAGCATATGTAGTGCACTGACTGTTAACATGTCAATGTGACATACTGTATACAGTTTGCATTTTGCTCCTGGCCATCTGTCAGTGTGAAACTATGACACATGTTTTCACTATGTCAGAGTAAGTGAAGGACGACAGCTGTAGATAACATTTAGTAATGTATATCAGGGATGGACAATCCATGCAAAACATAATTCGAAAGCGCTGTCTAATTAGTGGAATAATGAGGCTGAGGTAACGCTGCTCTGCGCTGCACTGTGAAAACAGAGTGCTCACATATGTGGAGCTGCTGACCTGCGACAACATCACTGTCAAACTATAAATATGCCATATGTTGATACATAAACCACATTAAATTCTGCATGACTCATGTCTTGCCCTCAAATGATCTTAAAAACTGTGTTCAGTGATTTAGAAAAAGTTCTAGTTCTTACTTCAATTGTTTTCTCCATAGAAAACATATTAAGTAGAAGTATATTCTCTCTAAGTCCCACCTCTGAGATCTGCCTCCATCAGATCCATCTGATCTGATGCTGAATACAATACATTGGTTTCTATGAAAAGAAGGTAAACTTCCTTTTCTGTCAATGTAATAGTCGCGCATGCTAATCGACATTTAAAAAACAAAACAAATATCAAATTATTTGATAATCATGACCCATCTCTCTCTCCACATGACTTCACTGAAATTTTTCAGGTTTTCTTCATGCTACATGATGAAGTCGTCTGTGTATCTGCACTCACAGGCAGCCGTGTGAGTTTCTTGTAGTATCGGTCGACTCGTCCAAACACCTCCTGACAGTATCTCTGCAGCTCCTCCAGCTCCTCCTCGATGACAGCTGCGTCCAGAGGTTCACTCTTCTCGATCAGAGCCTCGCCCTGTCTGAACACCAGCTCGATTTTCCCCGTGTTCAGGTAGATCTCCTGCTGGAACGCCTGGAACACACACATGCAGCACAGCATAGGTTTAGAGCAAAGGAGATCTTCATCTAACAATGGAATGTTTTTCCATATCATATCTCGAGGAGAAAAAAGTTCTGTTTTGATAAACTGCAGATACGTTTAGTCACACCTTACAATAAAGCAGATAACATAGATTTCAGTTCCATTTTAAACTAGAACACAGTGTGGACTGTGATATGCATCACGTGGCTTGTTGCGTCCTCCAAAACCTTCACAGTATTAAAACATGGAGCAACATCTCACCTTGAGCTGTTTTATCTTGGCCTGTACGTCACACTCGGAGAAGTGCTCGATATTAGTGAGCTGGAGGTCCATCTCCGTCAGCCACACCAGGATGCTGTCTCGTGCCGTCTCGAACTCCTCCCTCTGGCTGATAAAGTGCTGCGTGATCAGAAAGGCATAAAGACAAAAAAATACTCAGTTTACTTTTACATTATCTAATTTATAGGATATAATTACTTTACTAGAGGATCATGGTATTACCCTTAGTCTGCGTAGGATGGCAGCTACTCTTCTCTGCAGGTTATCCCATCGCTTGTTTCCGTTATGAACCATTTCTCTGAGACGACAGGAGGAGTCGGTGCGGTTCTCACGAGCCAGGCGTCGATACTGTTTGTTAATGAGCTCCAGCTGCGTCAGACACTCCTGCACCTGCCGCTGGAAGGCCTGCAACCAAAACGCATTAAAGCTAGGAATAAGTCAATAAGTCTCTCTTTAAAATACGCTATAAATGCAATATTACATCACAAAAATCAGCTTTATGTTAGAATCCTGCTGTACACTGAGAAATGTAATGTTGAGGTTTGTAATGTGGCATAAGCAGGGCAGATGGCAGTGGTCCAGGCCCAGACAGTGAGCCAGCAGGAATGTGCACGTGCACACTGACGGACTGTGGCAGCTGAGCAGACCAGTGCAGACGAGTTTCAGTAACATGACACTTCTTCCTTTCTCTGTATCCTCTACCCTGCAGAGACTTTCACTGTGTAACGATGCAACTCACATCGGAAAGGAGAAACAAAAAGGTCAGACTGGAGCTCTTTTTTAACTTCAAATCACGTTCACTTGAGAATGTTGCTGTAGGCAACTGGACTTGTACTTAAGCTGAATTTGTCTCAACCTGGACGACTTAAAACCTTCCTTTTTTGTGCACTCACAAACGTTTGTGTGCGTAACTTTCTATCACATTCCGATCATAAAAGTGAAAAAAAACCAAAACCCACCTCAAACTTCTTGAGCTCTTCTTTTGCCACGGTATAAAGAACTCCAGAGGAGTTTGGCAGCGCTGCTGTTCTCTCTGAGGTCTTCAGCCAGTCCTCAAACCTGGAGTAATCATCCAGAAACTTCTGCCACAACCTCCACGTTTCCTCAATCCTGCAAAGAATATACACTCATGTTACTATACTGTTTAAACTGCCACTATACTACTTGTATCACCAGTTCATGCATAGGAATACAGTATATAAGCGTTTATCCAACAAGCACTGACTTGAGCCTCCTCTCCATGGACATGGCACAGATGTTCCTCCAGCGTCTGTCCAGCCCTCTGGTGGCCTGCTGGATGGAGTCGCACTCCGTCTCTGTGGAGCAGGCGTCGCAGTCGTGGAGCAGGACTTCACACAGGTTCAACACGGACGCCACACCTGTGCTGTGTTTCTCTATGTCCCTCTGCAGCTCCTGTAAATCAAGTGAGTTCTCGCTGTAACATTATTGTACATTAAAACCCTCTCCTCAGTTGCAAAAAGGGAGTGTGGGTTTTGTTACTTCCCAACAATATGCAGTGAGAACAGAGTCGACCTGGGGAAACTAACGTGTTTGTGTTCTGGAGAGAAAGAGGTCAGTGGGTTCCCAGTGTCCAGATTTAGAGCAGCATGAAGTTCGCTGACACTTACTGTGGGCTTGTTTTCAACTAACAACAGAGATGGAGGCATGAGTCATGCTATGATTTCCTCAAGAGCTTAAGCCGGCACTCATTTTCCACCATCTCTGTCTGAGTCATATTGTTATGCTCTTAGTATTCATTTTAATATCTGTAATTGACAGGGGGCCACACGGTGGAACACATGGCTAGCACTGTTGCCTTTCAGCAAGAAGGTTGCTAGTATGCGTCTCAGTTCAATCCTTTCTGTGTGGAGTTTGCATGTTGGGGAGAACATGGAGTTTGCATGTTCACCGTTATATAGTTATTCAAGCTTGTAAACAACAGAATATCTATTTTTTTCTGATATTCACATGCACAGCTCATGGGTGTGTGGTTGTTTTTACCTGCTGCTGGTTGAGTTTCCTCTGAATCTCCTGGTCGTTGCAGGTGTCGTAGACGATGGGTCTCGACAGCTCTGTCTCGATGTGAGACAGCCAGGAACGTAAGGTGCTCATGTTTTTATCTAACTGCTGCACTGCGACCAGAGTCTCCCTCAACTTCTTGACCCTGTTAGTGAGACAAAGCCAGAGCCAACATATGAAGCAAAATTACACCAATGAAGACAGTCGGTAAAAGCATGAAGAGTGGTTGAAATGCATAGGATCATTCATTTAACATTTTCAGGATAGAGTTGCAAATGACATAAACACCATGTAAACAATTTCAGAGCTGGACAAATATTTTTGTTGGGAAGTGATAAAACCTTATTTGACCCCTACACAACAACTGGGGGCCATTTTGGATCTGCAAATGCCACACATTTCCAAACTCTGACAACTGCAATCTATAATATGTGAATCAAGTTTAAAATTAAACAACGTCTAGCTCTTCCACACTTAACATTCAACGCCTCGCCCTGATAAGTCATGCATCATCTGTCACATGACAAGAATGAAGGCAGTAGCTATTCTTTATTATGTAAACAAACTTAAGTTAAGTCGTTGAGTCAGGTTTACTCCACCTAGTTAGAATACACTAAAACTGACTGCACCGGTCAAAGGAAAGATTTATCACCTCCAACTCCGGTATGACCGGTCTCACTTCCACATGTCACAATGCAACACAACATAGTACATTCAAGAAAGTGCAGTGCTTTGGACATTATTTAACAAAGTGAATGAACTGAACCCCTCATTTTAAATGCTTTATTCACACTGACATTAACAGACCTGCCAGTAACTTAATGTACTCCACCCTGAGCTGGGAACACAGGCTAAAGCAACAACTGCATGAGACTATTCTGGTGTTGTAAAGGCTGTACACCTTTATAAAGCTGTATGCTCTTAAAAAAAAATAAATAAATAACCTGTTGACATCGCAATCGCAGTCTGGCAGATACTCCTCACTCGGGCAGCCTGCCATAGTATCCGTCCCTAAATCCAAAACCATGAGGGTGCAAAATTCCCACCGACAACAGTAGTGTCAGAAAGCGTTGCGGTGTAGACTCCAAACACTCTTCTCTTTACATCTGCGAGCTCCACACAGGGCTTTTTGTAAACTCTGTCTGTGCAGCAGGGGGAGGGTCAGCAGGTAGTGCTTGGGTGGCACAACTGTGACTTATCAACTGTTGCTCGCCATGGTTCGAAAAGAGAACTGCAAACAGGCATGTGTGTGTGTGTGTGTGTGTGCCTAAGAGTGACAAGTGCTGCTGTTTCTAAAAACAGACTTACAGTCACAGGCATGTGCCACAGAGCTGGGAGCTGTGTTGGCATACCAGACACCAAATACACACAGAGGGAGTGAGAACAGCAGCACAGACTGCTGGCTCCATACATAAATACATGTCTTACTGCACAGCGAGCAGAAATTGTATTTATTTTTAAAGAATTTCCACCCCCAACAAGAAAAAGCTCGAAAAAATTGCTAATTAATAATAATATGTAAGGATTTCTGATCTCCACGACAGCTGCAGAGTCTCCGTCCCTGTTGTTTTTCCTGTTATCCACAGACATGGATACAAGGAACAAAGAGAGTGCAGCTGTCTGTATGAGCTCACACTCAGTCCTCTCATTCCTCCCATGTCCAGGACAGACCCAGAGGGCAATAACCAGAGGACAGCTGGGGGTGGTGGAAGCAGAGGTAGTCACAGCCAAAGGTTGTTTAAATTTACAACAACATACAGATGGAGTTTTTAATTTCCAGTGATAACTATAACTGACAAATTGTATGTGCTGTCTGTCACCTGCCAAGGGAGTATGGACTTAAATTAGCAGCTAACTCTAGCATAGTTACATTGTAGTATACTGGTGTTCTTTAATATACTCTATTCCCTTCAAATAAACACAGATTGCATTTTGCCATAGAAAAGTAGCCAAGTACCAAAAGGCACGAAGAGAACAGATGATGAGGAATGTGACTTGTTTGCTTGGTTTGCAGC
This sequence comes from Microchirus variegatus, assembly GCF_963457635.1. Classification (NCBI taxonomy): domain Eukaryota; kingdom Metazoa; phylum Chordata; class Actinopteri; order Pleuronectiformes; family Soleidae; genus Microchirus; species Microchirus variegatus. The sequence continues at coordinate 18,764,486 of NC_139813.1, forward strand.
TCCACTTAGTGGAAACCCCACTGACAGTGAGGAGCTCAGGAAATGCCTCAGCAGCATTGTGGGAAAAAGAATTCCCCATCATGTCCTACAGCGCGGGAGGGTTACCACGGAAACAAAGCCAGACCAAAGCATTCCTCCACTAATATAATCTCTTCTCCACTAAAAGGAGTAATACAAAGAGGGAGGTTTAGGGTCAAGTGTAAACAAATTGAGAAATAGCTTTCACTTTCAGGTGAAAAGCAGGTAAATACCAGCCTGTCATTTCAGGACATTTCCTCATTCACAGAGACAACACAATCTATAATGTCAAACGACACTCACCACCTGTGCATGAGATTTATGTGCACCCACCTGGCAGCAATGAGGTCCAGCAGGTGTTGCCAGCGCTCGCTGACTTTGCTGAGTTTGTGTTGAATATCGGCTGCCTTGCTGTCTTGGCTGGCCCTGGCCAGGCGTTCACCCATAACCTGCACCTGGTGCTTGCTTTCCTGAGCAACGCTTATCTCCTCCTGGTAGTCCTGGGGGGAGAAACACAGAGCAGGTTAACATGGGGAGCCGTCAGTGTGGTGTACAGCGCCAGTGTGTGTTCAAAATGTGACTGGAATTAAAAAATTGACTGCAAGATAATTTGTAGGTCATTTTTTAGTTTGAGCCGGAATCACCTTGCGCAGTTTCTCGATCATCTCTTCAATGCTGACGTCTCCATTCTGAGAGACCTTGCTCTCCATCTGTGTGAGCCATTCGCACAACTCCTTGTTCTTCTCATTGAACACGGCCCACTCGTTCAACTTCTCGCTCACTTGCTGCTTGCGCAGGGAAAGCTACAGAGGACACAGTGGAGGACAGGGACAGGGAGAGAGAAACAATAAGAATGTGAGAGAAAACGTAGCAATGGAATACAGAGGAGTGATGGCAAAACAGAAAATGAATGAAAAAGATAAAGTAAGGAAACTTGGCAATTTAGTTATATATATAGTAAGTGGAAGTCCTTAAAGGCACCCACATCTAATTTTAATAAACACAGAGTGCTCGACAGGATTAACAATAAGCCAAAAAGCAAAAAGCGACTGTGCACCAAAATATCTTTGTTGCTGACCTAGCGGGTAATAAAGATATAAAATATGCTACACTAATGCTTCAGTTCTGTTGGTCCTGTGATGCATTAAGTGTAGCCATGGATATATCTCTGATGTCGCATAAGTGACCACTACAAGTAAGAGTTAAAAGTGCCAATGACACATTTGAGCATTTTTTTAAACATCAGAACCATCAGAATATATACTGTGTGTATTTACCTGGTGGCAGACCTCTTCCCACTGGCGTTGTAGAAGCTGGAGGCGTTCCTGTAGGACAGTGATGTCATCTGCACTAACCACACCCTCCAAGGAGTCCCTCAGCAGGAACAAGGAAGTGAGGTCATCAGTCCATCCCTCCACACTGCTCTCAATCTCCTGCTTAGACATGACATGACGGAGCCTTTAGATGTAAAGCTAAAGTCAGACTGTCCTATCAGAGGGGGACTTTCCATCTTCATCAGCAGCCACAGTGAAGCAGGAAAACCACAGAGCAAGAAAGTACTGAAGCTCAACTGCAGCTACTGCCAGCAGAGTAACATTAACGAGGAAAAGCTCAATAGTAAACTGTCACTGAATATTACTTACTTATATATTTCCCAAAAAGACACAAGACTTGTGCTAAATGCGGAAATTAGAATGTGGTATTCTATGAAATGGCAGGAACAATTCAATGAAAATGCACTGGCACATTCAAGGTTACAGACAGTACAAGATAACAGAAGCCTCTAACCTTGCATCTCCTCCTCCTCCTCCTCTGTCACTGTGATGGCTTTGCTGCAGTGTAATCATTTGTGGACCCAGAGAATGTCTCCATTTAACAACACACACACAAAAGGAAGCACACACATGCACACACACATACATACTTACACCCCCACAGGAAGCAGGGATGCTCTCGCTCTCTCTCTCTTACCTCTCTCACTCTCATGCGCACGCAACCTCTCTGCCTTTCTCTCTCTCCCCACCCCCTCTCTCTCTCTCTATCCTCAGCTGATGCTGATTACGTGCAGCTACTCTCACTGCCCTCCACCTCCCCGGGGAGCTGGGGACGCTTCTAGCATGAAATGTAACTGCGTACAACATCTAGCGGTTAAAGAAAAACTGTGGATGGATCATAATGTGATATTTCACACTGTAGTTGGAGCAAATTATGAAAATAAAAGCATCTGTGTTTGCTCATGCCAGCAATTATCAGTCATCTGTATAGCTCCAAATCACACCATGCAGTATCCCATGGCATTTATAGACCAGCAACACCGTGGAATCATCTCTGCCTGAGACATATTGAAACATCTTTACAAACAAATGTGTATTTTAAATGATACACAGATACACAAAAAAACAAGCTTCTCTTTCAATCTAGATTAAGACTCAATTTGTGTCCCTGAATAAACAAAATATACACTGAAGGAAATTGAACAGACAAGGTCAAACAAAACAAACAGGTGATGGAAAATAGTTTCTTCTACTTTTCATCTGTGTGCGTGCATGTGTTTGTGTGTGTGCATTATGATCTCACCTTGCATCTGATTTGCTCTGAGTGTAGCTCCTCATGGTGGTCAGGCAGTAGTACAGAAAGCTTCCTCTTAAAGGCCCTCAGCTTCTCCAGCGACGCATCTATGCCCTTTTCACATCGCTCCCAGTTCTAACACAAACACACACACACACACACACAGGTTTGCTCAGCTATTCTGTTTAGACTATTGCATTAAATTCCATTCATTTGGGCAGCCTGAACAAAGCATTAACCTCAGCCTTAACAATAACCAGTAAAGGCCTAACCCTGACTTTAAACTAACAACACATCAAATCTTAAACAAGCTTAACCAGCTCCCCTGAAATCAGGTTCTGTCTTATTAGGACCAGGGTATGGTCTTTATAAAGGATCTACTGGTCCTGACAAGATAAAGAAATACAAGTAAACACACACAGACATTGTTATAAATGCATCGTGAAGCTGCAGAATACACAGTCATATGCTGACACAAGCACACAGGCACACATCTGTCCAGGGCTGCAGTCAGACCGCACTAATGATCGTGCCAGAGATAGTCCACTTAGCTCTCAACCTCTCAAGTGCCACGTTGAGCGATACAGCAAAAAGCCAACAACCAAAGGGGAGAATTAATGAACACAGCATTATTATAACAAAAGAGGGAGGCTCCAAAGGCCACAGACTAGAGCTATTTTAGGGTCTGAATAACAATGCAGTGCAGGGTAAAACAGGGTTATATTTGGCTAGAAAAAAACAGCAGCTAAGTAGCATTCCTCAACCATGAGTCATGGTTAAAGAACAAAACACAGGGACGGAATAGAAGATGTTTTCATAAGTGCTATAAACTCAGATATCCAAGCTCATAGAGGAAGATTCAGAGAGAGAAAAATCTTTCTTAGCGTGTCATTTACTCCTTTTAAAAAAAACATGGTACCATCTCAACCTGTAAAATCATGTTCACTTGTGCTATTTTGTAATGCTTGTACATTAGTGAGGATTTCATGCACATGTTTATATGATGCTCTGCCATTTATCTGACTACACAAGTGAGATATTGCTCTTTCGCCATCCATTCCTTCCTTTCAAGACTCAGAATATAACTTTGCATAATTCATAATCTGGTTTCACTGTGCTGCACTGCGCTCACTGAAGCGCCATCGCCTTTTACAATGCAGCATGTTAGTGACAGCCGAGCCGACAACAAGCCCTGTATTCAAACAGGGTTTTAAATATTTGTAAGTGTTGTGGTTTTGCCCCGAAGACATCTTTGAATGAGCAAGTGTATTTGATCTCACAGCCAATTACAAAGTATTTGCAATGCTGAATTTAACATATTATGTATAACGATGTAAAAAAGCTCTTCTGACACTTATTGCTAAAATGACAAAATGAACCACAAACAAATACGAATCAACATCACATTAATTCTAATGTGTAGTTATGTCTGACCTTGAGCAAGCCATGAAACTCTCTCCTCTGCTGGTCCAGGCGGTGGTGGGCGTGTCTCCACCTCTCCTGGATCTCCATCAGCTCTGTCTGCAGGGTAGACTCAGCCTGGGTGTCGGCTGACAGCAGCAGGCTCCTGCCAGCCTCCACGGTGAGGATGTAGCTTCCCTGCTGCCTCTGGAGCACACGCCCCCTCAGCTGGAGGAGCACAGACGGAGGCAAAATGGCAGAGGGGGGTAAGAGTTAACTTACACAGAAGGTTTGGATTTGTCAAGATTAATTTAGTGTGTTTAACCATGAGTTTATGATTGAGTGATTAGTATGAAACAAAATATATAGACTGTAAAGATTTAAGTATTTAAATTGACCAAATCCCCTTTCAGTGACCTTATTAAAATTAATTAGTTCAGGGTGAAGTAGAGGTGTCACTCACTGAACCTAATCCAAATCTAATCCACTGCGAACGTTTTTAATTAATACAAGAATTGACTGAAATAATTAAGCATGAATATTTTAGACTAATTAATTCTCGATAAAAATAGACATTTTAATTAGGTAAATTATGGAGTGAATGACTTTAAAGGAAAACATTGTCACCTACCTGTATTTGACCTAAGAGGTTTCTGGCCTGTTGCAGGGCCACTGGTTCTCCTGGTTGCTGAACATCTGGATCATGAGACACTTCCTGTAGCCATCGTAGCAGCTTCTCTGCCATCTCTTGATAGTTCTGCCACTGGCGGACCAGGCTGTCAATAATGCCTCTTCGCTGCTGAGCGCGCCTCACTATGCACTGCCACTGATTGCAAAGCAGGGCCAGCTTCACACTGAAGTCGTCTCTGTTGATGGGATACGGGTGAGATCATCACATATACTGCTCACAGCATGATTATATCCTCATTGAATAGGCTGTGTGTGTTTTAGGAGTTCATGTGCTCACCTGTCATCTACGTGTCCCTGGTCCAACATAAGATGACCGTCACTGACGATGGAGTAGAGGATCTGCTGCCTGCTAAACATTTCTGCCTGGAACAACTACAAGTGCACATATAATGAGTACAGATCTCCATATGGAAGGAGAATAAACAGAATACATATATTCTGACAGCTATTCTGACCTCGTGTTCTCTCTGCTGCTCCAGCAGACTCTGGTAGTTGCCAGAGATCTCAGCCGCCAACTTCTGTTCAGTCTGAGTCAGGAAGTCCATCCAGGCCTCACACTTCTCCAGGAAGCTCTGCTGCTGGAGTAACAATGCCTGCAGTTTACTGGATAGGGACAGAGCAAGAGACACTCAGAACATTAGCCAACTAGACAACCAGGCAGAAAATAAACAACATAAAGAACCTAGACAAAATATTACACGTTTAAGTACCTGAACCTCTCAGTGAGGTGAGCACAGTGGGCAGCCCAGGATCTGTTGAGACTCTGCAGCTTTTTAATATCTTTGTCACTGACTGGAACTCTGTACACTGACTCGTTAATTCGTTCCAGATCAGGAGATAGACTGCTCAACTTCAACAAGTGAACCTGGAAATAAAATAGTAGACATTTTCTGAAGGACTGTGAAAAATGAAGTCAGTCAAAGAAGGAGCAAGGGAGAGAAGAAAATAACTGACTGAATAATTGGGTGAATAAGTTACACAGATGCCAAGTTGTCTTTTTTGTACCTTCAGTTTTTCCATACGTGATTGGACCACGCTGATATCTGGTGACCCGAATGAGTCAGACTCCTTCAGCACCTCCTCAGCCTCCTCAGCTGTACGCGTCAATTTTTCTAACTGCTCCCTGAAACTGCCACAGGACTGCGATCCAGACTAGAAACAGTCAAACACAGCAAATTATAAATGAGAGAAAGAACCCAAAACTTGTTGTGTACCAATCCTATCTTCTTTTTAATACATGAAGAAACCAGTAATTGTGTGCTTGAGGAGAACATCCTCACCCATCCCTACTTTCCTACCTGCAGTACTTCCTGCTGCCTGTGCAGGGCGTGCTCCAGGGCTGCCAGGCGATGTGTGAGTGACACGTAGTCTGACTGGAGAGCTGCAAAGGAAACGGCGTCCACTTGGCTCTTCAGCTGTTCCCCTAATGCCTGCAGTTGCTGGAGCAATTCCTGCACTGATGCCTGCTCACTGAGGCACAACTGCAACAGAGAGGCAGATAAGATCACAGTCAGAAGTCGGTCTAATCCAAAATATGTGGTTTCAGCGGAATCCATCAGATTTTGAAAATACTTCCTAACATTTTCACAGCATGGTGCATTTTTCCAATGAAAATAACGTTTTCTAAATCCAGGTATTGTGTGTTTTAGTAAGACGTGAACAGTGACGCTGATACTCAGTTTAAGTAATGGTCTGTATGCTAGCAGTATTAGGAAGGTGTGTCTGGAGACATTGTTCAGCATGGCCTTACAAGCCCAGCATAACAACGGAGCACCCCTATTGTGTAAATCAGGGGACTGCCAGCTGCAGTCTTGGTCTGGTCTACAAAGGCTTTTGATAGATTGCGGCGTGCGACTGCGTTCAAGCAGACAAAAGGACAGGGTGCAATTTGGTATTCTGTGGAGAGCAGAGGCTTTGCGAATCCTCACATTGTGCTGACATTGTAAGTCTAGGAGCAAATTCACAAGGCCTTCGGAAACAAAAGGAGCCTGAGAGAGGCAAGGTTTTAAGAAGAAGAACAAGGAAAAAAATATAAATACACAAACAGTTGGACCACAAACAGTGACGTTTGTATTGACATAGCGATAAGTAGTACATAGATCCATTAGACCAACTTTAAACTGTCCCATCTCTACTCACATCGCAGTCCTTCATCCAGGCAGTGGTCTCCTCCTCTGTGATCTCCTTGTCGGTTGCACTCTTCAGCAGACGATCAGCGTGTTCTTCCTGTTTCTGAACTGCTGTGACACAGTGGCTGTATAACGTCCTGTAGCGCTGCCATGTCCCCAACAAGGTCTTACTGCTCCTCAACTGCTCTGAGATCTGCTCCAGGAGGTGGTTCCACCTACAATAGAGAGAAAGGCGGTCTTATATATGTAGTGATTTAAATCCCAACCTACTTATTTTTAGACTTATTGACTACATTGTTCATATGTACCTTTCAAAACTTACTCTTTGAAATCTCACTTGTTTCAAATTCACTTATTTTATGGATGTAATGTTTCTATTGAACATAATTCTTCTTCTCTGTCAAGATTTAATGAATATCTGTAATGTTTCTATTCTTAGCTGGAGTAGTTGTAAAGAAACCCCCTGTCACCCAGATATCAATTAAGTATTTCTGATTCTGACCTGATTTCAAAGGACAAAGTTACATCAGGAGCCCTAGTTTTTGATTGAAGGTCACTCATATGTGTGTTTTCATTACTCCTACCTGATGTTAACATCCCGGAGGGCTCTGTTGAGTGTTTCAGCCACAGATGGGTGACACTCTCTCAGTAGCTGGTTTGTTACAGAGCCAAATTTCCTCAGACTGCTCTCCTGTTTGTCCATCTCCTCCTGCAGGTTCTTTGAGACAAAGACACACACTCAATACTACTTTCATCTTCAGTGTTTTTCTTCAGCATTGAATTTGTTGATTTTATTTGAACAATACAAACCTTTTTTCAGTAATGATGTTTCACAAAATATCTTATTGTTGATTTTATGCACTACTTTTCAGTCTATTTTCTACACTCCTCACCTCTAAACTCTCCACCTGCTGCTGCACTGCCTCCAGAGACCCATTAAGGAGGCGCAGCCTGGACACAGAATAAATCCCCTCCATCAGGTATCCATTAATCTCCTCTGAGGCTCGCCGATACAGCGTCCACTGCTCCAGCACCGACCGCAGGCTGACCTTCATCTGACTTATCTGATGGAGAGGATGAGAGGCAGGATGTGTAAGTGTCATAAAGCACAATGGATACAACAAGGAAGGTAAATCCAAGAAGCTCACCATGTGGTCCAAATGAGCCCACGACTGGTTTAGCCCTTTGAGGGTTTCCTTGACAACAGAACATGCTGCTCCTTTCTTATTCTGAATGAGCGTCTTTCCTCTTTCCTCTGCTTTCTCTAAATCCTTCTCTTTTTCCTTCACCAATTCTTCCAACTCCTGTGAGAATAGTGCATGTTATTTTGGAAAATTAAAAATAGTGTGTGGTATTAAAACCATTGAAGTATCCCCTACCTGACAGTCTTTAAGTGCATTCTGCACCGATGCTACATCCTCTATCCTGTGTCTCTTCTTTAGTTTCTCCTCCTGAAGTGTGAGCCAGGTTCTCAGCACCTGGACTCCATTTTCATGATCTACCCAACCTTCTAAAAGACCTTCCAATAACTGAATCTAAAAGACAATTCAGAACAAGTTAACAACATACAAATGGTAAAATCCAAATTAATTGAATATCAGGTCAAAATCTTCATTGCTGAATAACTGAGACATTACCTTTTCACCTAGCAGCCCTTGCAGTATCTGCCATCGTCTGTTCATAGCTCCCAGATTCTCAGCAAAGTTTGTTTTGTCACTGCGTTTTCCCTCCACATCTTGACTGCTGATCTGCAGCACAGACTGGTTCACAAAGTCCACAGTCAGCTGCTTGCAGGTCAGATCAATGCGGAAACCCTGTGAAATGTAAAATAAGACATTGGGAGGAAGGTGTCAAAAAGCTGAAGTCTGTGAAACGTTTTGATGCCAACCATGGCAGGCAGTTTGATTAGAGTGGTGCCATAACTAGAGACAGAGGTGATGGTTTTCTACCTTATACTTCTGCAAGAAGTTCTGGACCACCTCAGAGCCTACAGCTTCCATGATCTTATCCTGGTCTTCCTCAATGATGTTCTCCATGAGAGAGATCCAGCTCATCAGCTCGGTGATGGCATGCCGTGACGCCAGCTTCTCCATTTGCAGCTGAAGGACACAAAATACAGCATCATCAAGCATATCATGTCAATGCTAACATGAAGTAAGTAAAATGTCTAAAATCATCACCTAAATTAAAAAAATAAGGCCACAAATTGCGCTATTTTCAGACCTGGTGTAGTTTTTCTTGTACTACAGGAATACGAGTCAGCAGTTCAGCCCACTGAGTGTCGATTTGGCCCAGCGCTGTCCTCAAACCAGCCGTATCTACTCTTTTCAATCGCAGAAGCTGGTTGCCTGTGCTCAGCACAGAAGAACGCAAAGACGACTTAGCGTCCACCTCCTTGGAAAACTCCTATCAGGAACAGAAGTTAGGAGAGGTTGGAGTTTAACTGAACATCCATTAAAATGATCTAAATATTGTACATAAATATATTTTTAGGATCTGACAAATGTTTGCTGCTGACTGACCAGGAAGGCATAGAGGTGGTCTCTGACAGTTTCCAGCTCTTGAGGCACTGTCACTGACTGGGTTGTCCAGAATTCGAGGCGATCCAGAGCAGACTGCAACCAGTGGCTGAGCTCTGCTGACTCACTCTGGTACCTGAAATTAATATACACAAGAAAATATATTACTCGGTTGATTTTAAAGAATTCAGACTCTGAGTATCAGATACAGGTTCATAGATCAGTGAGCTGTACTTGATAATTATAGGAAACGTAATTTCTGCCAGTGACAAACCAAATCAAATAAAAGACAGAGCCGCACCTGCTCCAGTGTTTGAGTGTTGAGTCAAGGCGGTGCAGCTCCTTGTTGACTTTGGTGGTGGAAGAGAGCCAGTGATCTGCCAGTTGGGTCAGCTGATTCTCCAGGTCCAAACAGCCAACAGACAGGAGAAGTCTCTTTCCCTCCTCCAGAACCTGGTACAGCTGGGGCTGATGTTCTGTCAGGCTGGCCTTCAAATGCTAGAAAAAAACAAATAATGAATTGGTAATTGATTAATTATAATGGAATATTCCATTTTTTTTTTAGATATGTGAGAAGACATCTTAATATTGCAAGAATAAATGTATTTGTGTGTGGTCAGTCTGCATTAAGTTACTCACCTGGTAGAGACTGATCCTTTCAGTGAGTCTCTCCTCTGTCTCCTCCACTAGACCTACAGTCGGAATGCTGCACTCCACAGCCTCCAGCTGTCTGCACAAAGCCTGGTAGTCTTCCACGAGCTTGCTCCACGACTGTCAATCAGAATAGAGAAAGACTGATTTAACAAAACAAAATTGTGCTGGTCCTTTTCCCAACTCTTCTATTAATCATCAGGTATTTCCCACCTCCAGTATGCCCTCCAGCTCTACTCCCCTCCTGTGGGCCTGTTTGAGCACACTGTGGGCTAATGCCATGGTTTCCTCCAGGGCCTGACTTTCCCTCTGTGCCACCAGACTTGACACTTTACTGTAAAAAGTCTGGGTGAGAATCATATGGCATTCCAGGCCCTGAAAGAACTCCTGGAGCAGAAAAATACATTTATGAAACACAATGTTAAAGAGAAAAGACATAATTATACTCTGAGTAAAGACGTTAGTGATTAAAACGTATACTATCTCTATTATGGCCCTCCTTACTTTGTGTTTGTCCAGTAACATCTGAACTTCTATAACAGAGGCCACTGTCATCTTCTGGTCAGCAGCCATCTTGTCCTGAGCAGTGTCCACCAGATCTGTGAGGTCACAGAGCGCAGCTTCGTACTGAGCCTTGAGAGACAAGCCGTGATTAAGGCTGCTACGCCTGGAGCCCACCATCAGCACCAGCTCCTCATATGCATCCTAGATGAACAATAATATATCAGTTATAGGGAATAAGATCCTATTGATTAAAACCAATGTCTAGTTTCCACAGCAAATGTGATATTACCTGTAGTTTGAGTAGTTCTTGATTTTGCTCAGACTGCAGCCCGTCTGCTCTGGTCTTCATTTCAGACAATCTCTGCTCAAACTCCCTAAGACTTTCCTCTACTTCTGATAATGTCTACAAAAGAACAAGATAAGCCACAGAAATTAGTTATTTTAAGATACATGATACATTGCTTTTCTCCGATATCATACCTCTATCTGTTTTGATGCTGGCCTGTCTAAACCTCTTGCCATCTTTTGGAGCAACTGGTGTTTGCTTTCACCCAGAGCTGTGAACAGCATCCTCAGTTCATTCTGGAAAACACAAAAAGAAAAGAATATTGAGTCTCAAGCATAATAATAAAAAAACATCAGAAGATGTACCAGTCTGGATTTAACACCTGGAACTTTGAGTGTTCCTGCAGCCTGTCTCTCATGCTGTCACAGTGCTGTTCCAGGCTGGAGTCCAGCAGACCCATCCTCTCTTGCAAACCCTCAAGGGTGTCCTCCATCAGAGCCTGATCCTCTCCTCCACACAGTCGTCCTGCTCCTCCACCCAGCAGATCTCTGCACAGGTTCACCTCTCTGGTCATCTCCTTCAGCTGTTTATTCAGACCCTGAACAGAAGAGTTAAGATCAGTACCTTCTGTCTAGTAGGGTTTTCATGTTTTTGCTCCACTTGCAAAGAAGCTGTGATGTTATGCTTAGTATCATTTCTGTACAAGCAGCCAAAAGTCACCTCTAGACTTGTGAGTTGTGTCTCTGTATCCTCAAGCAACAGCACAGGACCAAAAAGCAGCTGATTCTCACCAGCATCCAACCAGGAGGAGGCTGCTGAAACTGCAGCATACAAGTCCTGTTGGACTGTCACCGCACTGATACATACTGCCACTTTACTGTCACCACCCATGGCCTGTGAGGGGAACAAATAATACGGATTTAGTACAGTGAACTGTGACAGTGAGAGATATCAACTGCTCTCAACTTCTCACCTCTTGGGCGATTCTTTCAAGACTCTGCCTGCAAACCTCGAACAAAGCTCTAGGTGACTGAGCGCCCCGGCTGCCAGACTCGCCTCGAAACACCATACTAGGACTGGACAAACGAGACCTGTGGAGGACCTGCACACCAGAGATTCATGTGAAATCGCACGAGAATGAAAAACTACCAACATAATGCAGTCAATCAGCCTTGGATCAAGGGTTTAAAATAGGTAGGAACCGTGTAGCAATGAGAGTAAGTCACATTGAAAAACAAAACTGAATAGAAAACTAATCCATGATGTGTAGGTCATCCATACCGGGCTAAGTTGATCATGTTCAAAGGTGTTCAGGGAGAGCTGCAGTTTTGTGCTCTGATCCTTATTTAGGTTTTCCCAGCGCTGTCTCAGCTGTTCCAAAGGAGACATCATCTCTGTCTCCAGCAACACTCCCCCTGGGATGGACACCTCACTGTTGGAGAGAGAGTGTGTTGACATCACATCTCGTAGTCTTATGAGAAGTTTACATTTAAATTCTAGTGTGTCGAGACTGAACAGAGGGCAAAAAAAAGTACCTGTCCCCATTAGGCGTTGTCTGTTGGCTGAGTAACTCTTCCCCTACACTTGCCACAGACTGGAGCAACCGCCGCTGTTCAGCTACTTGCTCCTGTAGCTCCTAAGAATAAAGAACTTGTATTAGATTTGGCTGAAAAAACAGTTGCATGAATGTACATTGTTTGGCATTTTGAATTAATCTAATTTAGTTTGAAAACGACAGTCAAAAAGCAGTGCAGTTCATAACTAAGTATAACAATGATTTTCTGCTTCCTGTTACCCTCTGTCGCAGCAGGTTGTCGTGATGTTGCTGTGTGCGCGTTGAACGGATTTGAGACAGCCAGTCCTGCACATTAGGACTCTGGGACAGAGACGAGTCCGGCTCACTGTCCTCCTGCTCCTGCAATGAACCCTGGAAAGACAAAGGGACTTCAGCACATAAAAGCTTTAAGAAGCCTTAAAAGGAGACAAAAGGAAAGGATACAGCAGCTGTTCCCTCTGAGCTTGGTACATCCATTTTATTTATCTCAAGTCCAGCTGAGGTGTCAATGACGAAATGAAATCCCTTTTTTTTTTTTTTTTTTTTTTAAATAAAAATTGGTTTTGACAGCTACTCCAATTTATTTGCATTGTAGTACAGAGACTGATTTATGACTGAAACCAACTTTGTTTTTCCTAAAATGGGATTATATAAACCACAAAGCAGAAAGGTCAAACTGTCTTGTCATCAGAAACACACCTGATGCAGGACATTTAGTGTAAACAAGTGATGAGATGGCAGCGTGGCATCCTTTTGTCTGGTGTCTAAGGGCCCATTGTGAGCCACATAGGCTCTTGTTGTTCCATAGTGGAAAACAGTGGACTTCCATGAAGGAACGTGCCATGACCTTTAGTGTTTGCACAATGCTACTATTGATACTGTATTCAAAGCTGCATAATGCACTGCAACATAACAAAAATTACACAGAAGCAGGGAGGCAGGAACATTTGGGAAGTAGTAAAACAACTGGAAATGCAGAAAAAAGGGGAAATTAAAGACATAGAGCATGATATGATGTGGAAATAAAACACATGTGACCTGTGATCTCACCTGTATGCCAACCTGTTTGTCCTGCAGCATCTGCTGCAGCTCCAGGAGGCTGTCTTTGAGGGACTGTAATTTAGTAGCAAGTTGCTCCGCCTCTCCCTTGGTCTCTGCCCGGCCCTCCAACAGCAAACTCTCACTGTGGACGGACAACTCGGACAAATACGACACCTTCTGCTCGATCTCAAACAGCATGTTCTGAAAGACAGGAGCACATTATCGCCTTTAGCCTCATTTATGGTTGATAATTCACAAATCGTACACATTTATAATCACAATTGTTTGGCGATGGTTTGATTTGTCTGATGTCTTCCAGATCTATATGTTGCATCTTTTCCTCATTTATTCATTTGGTTTAGTGTTGGTCTGAGGCTGAACAGTACCGTGATTATTTTATGTTCTTTGATGCTTACAACTAACTCAATTTAAATGTTTCTATTCAAGAGCTTTCTCACTCTCCTCTCCTTCCTCCTTTTCAGAAGAGAAACAAATAAAAAAAGACCCTTCTTTCCCACTATGTGTGTGAAATTGGTAGAATTGTTTGAGAGTGGAAATAGATTGGGGTTGAACCTCCTTTATTCACATTGAGCTACTAGAGCCGTTAGCTATTCATCACTGAGAATTTTCCACAACAATGCAGAGAGCCTCATATATTTTCCTTTCCCTCCATTCACTGTGTCATTTGGTGGGAAGAAAGAGAAACTCTAAGGTCTAAACACTCTTTTAACAAAAAACCTTGTGAGGATATTCTTTTCAGTAGGCACTCTATTTTTATTTTTAAGATAATCAGATTTCCATATATTTTAGTAATGCAGTGTGTGCCAGATATTTGATTAAGCACTGATCTATGAGAGACTTTCGTGGTTAACAAAAGCTAACAAACCTAAATCAGTCAAAGAAAAGTACACTGCAAAAAGTATGTGACTACTTCTAACACCTGAAAGAACATTTGTTCTTAGTTTAAATTTCTTCTCTCCCTAACTATAATCGAAGATTTCTTTACACCACGAAAATGAGGATCCACATGGTCTGAACCTTTAGACCCGCATGTGACAAGAGCCATATGTGGGCTATAATCAGCTTACCCAGCTACTACAAACACACATCCAAATACTGATTACCTTTGACAGAGCCGCAGAACAAGCATAATTACAGAGGGCGATGATTATGTATGTATTAAAGATAAACGTTAAAACACGCAATTTACATCGATGTCAGTTCTCAAGAGGTCTATTTATATACTTTACATATAAATGTATATATGGAATCAAAATTGGTGGTATGAAATGTGAATATTATTTACCACTTAAAAGAACACCAATGATTCCAATGATTGTGGACCAGCGACCACTATTAGTATTTAGATATGGATTGTGATTACACCCTTAGATAAAGGTGCTGTTACCATTGAGACGGGATTGGGGGAACAAAACAGGAAGAATGTTTGAGGACCTAGTAAGAAGGAGGATCAGACTAATCTCAGTGTACTTATCCTTAAACATTTATTGCACATTAGGGCTGTGGACTCTTGTTAAGGTAGGGTTGTTGTTTGGAAACTGTTTCTGTTTCTTCTTCTGTTATTTTTTCTAGCTTTTGAGGATAAAACAGCATGTGTCTAGCTATATGTATAATACCAAGCCAATGAAGCAGTCGCATAGTTCATTTTAGCCCCTCTTCATCGAGTAAGCCTTGGAATGCAGCAAGAATTCAGGGGTTTTCACTGTTCAAAATCAGGAGAGCAACATGCAAATTCTTTGGGAATATGAATAAACATATGCTAAAAATTACCTGACAGTCAATGAGCTGCTCTTCCATGTCCATGTCTTTGTTTTGGGGCTGTAGAGCAGAGCTGAGAGTGGCCCGAGTGCTGAGAAGCCAGTGGTCGAGCTCCTCGGCCTCGATGTGGTAACGCTGTAGTGCCTGCTCCTGACGCTGCTCCTCTAGTTGTTCGCTAAGTTTCTCCTGAAGTGGTGAAGGTTAAATGTTTCTCATTGATATCCATGTGCACACAGGAGTGCAAGATACTTATTTGAGAAATAAGTGTTGGATTGTGATAATTTTTTACTAGTACTCACTTCCAGCAACTGCCGTTTTCCTGAAGCCTTCATCCGTATGGTGGCCATCCTCTCCCCCAGCACAGTGAGAGTAGATTGGAGTGCCAGTTGGTCACCAGGCTCCCCATCACTGTCACTGTCTGCCAACTCCTCAGAGAAGCACGTCTGCAACTCGCCAATCTCATCCTGCAGCATGAAGATCTCATCCATCAGTGCCTGCAAACACAGAGAGATCAGAATAGTGTAAGAGGTGAACCAGAAATAATCAACTGAAAGAGAAGAGACATGAAAAAAACAAAAGAGCAGCAAAAGGGGGTTTGTCCAAAGTCCCCAACAGTAGTTACAAAAAGGAGCTGTATCGACCATAGCTGTGGAAGTTGGCATAGCAACAGAGAACAGTGACAGGCAGTCTGTCCAACCATTGCACAGGCTGGTGCTGTATTAAACCCCTTAATCATCCACTGTTCTCTCCAAGAAAAACAGGCTATTTTCTTGTCACTCCGGTATTTTACCAAAGAGATTTCCTGTCTTCCTTACAATTAACAGCTTATATTTAGCGTGATTTTACTGCACTCCCAACTTCTCCAAACCTCGGTGTCCTCTCTCCTGCTCACCTGATGTGCTGCCATCTGACTCTCGGGGGTTTTGCTGGGTTCCAGGCTTTCGCCGAGTGCCCCTTCGATGGATTCCATTTTAGTGGAAATGGACTGGAGGGACTCCTGATAGTGCTGCTGTCGCTCCAGTGCCTCATAGAGACTCTTCTGTTTCTCACTGATCTGTGGCAGAAGAGGAGATGGGATAAGAAAGAAATAAGGCATGAATTAAGCCTACTATGTTTGTATACTATTGTTACAAATGCATATCCATATTAATCTATAATAGAGCTTAAAAACCCTTTAACATATCAACAGAAAGCAAAAAAGACACGTTTGATTTGGAGTATGAATAGGTTATAACTGAAAAGGAATCAATTAGAATCTTTTCTTTATCTGTGGTATATATTATCTTCTGCATGGAAAAATGGAAAGATAACTTCATAGTGATTTACTGTTGGAACATACCACATTTTTGAGTGTTTCCCAGGATCTCTGGAGGTCATCCAGGTTTGAAGCACTGGTCTCCATAGACGGGTCATACAGCTCCTGGAGTGGTGCTCGACTTAAAGTGCCATGACCCTTTGACACAACAATACAGTCAGTCAGACAAGTGTGTGGTTTTAGAGATTTGACTGTACGTACAATATGCTGTTTTTGATAAGAGGCTGTTGATCTGTTGAACCTACAATCAACAATCAAATTCAAGATTCATCTCATAAATACAGTAGCAATACATTATTGACTTAAATATGAACTAATGTGTAAATGAAAAATGTCTTCTGATTATCTAATTGAAAGTCACATGACCAAACCTCAGTGAAATAATAGTTATGGTAGTTAGCATCTATGGTTTGTTGGAATACCCACAAACTTACACAGGACCAGTATAGACCAAAATTAAGTCTCTCCCATTCTTTCAAATACTTTCCAACGTTTCCAGATTCTGCCTTTGATCTTATCACATCATAGACAGAAGTACAATCTTTACAATTTTAAAGAACAACCTGTGATCTATGCAGTTTACCGTGGAACAATGTGGTTATACTTCACAGCTGCTGCATCATCTGAAGTCATTATATTTCACAATAGAAACTACTACATACTAACGTGGCTTTGTTTAGAATATGACAACACTCTGATCTTTCCGATCTCAGCAAAAAAAAGAAAAGCGTGGGGCAAACAAGTAAAACTGCAAACATAATGCTAAAACGGATAGAAAGCAGGGAGTAGCACAGCAACACAAAGATCCATTGTGACGGTAGTGTTGTTGATGATGATGATAGGAAGGTCATGGGTTGGTGGTGAGAATCAGTTAGTGGAAATGAAATGAGATTAAGTTTGTACGTCTAGTTTAGTTGTGTTCAGTATGGCTCTACTTGTTTTAAGCAGCATTAGTGGGTCCAAAATATCTTCAAATGAAAGCAGCTTTCAGAAATATCTGGTTGCTTGACATTTTACCACATACTGTAGGTTCATTTGTAGGTGTAACATGGAGAATGGACTGTTGTGTGACAGGTGGTCAGGTCAGGTAATGCTGGAGGGCTTCGAGGGTTATTAGCAGGTCGGGGCGTTTGCAGTACCTGGTTAAGAGGAGCATCAGCGTTAGCCCCTGGGGAGGGGGAGCGGCAGGCAGGGGGAGAGGAGACCTCACTGTTGGTGCCCTCCTCCCCTGACTCCTCCGTCACAGGGGAGAGGAGCGTGTGGCAGCGGCCTGCTGTCATCTGACCACACATCCACACCACACATCAAACACACACATCATAGAAGCAGGTGGAGGAGAAGGAGGCAGGCAGGTGAGCAGAAAACAGGCAGATAAAAGGAGGGGGGAGAGGAGATAGAAAGGAAATGTGAAGCAAGAAAAGAAGAAAGAGTATCAAAATTAATGGGGGAGGCAGATTAGGCAGATTACAGTGAGAACCACTGCCGATTAATTAGACAGTGAGTAATCAAATAGCATGGATTGGACACCCATTAGATCACATTACTCCCATTGGCATAAAACACTGCAACCATAGCACACACACACACACACACACACACATAACACAGCACTGCAGAGACCTAACTCAGTGTAGCACTGCTCTCTGCTAATGAACAAACACTGGATTCCACTGGCAATGAATGAGCTGCTAGGTTTTCTTTTCCTTTTTTTTTTACAGGATACATCAGAAGAAAGGAATGGCTGACACCAGAAAGTCAAAATCACACACAGGCCTACAGTAAGTGCACACACACTGATTGCTCACACCACACACACACTGTATACTGTAGAGTTTCAGAACCACAGTAATTTCCTTTCTCAGCAAAGACACTTTTCCCTTGTAACTAGCAACCAAACATTATCCACATTTCAGAAAAGCACAATAATGAGACGTACACAAATTCAGCATGAAAACGTCATAATTTAAGAGTTATATAGTTATTAGGGAGTGTGCTTCGTGAAAACAGCAGCAGCAGCTGTCAAAGGAGCAGCACAGTTGTCTGTGTGCCTGCGTGCTTCAGTGGAGAGGCACAGTTGAAATGTGAGCCAAACCCTACTCGGCTGCTTTTTGGCAGTCAATGCAGAACTCGGGACCTTGTTGTATTTGGAAGACTTTTTCCCGGGCTTTATGATGCAACGTAATGCAACATAGAGCAGGGAACATGTGTGGGATAAACGTGCGGGGAAACAGTGACATTGCTCTAATTATGCTTAACAATAAAAAGAAAATTAAGGATATCAGTAGTCCAAGCAACCAACAGTATGATGCCAAACACACAGTATGCTCTGCTCACACACAGGCTCACACACACACACACACACACACACACACACACACACACGATGATGCAGTAATATCCTGTTTCCTGGTCTACTGACACTGTACACACAATACAAAACAGGGCGAGAAACCAAAATCTGATTTAGAATGAAAATCACACAGAGACAGAGGAACTGAAGTGAGAGTGGTGACTTATACGTCAACACAGAAAAAGAAATGAATGATGAAGAAGATGGAATAGTATTATGGTAGGTAGACAGATTCAGGCTAATGTAGAGGAAACTTAAGTGATACAGCACAGTATGTGCAAAGATACACAAGAGGAGACTGCTACAATAGGAGCACTTCAGGTGAAGGGAGGATTAGAAAAAAAAAAGCTGTTTGATTTCTTTTAACCAATAATGGACCATTGATCTAATGTTAATGATTGTCAAACCTAAGACGCGTACTTTTTGCATAAGTGCTAATTTTTATAATCTCTCCAACTTGAAACAGTACAGCTCTCAACTAAATTTATAGTAGCAGAACTAAATCTGTAATCATGACTGCCTTATGAAATAGAAAATATCTACATGCAAGGAACTCATCAAGTACCCATGGGGATCCCAGTACTTTCTGTCTTTAAACATCAGTGAGTGTCGCAGACATAAACACAAACACACATGTAGTATGTGCATGCATGAGTCTATGTGTGACTGTGCCAAAAAGTGGCTTTGCAACTCACCATGACAACAGAGGGGTGTGCTGGAAGCTGCTTGGTGGTGCCGTTGGTGGTGGTTGACACAGCATTGGGCAGCTCATCATCACTTAGCTCATCCATACCATCAGATAGTCCCTCCACCTCGCTGACCGTCAGCAGCATAGTGGCGTGTTTGGCCTTCACCGTCAGCATTTTACACTTGGAGTGGAGCGAAGCAATCTGCTCCTGGTAGCCACGGATCTTCTGGGCCAGTTCCTGTCAAAACATTCCCCCCAAACAGAAAACACCACCACCCCCAGGGTCAGGAGAAGGTGGCTCAATCCACAGTGGAAGATTAATAGTTCCCGATTCAATAAGATCCAGAAAAAAGGAGTTGGCAGAGTTGGTCAGTGTGGAATGTTGTGCCGGTATGAGAGGAGTAAGTGAAGCAGATGCATTCTCTCCCCTCCCCGGGCTCTTGCTTTTAGCTCCACAGTGTTTAAGTGCAGAGAGAGACGAGCACTGCCTCACACTCTCTTTTCCTCCCTCTCTCTCTCTCTTCTGTATCTCTGAGCCAATCAGAGGAGCACTAAGGCGGGTGACTCAGATTGGCGGTGAAGCCAGTAGACAGGATGTTTGGTTGAGAGAGAGAGAGAGCCCAGCAAAAATAGTTCAAAATCCTTCAAACACTCCCTCTCGTACACATACACAAATGGTGAGGAAAAACAGGAAGTGATCTCACTGCATGCACACCCTCCTTCCTCCGCCTGCCGTGTCCCTCCTCCACCAATCCAAACTCCTCTCAACAAAAGAGAGCTGCTGCTAGAGAGGGAGTGTATATGGGGGAAGAATGACAGAGATGGTGTCAAATTACAGCTATGGTATGAGCCGGCAGTCCGGGTCTAGCTCCTCCTCCTCCTCCTCTTTCTACTTCCTCTGTAGCACAGATGGCCAATGCACTGATAATCAGGTCATGTGACTGGCTGGACCAGTGCAGCTGCTATCTGCTCAGCTTAGAGATCAAACTCAGACATAAACACACAGCCAAGTCAGAGGGAGAGAGACAGAGAGACTGCACTAAGGACATTTCTACAAACGAGTAGATAACCACTGCCGAAACAACGCAGGCAAAGTTATACGATGGTAAATGTGCGTCACTTCTACAGAGAATTGATCCATCACTGGCTCTAACTCTCCAAAGTCTCTGTCTACACAAACACCCTTACTCAGCAAAGTCACACTGCAACAGAAAGCACAGGGCTTCAATAATGCAGCTGAAAAGCCTTTGTCAACACTGCATCAAACAGGAATGTTTAGAGCAGGACACCTTCAGCTTCTCAAATATTTGAATGACTAATGAGTGTAGCATAAACTGCTTCAGTCATCAACTTCTTGTCTATACCGTCTGTTGTTTTTAAGCACAGCTACTGAGAGACTAATAAAGTTATCTGTTCCCAGTCTGAAACATAAAAAGGTTGATCTCAGAGAGACCATATTATTTTTAATGTCAAGTGCCCTTCAAGCTAAATACTTTATGACAAATGGTGCATTCTACGAAAAAAGGCTATTTTAGTATTTTTTGGTCTGGGTCTGTTATTTTCACTCAAACATCTGCTGTTAGCAGAAATAAAACAACATCCAACATCTTTGGAAGGAACTGCAAAACAAGTATTTCTGTCTTGTGCCGCGTTTCATACCAGTGCCACGACAACAAACGTCAGACAACAATGGAGGACATCCTGCAGCTCTTTTATTCCTGCTCGGTTTGTGGCCGTTTGTCTCAACATGAAGTCAAGCTTTGTGTAGACTGTGGGTGTTGAAGAGAAAGACAGCCAGCCGGGTAAAAAAAAATACTCAGGAAAGTCTGTCGCCCAATTAGCTGTCTCACTGTACCATTTTACTCTGGTACCCCAAGGAAGGGGGCTGGTTATGTTGGTACTATTTGTGATGGAATGGAAATGCATACAAATACATACTGTACCAAACCGAATCATTCCACTCCATGGAAACAACAACCTTGCTAATTGTGACAAGTTTAAAAGTCCCATACAGTGTGGGATGGGACAATTAACCATACAGTAAATTGTCCACATGTATATATCTATACAGTACAGACCAAAAGTTTGGACACCTTTCCATTTACTTGAATGAGGAAGTGTGTCCAAACTTTTGGTCTGTACTGTACATATATATATATATGTATATATATATATATATATTAGTGCTGAAGTGTCCTCTGACCTCATGGTGGTGTATTTGAGCCTGAAGTTCCTGTATGTTACTGGTAGAGACAGGCCGGTCCTGAATGATGCGATGGGCTTCTTCTATTAATCTCTGGAGGTTCTTCACTTCCTGTTCATACTGCTCATACTGCACCACAGCCTCCTGGAAAAGAGCAAACATAACAAGGGAATATTGAAGATGCAGCTTAAATCAATATTAATATCTACCCCTGCTATTTCCCATTATGTCCTAATGTTACCATCATACTGCTTCCAGGTTTTTTAAGTATGTGTATGATATATATATTATTTCCATGTTAAAACTTTAAATATTGTGTTACTTTCAAAATATTTTAAAACAAAAAATGCTAAGATGCTTTCAGCATCTGTCCTCCAGTTGGTTTCTTCCACCAGCTCAGCTTAGCTACAATGAGCTTACAAGCAAAATAAGCCCACAACCAAAAGATTTGAGAAGAATACTGGTCTGATGGGGGCTAAAGGAAAACACTGACATTCCTGAGGTGGCCTGTTGGAACATAACAGCATCCTTCAGAGCCACTTCTGTAACTGACTGGGTCAAATTAAAAGAATCTTCTCACATAACAACAGATTATCTTCCATTATAAACAGAGGTATCTACTATATACTATGGAGTAGCTTTACATTAAAAGCTAATAAAATGACAAATAAGGAAGTAAACTATGGACAAAAACTGATGAACTTAATGTTTTTTATGTTTATTCTTGTGTTATAACAGGATTATCACTCTCAGCTATGTAGCTTATATTAACTTAAATTTAATACGTGACAGCTAATGAACCCCAACCTGCAGGATGTTGCACTGCTGGATGGTGGTATGCTGCAGTTGGCTGGCCTCCTGCTGCAGAGTCTGAGCTGTACGGCAGATCGGCAGATTCGCCACTACCTCTTCTGGTAGCCGGAGGGCGCTCTGACACTGCTGCACTGCCACTACCTGCTGCTTGAATCCCTCCATTTCCACCAACAGGCGCTTATGAAGAGTGCATCAAAGTAAGGAGGAATTAATGGACAGGTAAAAAATTTTTTTTAAATAATGAGGTAGGTAAAATAATGTATAAACAGTAAATATGTGTGTCTACCTGTCTCTGAGTGAGCTGCTCTCTGAGGCTGAGTCTGTTGAGGTCGGGGGAGGCAAGTGTAACCTGGATCTGGTCTACAGCTGCATGGAGGTTCTTTACCTCCACCTCCAGACGCAGCATATCCTAAAGACAGGCACAGGCAGATAAAACAAATTTAACTGAGAACATAAGAAAGATTAAGAGCATCTTATGGCTTGTGCATCAAAGTATACATCTAAGTATGCCATTAAGAAAAAAAAAACCTCTCTATTTGCAAAAATTTGCAATCTAATTGACACGGATGTATTTCCCTTGAGAGAAAAATGATCAGTTACTGCAGATACAATTTGTGCAATCTCGACCAAGAAAGAAAAAAACCTGTAAACAGATTTCTAACATGAAATATTATGGGCAGCAACCAGTGGCAAAGCACCATCTGGATATCATCTGTATGAGCATCAGATTAGTGAAACAGATTTACTGCTGCACAAGTGAAAATAGCTCATTCCATTATGATTGTGTATTTGTTTGGCAACGGCCACAGGGGGGCACTGTTGGATCATGACTGTGATGCATCACCCTGGTGGGTTGTGTTTCTCTTGTTGAGCACCGATTTGTCTGAATTTCTGAAAAGTAATTAGTTTTGGCTCTTGATGATTTTAATCAATTAAAAATAATTTGATCAAAGTGTGTACAAAGGATCATTTTTGAGGTGAAAAAGTTGATGTATAATTCCTTTAACACCAGAAACGGAGAGTGATTCACCTTTGCTGCATCCTGCAGACTCTGGAGGCGATTCTTGGCAATTTGCTGCAGCTCCTCCGTACATCTGCTGAGGTGTTTCACCTGCTGGCTCCACCCCTCTGTCTGCAAAACCTCCCCCAGACGCCCCTCCCTTTCCCCCATAGCTTCCAAGTCGCCATGGAGACCCCGACACTCCCGCAGCAAAGCCTGTCACCATGCGAACATAAATTACAAGTCAGAAAGAGGGGCAATTATACTAATTAAGTCAAGCCAACTAACTGTACAATTTATGACATTTCACTGGGAGTCAAACAACTGTGAGTCTAATTAGCTGCAAATTTGTGGAGTATCTTCAAATTTAATTGGATTATGTAGGAAATGGAAGGATTTATTAGCGTAGATAAGTAAATATAAACTTAAATTGGAACCAGTTTTCACGAAGGACAACAAAAAAGGTTTCTTTAAAAACATCCAATTTCCCTGGTCTGACTCACCTGATGTGCTCTGATTTGCTCTTGCAGCTGGGAAGCAGAGCTCCAAATGATATTACCAGTGACAAGAGCTTCTGCCTTTTCTGTCCAGCCCAAAATGAACTCCTTCATACCCTGATATTCCTCCACCTGCTTTTCTGCCTGCTCACAAGTAAGGAAGAATAATTAATGCACAAGGAAAATAAATGAAATCCTAAGCATTATATTTACTCATACAAGCAAAACTGCAAATTGTTTGTCTTTGGTAAATGAAATGGACATCTAACCTTTTTCAATCTGTTAGCTCTGTCCTGGACCTGCTGTGTGGTGTGCTGCTGCACCTCTGTCAGTTTAGCCACAGCATCACCAAGCTGCTTACACAGCAGAGGGTTCTGCTCGCCGAACTCCTGCACTGCGACACCTAACTCTGCCAGAGAGCGACAGCAGGATTCACACTCATCACAAAGAGCCTGGGGAGGAGAGATAAAAAAAAAGGGAGGAGGTGAAGTGGAGAAAGAGTAATGAAAAAGTACAGGATAAAACTATCTGCATCTGTAATCTATTAAAACAAATAAAGGCTTAAATGTGAAATATTGTGATTTTATAGATGAAGAGGTATTTTGTGTCTCAAAAGATGGACAGAGGAATAAAAAAAAATAAAAAAAAGTTGGGTCAGACTCCCATTTGGACTCCTCAAAAGTGGGTCACTCTTGGTGGTTAAATTCAGTTCAAGCCATTACAAGACTAACACACTCATTAACCCCAACATCTGCAAAATGAATAGCTGATTTAACAGGGGGTTAATTGCTTGCTAATTAGTCAGTCTGTCTAGTTGATTACTTTGGTCTCTTCTTTGGCCTCCTCCAAGTCGGCACTCTTGTCTTCCAATTTCAGAGCGATGGTCTTCCGCTTTGCTTCGATGTCGTGGAGGCGGGAGTTAAAGTCCTCTTTCACATCTCTGGTCTGCTGCACCTCTCGTTCCCGCGCCTGGACCTAAATCATGTGATGTAAATAAAATTTAGAGCCCGACATCAGGAAGTGCAGAACATACAGTCACAACTTTATACTAGCGTATACTTAAACTTAAACCTCTCAAAGAGACAAACGTGAGAAACATTAAATATCTGAGCATTTATGCTGAATCACCTGATCTTCAGCAGACCCCAAAGCCAAAGCCACCTCTGCCAGCTGCATACTGAGCTCTGATGGCAGACCGGCCTGAAGATCTTGGTACTTAGACTGCTGCAGCTCTGTGATGCGCTCAACACTCTGACGTCTGCTGATGACCTCACCGTGTGCAGTCTAAAATGCAAAAAACATCAGAGCATGTGCTGTAAATCAAAGTCTTTTCTGTTGTACATGGTAACATATTTTCTGTGAAACACCATGCATGTACGACGTGTAGCAGCGAGTGTACCTCTAGCTCTTGGAGCAGAGAGTCCAGGTCTGCAGTTGGACTCAGCAGTAAGCCTCGGGTGTCTTGGATCCATCCTTTGACCAAACCAAGCTCCTTTTCAACCTCCTCTCGTTCCCTCAGCTCCTGTTGAACCTGGGCTCTGCTCGCCTTCACATGCACCATGAGACTAAATGACATACACAGCAGCAGTAATTAACGTTCAGATATAGCCACTGGTCATGAATGTGTTATATCTGGTGCTTAGTTGGCAGGAACAGGCCAGAACACTTGGTCTCTCACCTGTCATATTGCTCCTGCATATGTCCGATATCCTGTAGGCACAGCGTCTGCTCATGTCCATTCTCTGTCTTTTTCTCCAACACCTGCTTCTCCTCTCCTCTCAGAATGTGGGTGTGTTGCCCGAGCAGAGCCAGGATCGACTGCTCCCTCTCCACCTCCTGGCTGAAGGAGTCATGATACTCCAGGAGGCTCTGAAGTGCCGTTCTCGTGGCAGCCTTCTCGACCGTGCTGTCTGGGACACGACTGTGAAGGTCTTTGGACACAGAGTGCACCTTCTCCATCTGTGGGCCAGAGATGGGTAATTGTTAATGGATGATAAAAAAGATAAAATGGGTTTGGTAAGACACATGAAGTGTGAATTTAACTTCCACAGGGTTAGGTGTGATAACTGATTCTAATTTAATTCTAAACTAAATGAACATGAGAGCTTTTCACTCGAAATTATCCCTTTGTATTATTGTATTCTGACACAAAGGAAGAACCCTCAGCGCAGACACTTAAAGCAGAGGATGACATCATGTCCAGTTGAACAAAAGGTCCATAGATAACCAGTGGACAACAGAAATGTGCCACATATGAGGAAGAGACCATTTCTTACAGTTTGACCTCATTTCCTTTTTAAGAGCGGTGCTTTGTGGGAACGTGTTCACGCTCAAAATAGGTCAAAGCACGGGAAAAAAAAGCTTCATATGACACAGTGTTTTGGCAGGAGAGAACATCGGGCCCGAAGCCTGGAGTTACATCACAACACACCAACTGGTGTTCAGCTGCTGCTGCTTTGACCTAAATCTGCAGAGGGAGGAATAATTTAGTAGACCTGAGTGTTTATTGGCTATAAATACCAAATTAGAGTTTCCTTATGTTGAAACTGGGCTGTTTATTTAGACTCTACTGGGCATGCTGGTGGTTAGTTTTATGCAATATCTCATGAAATGAGAAGAACACTCACTAAATGCATGCAGTTGCAAATGCACTATGTGCAATTATGTCATAGACCGGTCTAGACTTCTCTTACCTTCTCTGTGAAGTTCCTCCATTCCCTTGCAGTATCCTCCAGTGCCCTCTCCTGGGCTCGGGACACACTGCGTAGCCTGGCCCACCGTTGCCATAGTGATGACACACAGTGGCTAGTGACGCCTTTGCTGTACTCAGAAATGATCGGCTCTAACTCGGTTGAATTATTTTTTAAAACAGTCAGAGGCACCTCCAGCAGGTCAGTGTGGGCCACCAGAGACTACAAATCAAAACAAAAAGACAGAAGATACATGTATTTAAAAACCAAATAAAAAGCCCTGAAGTTACAACATCACATATACACGCCAGACGAAATAATGCATAAACACCCACCTGCTTAAATATTAATGTGCATCTGTTGCCATGACAAGAACTAATGTTGGAATGTATTAGAGCAGCCACGAGGGACGAAACACACACACAGCAGACGTATCTAAAAGCCTTTTTCTACAATGACTCACCCTGTATCTCTGACACTTTTCCTCTGCCTGCTGGATACTGGTAGCTTTAGCTGTGGTGAACATGGCCATTTTGCGCTCTACATCATTCATCTGTGACACCAGTGTTTCTCTCTCATGCAGGAAGGAACTCCATAGAGCTGCACAGCTAAGAAAATAAAACACATTTAGGTGAAATAAAATACAATATGTAGAATTGAAATCTTATTTTTTTATGTTAACACAGAATATAAACAGTATACATACAATTAAAATATTTGGCTCTGCATACTACATTATGTGAATAATACATTAGCACACACCTCTGCAACACTTCTCTGAAAGCTTCCAATTGATGTTTGACTTGTGTGTTTCTCGGCTGCATAGTCTCCAGTTTTTCACTCATCACTCCTGGTTTCACGAAATCAATCATCAGAGGTTCCAAACTCCTAAGGTCCTCCACACCAACTGTGAAGCAATTTTCCTCTGCTGAAATCTCTTCCAGGTCCAGCACACAATCTGTCTGGTTCTCAAGATCCACCCCTAAGCCGACTCTCTGGAGAAAACCCGCAGCAGAGTCCAGCCATTTCTGCATGGTCTGCAGAGATAAGTGGTACCTCTGAACCAGGGAAAGAGCTTTATCCACAGCCAGCTAGAAGATGAACAAGGTGATTTCATTAGCTCTCTGCAATAAAGTAAGTAAACATTCCAAATCACTGTTTTAAAATTATCTTATTGGGAATAAATTTGCCTCCTGCGAAAAGTCCATCGCTGACGTTGCTCTGTCTATATTTTAAGGCTGGCAATAATGGATATAATGGTTACTACTTTGAGATCATTTGTCATTTCTGTACACAAACCTGTTTCTTGTGAATTCCTTCTTGAGCTTCATCTCCCAGCTTTTTCAGCTCCTGTAGTTTCTCTTGAACGTGGGCAGGAACTTTCTCTTTTCTTCTGCAATACGTTTGCTTTTCTCTGCTAGCCAAGGCGTCTGCCATCTTCAAGCAACATTCCACTTCCTCTTCCATGTTTTTCAGTTTGCACACTTCCTCGTGCACCCTCTCAACTTTGATCTCCGAAAAAATCAAAGGCTCCTCCAACTTGTCCTTGATAGTCCTGAGCCAGTGCAACATTTTCTCAGTCTCTCTTGTGAAATCTTCCTTTTTCATGACTTTCACTTCACTTTCATCAACAAATGTTCTCACCTCCGATCGTAAAGACAGCAATGATTTGAGCTGCAATGCAGCTTCTTTAAAGGCAGCGGGTTCAAACCTCAGACCAAGGCCTTCGGTTTGATGGTTACATTCTTCAGCCTGAGAGATCACAACATCCAGTCTTTCTAGCAGTGAATAAAGACTTGTGATTGCATCAATGGAACCTGATTCTTTGTCTGATTTAAGCCTGATCATCTTCTCTGTAACAGACTTTAAATCTGACTCCAAACTGGTAAATACTCTGCTGTGTTCAACTAGAACTGTTAAGCAATTATCTAAGTGTTTCATTTTCTGATCATTTCTCTTCTTCAGTGTGTTGTGAAGATTGATCAGCTGCTGTGTCTCCTCAGATCTGTACTGCTGACCTCTACAGAGGAACCCTTCATTTTTGCCATGAAGTTCTCTCACAGCAGGGCTAATGTGGAGTAAACTTTCATTGATATTCCTGTATTCATTAATCAGACGAGCAACTTCCTCTTCTCTAATACTAATAGTCTGCTTCTCCAGATTGTCAAACTGCTCCCGAAGCTCCTCCAGTGCATTATGAGTAATATCAAAGAAAGTGCTGAACTCTTTTCTCTCTAGGATTATTTGTTGGACTATGTCTTTTTTCTCTTTGGCTAGAGCTAAGATGGCGTTGTACTGCTGAGGCAGAGCATTGAGCCGCTCATCTAGGTAGCAATGGTCAATCTCATTAAGAGTACGAAGGATCTCCTGGCCTATTCTTTGGACGATAAGAAGGAGGTTCTCGTATTCCGAGGCTTGCTCTAGGACCTTTTGAAAGTTAGACAGCTGTGTTTTCAATTCTGACTTTTCATCAATGTTGCTTAAATTGATTTCAGGGAAAGTGATGCAATCTGCTTGTCTCAACCAATGGCAAGTCTTGTCCAGGTCAATCTGAAAGTACTTCCTAGAGGTTAAGGCTTTCTCTAAGTCTGTGAGATGCTGAGTAGTCCTCTGGAGGGCGTTTTCAAAGACTGATTGTAGTTCCTCAAGTCTGGCCATGGTTTCTGCCCTTTCTTTGTCAGAAGCATCTCTCTCCAGCTCTCGCCCCTGTACCCAAAGAGATGCCAGCTCCCTCTGGTAAACTCTTAAGCTGCTCTGGATGCCACGACATGCAGCAACCTGTTTTGCTAGGTCCTCAGGGAGAAGCGCTATGTGGTCGTCGATTAAAGCCTTCCTCTCTTGTTGCTGTACCCAAGAAAACGCTCTTCCCAAACCTTGTAGGAACTGTGTCCTCTCTGTGAAAGCCTAGATAGGAAGAATCAAACAATAAATGTTAAAAATTTAGTTTCTTTTTGCAACACACCTTAAGCAAGTAAGGTTATTTAGGACAGTATCAAAAATGTACTTCCATCTACAAAAATCCTGATGTTTACCTTACTGAGGTACTTCCTCCTTTGGGCAACCTGAGCACCCAGAGCTTCCACCTCAACCTGGGCTTGTTCAACAAGACCTTGAAGGCCTCTCTTTTCACTGAGCCCCAGCCTGGAAGCCACAGCCTGGGCGTCACTCACTGCCTGACCCAGCAGCTGCTGGCGGGCTTCAAGTTCCACACATACACTCAAATGGTCAAACAGGAAACTCTGGGCAAGATCAGGGGGTGGGCTGGTTTTCAAAGCAGATGTAAGTGCAGGCCGCTGCCCTTCCACCCACTCTCGGGCATCCCTGAGCTGGGTTTCCACCCGAGCCAGATCCTCCAGTGTCTGTGCAGATTCTTGAATCTTCTGCTGAATCAGGGTTTCAAGCTGGGCCCAGCGTTGCTCCAGGTGGCCAACCTGATGAGAGGCAGAGCACAGCATAAAACAGGACTGAGACTACTTAGATTATACTAAAATGTTTATTTTTAAGTAGCATGAGAATTGAGCTCCACCTGTTGCTTCACTAGCTCTTTGTCTAGCAAGCTCATTCGATGTAGAATAGCTTGTCTCTGGTCCCTGACATCTTCTAGAAGTGCTCTCTGCTCTTCAAGATCACTGGACAGCTTCCTTAGAGCCTCTAGATGCTCACTTGTACTTTCTGTGTCAGCCCTGGGTACACAGACAAGGTTCCTGGTTAATGTAGTCATGATACTGTATAAAACTCAGTCATCCATTTAGAAATGTATGTACAGCATCTCTAAAATAGATAAATTAAAGAAAACATTGATACCTGGCAAGGTAGTCCCATTCCCTTGATACTTGGTGGAAGAGTTCCTCAACAGCTACTACGCTCTCCTGGTACTCCCCACTTCGCTGCATGTCCTCCCCTCGCTGAGTCTCCAGTTCTTCAGCCTGTTGGCCAAGGACCATCCAACTTCTCCTAAGTCTCCTTATCGCTTCCAAGGCAGGAGACACCTGTCCGCCTGTCAGCCTGCCAACGGCTTCATTCAAATGAGTTACCTCAGACTGTCTCTCTTTAATCTGCTGGAGAAACTCCTGCAGGAAAGATAACACATACTGAATGTTTGTATTTAGAATTTCATTGTCTACTAACAATAGAGAACAAAACAATCTTTTTTTTAAACAAAGAAATCATTTCTCATAGAAACTGAACACAAACCTGAGCCTTGTCCAGCTGGTTCTGAGCAATCTTGGGCTCCAGCTCTGCAGGTCTCCTGATGAGGTTCTGAAGTTGCTGCTCTGTTTCTCTCAGCTGGATCTCCAGATCTGCCTTCTGCTCCTCAATGTCCCTCCAGCTGTCTGCCACCTCCTCACAAAGCATCATCCGCTCCTCGTTCTAGACACAAAAACACAAAGAAGTCATTTCCTATGATGTGTTCCATTTGTAAAGTTAAAAAGACTGACCACCACAGAGCCAATCACTGAAAATCATATTGTTTAAAGACTTGTTTCTGTCGACTGACCTGCAGTTTGACCTGCTGGATAGACGACGCAGTCTCCCGAACCCTTGGCTCTGACAGGTCACAGGTTGAACACACAAGTTGGAGGTAAGTACTGGCCTGCTCCTGGAGAGCCCGCTCCTGTTTCACCTGTCAAAAAAAAAGTGTCCTTTAATTTTAAGATCTGCAGTAAAGCAAACAGTGCGTCTATAACGTGGGAAAATTAAAATTAAGATTAGATACTAAATTGCGTAGGTGTTTTTGACCTGTTGTAGTGCCTCCTCCAGACTGAGAGGGTGATGTGCAGGAGGTTCTGGCTCTTCTGAAACAGAGGTCAGCCATGTCTGGCATTGCTGCAATGTGTCTTGGAGACTCACATGTCTTTGTAACTCATGATCCAGACTCTGATAAACCTGTGGGCACATACATTTAAATGTTACTCATACTGTATGTCTGGATAAAACAACATAAACATAGTAAAGTAAAAATTGCTTCTGATAGTGTTTTGTATAAAATGTTTGTACTGGGCCATCAACATTTTTTTTTGTTGATTTTTTTTCTGAACACAGCAACAGAGTAGCAGCATCTATCTTAAAATCTGCTGACATTGACACTGTTGACAGATCTGTCTCCTTAACAGAGGATTTGCAATTTAAATAGCAATCCACAAGGCACAGGCACACTTGGCTTGTGACGCAAAATTCTGATTGACTTAATTGATGTTACGCCTAAAACATAACAACGAATAAATCAGACACACATACTAGTCCTTTGCACCTTACTTAACACAGAGATTACCTGCCTGGCAACAAGCAAATGTTGAGTTGGACATGCCCTAATGCACTTGTACCGTGTACTTTAGACCAAAGTCTCTAGATTGTTGAAATACATCAAATAGCTTTGAAGTCAGTGTAGTTCGGACAAACACAAAGACACAATAAATAATAATAAAAAACAAGTAGACTGTTATGCTGCATTACATTTAACAGGTGTTGAATGTGGAGATGTCCTTACCCTCCAGGGGAGAGCAGAACATCAAGGTCTGATTGACAGTGTTAATATGAGAGCCTTGAAGTGGCAAAGGGGGGCATTCATTGGCAAACTGCCCAGTGTACTTGGCAAAAGCCAGAAGGTTGGCATGGCAGCAAGTGCCAGGCAGGATATTAGAGTTGTGTTGTGCTGGGACACAGTTGGCAGCCATCGTAACACTGGAAGCGGAGTTGCAGAGAAGCCAGCAGTGTGGTGGTAAAGTGTGGCTAGATCACACAATGCCAGATTGGATGTTTGAGTGGTGGTGGTGGTGTCTTGGGATGTGAGCTATGATGACAGAGTAGAGGTTGCCAAAATGACAGAGTGTGGCTGGATTAGAAGGCTCGCCAGATCTACTGAATAGTGGCATGTGACCATTTTTGGCTCAGGCATGAAAAAGTGAAGTTGACAGGGGATACTCGGAGATTAATACGTAAAGATTGAATTGGTGATTTTGGCTGTAGGGCTCTCTATGTGTACGGCTGCTCTTGAGCTCCACTTTGGCAACCTTAATTGGTTGTGCCCTCTACGCTGGGTGTCTTGAGAGACGGGTTTAAGTGTTGGAACGGAATTAAGTGGATGCTGAGGCTGTTGGAATATTAACATCACTGATTACAGCATGTGTGTCTGTGTTGCACCCACTGTCTGTGTGTGTCTCTCGCTCTCTCTCTCACACACACACACACACACACACACACACACACTCACACACACACACACACACACACACACACATCAATGGACGCAAAAGCAAAATGTGTGTGAAGTCTCTCCAGCACACCACTGTCTCATGTCATACATTGTAAATGTCTAAGTACCATTTTACTGCTTCAAATACAGAAAACATGTCTTTCTCAACTTCTCATCCCTCCTCCTCCTCCCATGTGCCCCCCCCCCCTCTCGCGCTTTACTTCTCCTCCTTCTCACTCACTCTCTGCGCAGTGCTACAGATGGCAGAGTAGCTGTCTCCAGTGCCTTGACGGTGAGCCTGAACCTGCTGTCTCAGCCTGCTCTGCACACGGTCACTGCAGCCTTGTACCAGGTGGTCTCCACGCTGCTTAAGGCCCACCAAGCGATCTTCAAAGCCCGCGATCTCCTCCATGATAGCCTGCAGAGGACCACAGAAGATCGTGTGAGAAAGAATCTTCATGGATGATGTATGAAGACATAATTTCAGAATGATTCTATCCACTGGTCCATGAAACACAGAACAGAAGTAATCTGTGGATTGCAGAGTGAATTAGGACTAAACCGTTGAAAACTGTGAAAAGAAAACACATTCACTCATTATTTGGTACTTCCTTGAGGATAAGAATGTGAGGGTGTGAGGGCATTATGCTAAAAACTCAGCAAACAACAGCAACAACACCATGTAAGCTGTTGGGTCACCTTGTGTCTTGCCAGCTGTTGAGTGGCTGCCTCCAAGGTTCCCCCAACAGAAGGATCGGGAGTCACCATCCTGCTAGACATCTGGAGCAGCCAGCGCTCCACCTCCTGGAGTTCACTATGGTACGCTTCCTGTTCCTTGACCTGGGCTTCCATTTTTTCCACATGAGTCTAAACCACAGGAGTAGAAAAATACACTGAATATCTTCAGCCTGCACATCACACAGTTATTATAACCACATAATTTATTGGATATGATTTTCTCTCAGTGTATTACAACTACTGTCATCTCAGAACAGGTCCTCACCATGGCTCTTTTACAGAGCTCAGTGTAGTCCCTTTGCAGTCTGGTCATTTTGTCTCTGACGGAGGGGTAATGGACTGAAGCTAGCAGAGCATCTCCCTTCTCCAACACAGACCTGACGGATCCATCGTGGGACTGAACCATCTGCAGCAGAGCCTGTAATCACAGACAGACATGACTAAAACAGTAACCACCAACATCTAAGTAAACTTGTTGTATTACGATTCTTGATAAATTCTAAAGGATAAAGTGTTTTGGGAATTTTTTTTCTATAACTGGTTCCTACCATCTGATTAAGGTATTAATATAAAAGCAAAGACATATTCCAGAAAATGGTCAGCAGTTATGTAAAGTAGACAATTTTTTTAGAATTAATGAGCTAAGACTTGCAAGGACGCTCATGTGGTCGATAATAATAATAATATTCAGTTAGGTTCTGCTGCCATTAGCACTAAAGAACAAGACCACAAAATATGACATTAACTCAATGTCCAGTAGGGCTTTATATTGCTAATAGAAATAAATTACAAATTACATAGCTCTTATACCTTATATTTAGCCAGCTGTGCTCTCCGTTGGTACAGTTCAGCTTTAGGCTCCACTGGGGTGTTGAGTAAAGCCCGGGTTTCCACCAACCACTGAGTCTGACCCTTGTAGCGGTCCTGAAACTCCTTAGCCAAAAGCAGGGCCCGCTCAAGGAAGCTGTGCTCATGCCTCAGTCCACCTGCAAGCTCCTCCAGCTGTGCAAGACGACCCTCTACCTCACCTCCCAAACACTCAGCTCCAGCCTCATCTAGGAAGCTTGCTGCCTGTTCCGCTCGCTCCCTCAGGGATTTCAGGAAACTGTGGCCATGATGGAGCTCAGACTGGAGAACCTGGATGAAAGAGAGCAGACATACAGCTTAACAGAGTGCTGCTTAAGTGTCATCAACATTCATTTATACTGAATTAACATTGTGCTGAATATATGCAAAAAGTAGACAGCTTCTATGTAGTAAAGTAAAGTCCTAACATTGTAGTATATAGTACAGGGTCTGAAATGGTAAAATCCCATCATGCCATTCAAACACGGTATCATTGATTTCTTTGTCCAACTTCAGTGCTGCCCCAGTCACACAGACCGGCCTGGCAGTGAGCTTGAAAAGCTTTGAACCCATCAGGTAGGCTGACACCTGCACAGAGAGTTGAGGGGAAGACTGGGAGGTCATCATGTGGAGAAACCACAGTGAATAATATGAAAGGAGGAACCAATTACAAGGACCCTTAACAGGCAGCAGTAGCCACGGGGGTTTCCAGGGCAACCACAACATACCACAGACACACGCAGACATCCACTCGATGGGACGCCATCTAGCTTTCATCATCTGGCTATTATTGCTTCAGTCAAGAGTAGTTTCACAGTGCAATTTGGTGCTCAATAAGAAGCTGTAGGCTTGTGTTTTATTCCTGTAATAATACCAACACCAAATGATCCAAGACTTTTTTGAAGACCCACTCAAATATCTTTAAACTGCAAAGTTCAACATCTTCTTGTTCCAACAAGAACAAAACAAAAATTCAATTGACTTAAACATTGGCTATTGACGAAAGATATGGCAACCTTATTGATATAATATAACTTAATATCTGCCATCGTGGCTACGAGAGCCCTTCATTCTGTAAATAGTCTTGTACAATGTCACCCACAATTAGCCGTCAAGTGTCTTGTTCATCTGCTGTAAATGATGAGCACTAGTGGTTCTCACTCTGCAACAGCTAACCGGCTGCATTATGTACTGTAATACATCTACTGCATCACTGACAGCCATATTCATCTTCATCATTATTTACTAACAGAGGAAGAACATCACTAAGGTGACCCTGTGAGCAGTTTATTAGCTCTGCTGTCATTGCCTCTGTCATGGATGCATCGATTTCCAACATACAATGAAGCCACAATTGCATATTGTACAGAATTATTGGTTAAATTATGATTTTCTTCTGGTGATATAGTGTTCTTTGTTATTTATGATAATAGGAAAGACACATCACAACATGGATCTAGTCACCTGTGTGGTCCTGTTCATATAAAAGAAACAGGGATTTAGGGTGGAAATGTCCTTGAACATTATGAAATGTCAGTGAAATTAGAAATGTGAATGGGGGAAGGGAAGAGGTGGCATAATTAGCCTGATTCTCTCATTTTTTTTTCCTCGTTTACATTTCAGCAGCCAGTGTGTAGAATATGCTTTTCTGAGCACTCAAGGGGAAAGAAACTACTGCATTTTTAAAAATAGATTTAAAAAAAGTTCAAGGGGACAAAGGATATCCTTTGGTTTTTTTATACTGCACGATGCTACGGTATCTCATTATTTTAATTTACATGTATCTTAATTAGGTTTCACCTATTTCTGGCTGAATGAGCCCGCCAGTGTGGTCTGACAGTTACAATTCAATATCCAATGAAGTCCAAATCCAACTAATGGCCCTTGACACAGCTATTGACTACTGGTCTTTGTGGCAAAGTATAATCACCCAGCTCACTGAAAGTCCCACTGGCTCTTACTGGGAAAATGAGTAAGTGATGGAGCACTTGTGTGATATCTGCAGTGCTGGAAGGACACATGCGGTGAAAGCATATCTTCAGTCCCAATGCAGTGACAGAGAATTGATCCCAGACAGGGATTACTGCAAAGCCCACACCAGCTGATGTTTTTTAAAATCTCTGTGTGTCTCCATGCATGTATTTCTGGATATGTGAGTGTGTGTGAGACAGACAAAGAAAAAAATATTGATTAAAAAAAATGAAGTGGAAAAACTGTGGACACACAGGATTCAGGGGTTTAAGAGTTTGCCGCAGCTTGTTAGTACTTTGGATGGGTTTTGTGGTATACAAGTGTTGGTGTGTGTGTGTGTGTGTGTGTGTGTGTGTGTGTGTGTGTGTGTGTGTGTGTGTGTGTGTGTGTGTGTGTGTGTGTGTGTGTGTGATGTGAAGCGGTAAGGGCACTGCATCAATTACAGTGTCTGTGCCAGCAGGCGCCTGACACCGGCGCTTCTTCATCCTCTGCTTCACAGTGGGAGGTCTCTCCCTGCTATCACGCTTCCTCCAAAGCAGCACCCACTTTGTCTTCACAAAAGGCCAATCGATATACACACACACACACACACACTCACCTAATCTTCCACATGCTCGATATGAACTATGCCAAATAAACGATATTTGGTGATTGCACTACACAGTGAAAGGTGCATACGTGTGCAAGGCTTTCTCAAGCAAAATGCCTATTAATCAAAAAAGGGTCCAAAACTGTTAAATGCTTTTACAGTTAGTTTTCTTTAGTCGAGAGTGTTATCCAGATATCATAGGTGCACTGACTGCTTTGCTAGTCTCACAGAAGGTTCATGCATATTTTACAAGCCCAGGAACATTACAGCTGCCAAAAAAAAACATATACTTGATGTTACAAGCAGGTACCGTGTGTTGCTTGGCAGAAGACTAGATTACAAAAGGACATTTTGCCAGCTTGGATATTGGACTGGAGATGAGTTTGTGATCAACTTCTCCTCTATAAATGGAAGTGTTGCTGACACGTCAGTTTGCCATGGTAATACCCAGCTTCTGTGGTGATTTATTACAACCTGTTCAGGAAGGTGCACAATGTGCCGCATTGCACCTTGTATCCAAATGCATGGCTGACAAAATGAAAGATCAACAGAGTGACTGTAAAGTTTAACATTTCCTATTAAAAACACACCACCACAATTGTAAGTAAAAATGATCAATACCTCTAGTTTCTTCATTTTCTTGTCCATGACACCACGGTCCAGAGCTTCAGCACTATTAGTTAACGCTGTGAAGCTTTTCTGAGTCAAACTGAGCCAGTTGCTGAATGAAGAGCAAAGATTTTCCGCCTCTTCAATACTCTTCACTTCCTCCTGTAGCTGCTTGATGGTATCCTAAAAATATTACATAAAAAGACAAAAGGAACCTTTAAAATTAACAGCATCTAGTATACTCAAAATAAACTGTAGACCATGTATGACATTGTTTTCAAAATATTTTATAAATACTGTAACTGCAATATAAAAAAATATGACAACTAATACTGCCTTCTGTGTGTAAGTCAGAACTGAAGTTTTGCTGTTTTTGGAAACATGGTGTGTATCTTCCTCTAGTGGTCTACCATTGGCCACCAAGGACCAAAAGTTCTCTGATCAGCCATCAAAAGAGAAAATATCCATTTCCCCCTGTGCTTTCATCTGCTGAATGTCAGTAACTTCACAACAAGGTGAAGGAGAGCTTTATGTTTTTGACACATTATTCAATTGACTGAGATTTTGAGTCTGCAACACCATACGGATGAAGAGGGTTTCTTGCAGATTTGACACATTATTCACTCTTCTTGCAAATCCTGTGGTGAGAGCCAATTAGCTGATAGCGCTGATAGTGCACCTTTTTTTTGACTAGACAGAGGTAATAGCTTCGCACCTCAAGCCCATATGGCCCCCTACTTCACACAGTGTAATTACAGGCATCCATGGTAAGAGAAGGATGATGCATCCATGTGTGTTGGCATGAGAGGAAGTATCTGCATGCTTGGGTTAATTTTGTGAGAGGAAGGAAGGGGAGTGGATATAACAGAGAGAGAGAGAGAAAGTGAGGGAGTGACAGAGAGACACGCACACACTCAGATGTGTTACTGGAGGTGTAAAAATCAATGTCGTGAAGGCAAAGCTTTGCCACTCCTGGCGCTGGGTGTGAGATTGCATTGTGTAGCCTTTAATTACAGCCTTTGCCCCAGACCAGGGGAGCCCCATTGATTTCCCTTTAGTCCCCCCCAGAGGAGCAGGAAAATAGAACAACACAGACTCCACTCACGGGGACAACCCTAAAAGCTACTTAAGAGGGGTGCTGTAATAAATAAGAACAGAGTCCCATCTCACTGGAGTAAAGTCCGTGTTTGAAAAACCCTCTGAGGACAGAGACTCCAATGCACACACTGCACAAATAAAATTTAAGCTTCTTGATCTATGATTGAGAGAGTGTCATTTGTCAGTGAGACCACTGGAGGGCCTTAACGCTTAAACAGCACTTAAACTACTGTAGTTTCCTTCCAAAATGGTCATGAATATTTTCTCTTAATTCAACATGGTAGCAATGTTAGTAAGAAAGGGTTTAAAAGGTTCAATCAGTACCTAAAGTTAACTTAGTCTGCATTAGTTAGGGTGATCATTGTATCACAACATACACACACAAAATATCATATGATAAATATCAATATGTGAAGAAATAATAAATAATCATATAAAAAATACTACCCCTTTTAAGTCTTGAATTTAAAACCCAGCTTTGTATATCCTGCAGACACCCTAATAAATGTTGTTATTGTGGAGTCATGGTGTCAGACTTTTACAGGAAAGTCTTCTGGTGGACAGGAAATTCAGAGTTGTACTTGTCCGGGCAGCAGCGTTCAAAGTCATTCTTCTCGAGTGCCACTGTTTTAGCTGATGATGTGGGTGATTGTGTCCTGTACATATTGTGCTACTGCATTAGGAAATTAGAATATGTCACAAAATATTTCCACAACTATATTTACAGTTCTATGTCATGAAAGAAAATAAACATTATAGGCTTTTTAACACCAGAAGCAATAGTAATACATAAATAAATACATAGAGACACAAAGAGTGTCTTACTTGTATGTTGAGCAGCAGAGAATGGTAACTGGCAGTGATTTGGGTGGCGGTAACACTAATGCGACTACTGATGTAGGTTTCCTCCAGAACCTGCTGGACCAGAGAAGAGAGGCCATCGACTTCTCCCTGCCGCACAAGCACTGACTTAAGACACCCCTGTTAAGAAGATACAGACAAAGATATAGAGGAGGGACCATATTATCATATTTTAATCAACTGAAGATTACAGATGATTTAAGTGATAGTTAGGTTTTCCTCAAAAAACAAAGCCTTAATGTAAGTAACAAAGATATAGGGACAAAGGGTCAATGAGTGTGTTTGTGTGTGCGTCTATTTCCCTCTAACTGCTGGGAAGGCTGTCTGACATCCCAACATTGGCAGGAAGTTTGTTTCATAGGGAGGAGACCCAGTTGAAAAAACACTGTCTGTGCACTGTTGTTTTCTATAAACACATGCTGTGAACGGAGGGTACATATTAATTGGAAGAGTGATTTATTATTATAAGCGCGCCTAGATGCTGCCTAACTTTCATTTTCAAAGACTGAGCTGAGTGTATGGTGAGAAAATAGGTAGGCTTTTGCAGTCAGTGAAAAGATTTTGCATTGATTAAAAAGACAGCACCAGTGCCTTCTCTTTCTGACCTGGAGTTTCTTTAGCTGAGTCTCCTTGGTGGCTCTATCTGACCGCCGATGATGTCTGATGTTTGCCAGATTCTCCATCTCCTCCAGCCACTGGGCCAGACTCAGGAACCTTTGGCCCATCTGCTTTAGTCTGGTCAGTGTGGTGCTCATCTGGGTCTGAGTCTCTTCCAGGCGTCCCTGGTAGGCCCCCCACTCTCGCTGAGCAGTGTCCAGGGCTCGGTCCTCGATCTGCGGCACACCCCAAGGGATGACCCTCTCTCTGCTGGTCAGCACAGCGGAAAGCAGAGACTGACCGTTTGAGCAGCGATCCTGCAGGAGCTGAGGGGAATAATAGGAGAATAATAAGGGAATGAGTGTGATTTTACAGTCTGAAGCGGTTCAATTCTGATGATATTTATGTTTCAACCTTGATAGAGAGATCTGATGAGCTGAATTAACAGGAATGGAACGATGATACAAGACAAGAATGTTTTCTTTTAATGTGTACTGTTCACATTCTTTTTAAAAACAACAACATATCACTCTACAGCATCACTACCTGTAACTGTTGCAGTGTCTTCTCTATTGTATCCACGTTTCCCTCTGGATGGGTCAAGGAGGCCAGAGTGGCCTGTTCCTGCTCCAGCCAGTCCTCAAACACATGAAGCTCCCTTTGATACTCCTGATGGACCAGCACCAGTCCCTTGGCCTTACCGACTGCATTCTGCAAGACGCCATGTTAAAGACATTACTGGAGCTCCACAGCTGTTACAGGTGCACAGGACAGTTTAAAGGTCATTCGGAAAGCCTGACGGAATCACATTCAAACAGAGCAAAGGATAACTAATAAATAGCTGGATTTTGGAAATATCAACAACGTTGTTTGGCTTTCAACTTCAGATATGTAGGCATTAGAAATTAATGCAATGAGTCAAACTATGTTGCATAATTCATGTTTATCATTCGTTATTCAAATGCCTGCAGAGGCAAGAATGAGACAGTATGTTGTGGTTAGTACCTTGGCCTTTTCTTTAAGGGAGTTGTACCGACACTGCAGCTGCTGCACCTCCTGCTGAGTGGTGCAGTGTTCGGCCATATTGGAGCCCTTTGTGGCAATGGTCTCCAGAGGACTGCTGTGACTTAATACTTCTTCATACAGAAGCTGGAATAAAACAAGAACACATACTTTTTCAAAGGGAGGCTCTGAGATATTAATCAAAAAGAAATATGACAATTGCTCAGTTAAAATCCTGATGTGATACCTTGGTTTTTCCCAGGTTTGCTGTCTTGTCTCTCATCTCAGAGTATTGTCTGTCTGAGCAGCTCAGGGTCTCGTCTACACGGTCCATCCACAACACAAACTGACCTACGTCCTCCTGATAGCTGGTCCATTGTGACAGTGCACCCTCCAGTTGACTGAGACAATTAAAATAATGATATTAACACACAACATGCAGACGTAAGCGCACATGCAAATAGTTAATTTCAAATCTGAAATTCTTCAGGAGAAACTAGACAGTTTGTGTTCACAACCTTTTACACTGAATGGAGGCAGAAAGCAGGGAATCCCATGAGTCCTTGAGGTCCTGGATTTGTTTGCGAATCACTGGGACTCCCTCAACCGAAGTGTTTCTCTGGACTGCTTCTCCCCGTGTCAGCAGCATCTTCAACTGGATCTCTCTCTCCTGACGAGCAGCCAGTAAGGCCTACAGACAGAGCACAAAGAAACATATCTGAGAACTGAAATAAACATCTCTGATTTGATTCCATTACGTTATTTAAGAAATGCATATAGGGTTTCCAGGAAATAGGCCATTACTTGATAATCACTAACAATCTGTGTTCCAAGGACATGAATGACTGGATTTGGGAAGACACTCTTTGAACTATGTACCATTTTGATCTTGAACACAAATATGGACATTTAATGATTAAATAAATCTACAACCTTAATTATCAACACTTTATTATGTGTATTTGTATAAACACAAATCTGAACCAAAACTACAGTTGGTCCATGAACTCATTTCCCACTTTTAAGACAGAAATAACTTCCGTAAATCACTAAAAGTGTCAGCATGCCACAGTGCAGGAGACACAGATATTTATTTTAGGTCAAATATTACTCAATAGCCTAGTTCCTGGAAGTTGTGGCATATTCATCTTCTCAACTCTTACTTCCAGCTGTAACATCCGGTCCTCTAACACGCCCTTGTCCGTGGTGGTTGAGGTGCATGTGTTGAGGACCCGCTGAGCTTCACACACCCAGTCCTGGAGCTCTTTTAAACCCTGAGAGAAGAGGCGATGTTCCCCTACAATGCGTTCAATCCTGGAGGCTTTGTCCTTTAAAATTGAGAACACGCCACTGTAAACACACTCTTCAAGTCATATGTTGCTTATGAGAAAAAGGTTAACACTGTCAGTGTCTTCATATTGTTCTGTGAGTATTTGAAATCCAAGTCTTTTTTTTTTCCTTTCAAGCGTCTCTGGAGACTTTCCCGCCCCCTCAACA
Organism: Microchirus variegatus; assembly: GCF_963457635.1. Taxonomy (NCBI): domain Eukaryota; kingdom Metazoa; phylum Chordata; class Actinopteri; order Pleuronectiformes; family Soleidae; genus Microchirus; species Microchirus variegatus. The sequence goes on from NC_139813.1 coordinate 18,807,184, forward strand.
CAGAACAAACATGGTGCATTGTCTCTGCAGTCATCATTTGTACATTATCAACCTCTGCATAACTGAAAGGCAGAGCTACAAAAACAATCTGCAATGGGCAATTTTAAGATTTAATTTAGCTTTCCCTTGTCTGGCAGGAAGAGGACCTAAAAATAGCTCATAGCTTGTTAGCCTACAAAATAAATAAATCCCATTCATCATTGCTGGGGCACTCTCATGGTCCTGAGGTAAGAGCATGGTGCTTCAGAGTCAGTGTGAATGTTTTGTTCTACACTAAAACAAATTAATCATTGAAGTGTGACCAGTCTAATGACAGCTTCAAAAAGGTCAGACTCTGAAGCGCCGACAGGTTTCGGCGCTGACATTTTGTAGAGGTGCTTGATTGTAGAAAGGTAACCTCAATAGCCTCAGCCCTTTTTTGTGTTGATGAGGCCACAACCATGAATATATTTCAGAGGTGAAAAATGATGAGTACACCCAGGTAAATTACTCATTCCTGAGCACAATATTTCATCTGCAAGGCAAGTTTTTAGATTACAGCGACCATGACTGATGTGCAACAGTCAACAACACAACACATTGCGCGGAAAAACAGCAAACAACATGGCTGAACAGAAGGCTTTACAGTTTTTATGCCAAGGCACATTTCAGCATGCTGCAGCGTTTTTCAGACAAAAGCACAGGTAAGTAGACAAGAAGAGGGCGACATGGGGTTACAAGGTGTGAGCAGTGTTACCTTGGTTAAGTTGCTGAGGGCTAGGTACTGTGCTGACAGCTGGGACACACGGTGGACGAAGCCCTTCCCTGCTGCTTGTCCCTCCCACAGACGGTGAGCTCTTTCCCTCAGCCTGCCCAGCTCTTCCTCATGATCAGCTATCTCTTCCAGTACACACTGGCCCAGTATGAAGCAGAAGGAGCAGGAGGTGGAAAAATAAAGACGAAGGAGCCATAAGATGTGGAGGAGCACGAATGAAAGTGTGGGGTTAAATGTGAAAGATCGGTAAGCGTGGTTGTATGGTGAAGGAAAAATAATGAAATGATAAAAAATAGTGTTTTCCATAAACCAGAAAAGGGAGGTGAGAGAAGCACAGAAGAGGGATACAAGGTTGAGTTAATGCAACAATGAACAGACGGAACAAGAAGAGCACATCACAATACATGGATAAAGATATTGTAAAAAAAAAAAAAAAAAAGAGTATCAGCATTTTTTCTCTTGATGTTCCATTTTAAATCGGAACATGGTAATACAGTTTTTGGACACAGAACAGGGAGTCGAGACAAGCCTGATAAAATACTGCAAAGGAGGGGGCATATGAGGAAGGGTATAGAGGATTTTGCCAACACAGGTTCAGACACTGAAGCCTTCATGTACTGTATTGTACTTCAGGTGCTGAGGGAAGAAATGTAATTGCTTGCAGGGCCAGACAAAAGATAACCAGGAGAAGTGCTACAGCACTTCGACAGAGTCAATACAAAAATAGCAACAATGATAAGGGCAGAGCTTTGAGATGAGCTTGATATATTTTGTCTCTTTTGTCAGTTTTATCTTTTTAACGCTCCATGCCTCTCCTCCTTTTTTGTCTCTGCCAGACATGGCAGAGGCTGTTATCGCATCCTGAAAAAGGGCCTTTTAGCCACGCTGCGCTTCAGCTGTGACAGAAGGAGAATTAATTAGATTTCTGGACTTTTCCTCTGACTATTGTGTCAAGACGCTGCTCTTTTTTGATCCAGTGGTGCTCAACAAATGTAATTAGCCTCTTCTCTCTCCCAGCTGATTTCAAATTGCACTTTAGGGATCCATATCTGATGGAGAGCAACAGCTATTTAGTATTATTAATATTAGATTTTACTTGTGTTAAAAGAGGAAATGATAAAATCCACAATAGCAGCTGACAAAAGAATATGCATAAACCTTTCTCTTAGCATGACATAATGTAATTTTAGACTATGGGTCCTAAAGGATGAATTAAGTTGTCCTGATGAATTCCAATACATATTGCTTAAGGAGTGACTATAAAACACTGTAAAACTCACAGACGGCCCAATAAATAACCATTATAATTATAGGAGAGATATCATTTTAAGAGCACTGATGTTTGGCAGTGAGGGAGACGGCAAGGAATCAGGAAATCTGCAATGAGTAATTAAAGCCAGTGGAATGTGATTCATCTGGGTGATAAACGCCGCTTCAGGCGCCATAATACCTGCAGTTTGCTGAGCTCCTGTTTCTTGGCTGGAAGGTCATGTAGCCGAGCACTGCTCTCCTGAACTCTGACCTCGGTGCTGTTGAGCCATTCCTGCAGAGGCTCAGCACTGGCCTCAAACTCTGTCATCTGGGACTGTAGGTTCTACAAAGATGATACACAATTTATTCATTATGATGTCATATTGTATTTAATTCTTCTTTTTCAGTGCAGACATTCAATTGAAAGTATATGTTAACCGACCTTCAGTGCATCCTCCCTCATCTGCCAGTTATTCATCAGGCTCTTCCAGTCTTCTCTTGCATTTGCCACTTTGGTTTTGACCCCCTCCACTCTGTCTCTGGACACCACAGCCATCAGCAGATCCCCACTGGCACCTACTGTACTCAGTCTGGCCTGGCCATGCTCCCTGTCACTCAAGAACTCCTGTGGGGATACGCAGACAAAGACAAAAGAACTGTGACTTTCAACACAAACGCTCATATTAAAGGATGATGGCGTGTAAGTGGAAGAGAGACAGACGATATGGCCTAAATGAGAACTTTGACAATTTTTTTTTTTTTAGGATCTCACTCACTCACACTGTAAAAGCAGTAATTAGGTAAATGCATTAATAATACCATGTACGTGGGCAGAAGGTGGGAACAGTGAGGCAATCACAGATAAGGAAAGGCAGTCAGCCTGAAATGTGTTTGGTTTTTATATAGCACTTCTGTAACCACCCACAACACAGACATACACACAGACACACACAAGCGCACACACACACACGCACACAGACCCCTCCCTCAGAGCTGAGTCGATGACAGTAGCGCACAGCAGGGACCACTCCACCATCTGTGCAGTCAGCACATCACTTACACACACTGTAGCTTCAGCTTTAGCCTCAAAAACACACACACGCACACACACACGTACATTTAGTACAGCACAGCTGCTTATGAAAACATACAAGTCTTCCTCTGTCTCTCTTCATGTCCTTGTCGCTTTACTTTCTCTCTCTTTTATGTCCATTCACCATATTTTTTTAACACACTTACTACTATTCTGCCTCTGCCAGTGTAACAGTACCCCACCAATTAAGTGTGACACAATGGATGCCCCCGCCCCACCCACACTGGCCCTCCCAGAGGTCAGCCATGTGGAAACATTGTTCTACATTCTTCACAACGTCAATAATAAATAAAACATGACCGACTCTGTATTTCAACCTCCTCCGCTGCTATATATACGGCACGACTTTCACTCTCATCCTTAAACTGCAGTAAAAAAAGTTCTGGAAAAAATGCACTTAATATCAAGACCACAGTAGAGTTAGTAACTGTAACTGTTGATTAAATAAGTTAAAGTGTGTTTTATCTAGAAAATAAAGTTCTGAGCATAACAAGTTTAGATTTGCATATTTGACTAAGGCTAAGCCTACACCACAGTTCCTTGGTGGTAATGTTGTAGTCAACATGGTCAGGTGTGTGAGAGGTAATTAACTATGTAGTGCAGGGATGAAGGGAACGTCTACCTTAAGTGACAAGCACCTGACTTTTAGCCAGGGCCCTGGGGTTCTCTAAAGAGGCTGCCAGAGTGTTACACCTGCCAACTTCCCAAAGAGGCAAAGAGAGACACATGAGATATTTTGAGGAGAATGGCAGAGAGACCCCACTGTGAATCACTCTCTTATCCCTCTTGGCAAAGCGCCCACTTCCAGCTTTTCTAGCTTACGGCAGGTAATGCCTCTACAACAAGCCCACCAGAGGACACTCAACAGTGGGCATGTCAATACAGATGTCCCCTTGAGCGATCTCTTATTGAAAGTGGGTTAATTTACTGTTTTTCTTTTAGCAGTTTATTTTGTGGGAGAAATATTTGCCCAGCCTCAAAAGTATGTAGTATGTGTATGTGTATGTATTGCAGATTTATCACTACAATTCAAAGGTAAAAGAAAATAAAAAATATTTTGATGACAATAAGATTCCACCAGGTTATGTAAATGCATTTCTTCAGCTTCACTGTCAAAAACTACTTAAGTAAGAAACTGGAAAACAGCCAATAGTAAAAAGACAAGATGGCCCAACTAGTTGGCGGTTCTTAAACAGGACATTATGAGTATAATCTGGCAACCACTTTAGCAGTACAAAGCCAAGTAACTGTAAATTTTGTTATTTCTCAAAAAAGCTGCCAATGCTTGGCAACCTGTCAGTAATCTAGTGTGGAGAACCTTCAAGGGATATTTACCATATTTCCCTGTGTTTTGAATAAAAACTCCTATTAATCAGCAACATTTTCATGAAAAAATATACTTCTAAATTTAAATCCTAGCTAATCTAACAAAAAGAGGTGGATCAATTTTCAGCATGAAATTTCAGCAAATCATTCTTTTTTTATACAAGAGTTTATTTTACCAAGTTTATTATTTTGACTTGCTGTTCTGTGTATTAAAATTAGGTTCATACATATATTTTTTTTAATGTCTATAACTCTTCAATGTATTAAAAACAAAAGAAACTTAGCCAAACACATTAATTGACCATCATATATCAGCCATTGACAAGTTTCCAGTAGCAATGAATTAAAACAACATGCAGTCATAGATGAACCGAGTGATCATAGTGTCCACAATGTACAGAGCAAAGCCATTGTTGTAAAAACTGCACACGGGAAACATATTTACATCACCCATGTTATAAGGACATACTGTATATGTTTCACCGGTGTCTTAAAAGATAAAAAATATCTCTCACCTGGATCCTCTGCAGAGCAACAGAGGCCTCTGTGACACTCTGAGGCACATCAAAGCATTTGGCTGTGCTGATTTTTGCATTGACCAACCACTGCTGGAAGTCTCGGAGGGCAGTGCGGAACCGCTGCTCCAACAAGCGCTCCTTGTTTTGACACTCTCTGGAGGCACGAAGACTGAGACTGGGGGATTGAGTTGAAAGAAAAGGATGGCTTTAAAATGTTGTTCACACACTCGGTTCCAACTGAAGAAAATAAACAAAAGGAAAAAAAACAACACCACAGGAAGTGTCTCCTGCCCATGTGCTCGTCAAAACAAAGAGTATACGCGAGCAGATGCTCGGATACTACGCAGTACAAACTGTCCTCACATTGTGGAGGAGGAGATGAGCAGGAGTGAGAACCAAGCAGGTGGAGAAATGGCAAAATGGGTGAAGTGGAAAAAAATGAGTGCTGGGGCAAAGTGGGTGGGTGGGGGATGGTGTTGTGTGGTACAGCGTGGGAGGGGGTTGAAAGGCAACATATGAGTGGGGCAAGAGTTTACATGGGTGACAAGATGGAGACAATGAGTGATGACAGGAGGATGCTACAGGGGAAAAGGCTAGAGGAGATGCAGCAGTGGAACTGTATGTGAGCGAGAGCTTACAGCGAAGGGAGATTAAATTTTTAAAAAACGTAGAATACATAATCTCATTTTTCATATAAAAACTGGGCATGGATAAAGAAAGGAAAAGGAACATCATAATCTATAATACAACTTGTCAGAGCAGCAGACAACATCAATATATGACAATTATGCAAAACACAGACCTGCATTCAATAACAATTACATTTTTTGTTCAATGCCAAAGTTTTTATAATTTTCTCCTTCGATACAGACAGTTCTCTCTTTCAACACATTATCTGCACACTACATTATAGTTAAACCTATTCTTTCTTTTCACTTTTGACCATATCGAGGCAGTACTATTCTCCCTGCATTCGCAATAAATTACATTACTCATAGATGTAATTTGCATTTGAATACCAACATGTGTAGTGCATGAGTACATTTCATACAATTTCTATCATACAACATTTACAAATATACACACATTTGTAAATCCAAATCCAAATCCAAATACAATTGTACATAATACTGACAAGATCATTGTGTTTGGGTTTCATGAAAACAGAGGGCACAGGGCGAAGGTTAAAATCAAGAAGTGATGGAAAGGATGACAGCAGGGAAACAAGGTGCACAGCTGTTCAAGTGAGTGTTGTTGTCAAATGGGAGGCATAAAAAAACAACAAGTCAATAACACACTCACCCCTCTCCAACCGTAGCAGACAAACACATGAATATGCACATAAACAGCCATGAGTTTCAATGATGCGAAGAGGGCACGGAAGGGTAACACAGTGGGGAGAGGATGAGTGTAGAAGAAGCACTATTTTCTGCTGTGACAGACAAAATCTGCCATGTGCTATTAAAAGGAGGGGGAAGTTACTGTATTTTGCTCTTTCCCCCGACTCTGTCTCTCTTTCTGCAGTGCTTCATACAGGACAGGTGCAAAGAACAAGCAAGCCAAGTCTATTACAGACTAAACAGCAAGTGGATGAGGGAGGCTGCTGTTACCAATCAGCAGTCAAAGCCAATTACCCGCCAAAGCATCTCCAACATCCAGGTTAACCACACGAGCCAGCAGTATCTCAAGATTACATTAACAGTATAATCCCATGAAAAATTAAGGCGGTAAATTGTGCTATATTGCCGTTGATACTTGTGTATGCCTGTGCTGTTGTAAAAGCACTTCATAGTTTATTAACAAACAAACAAATGCTAAATGAAAACAGGCTCACTGGTGGGCTCAGGCACATGCAATTAGAGCTCAGTAAATGCATGCAGCATGTCAGCATTAAAAAAAAAAAATCTTTCTCCCAAAGTCACATTCAGCCCTGCATATAATTAAACCAGAGCAGGACAAAAAAACAAACTCATTGAACGAAGCAGGGATGAAGGTAAGGTGGTTAAATGTCGCTAAGCAACTGGTGGGTCTGGTGCTGTCTCTCACCTATTATCTCTGTCTGGCTGACACATGTCAGGACGTGTGGTCAGAGATGACCACATTGACACTCGGACAAAAATAGGCAGGTTTGGACTCTTCATCGATTTCTATTAAGTTGTACACCTCAACCAAAACCACATCATTAACCTTAATCATAACCAGCTGATGCCTGAACCTCAACCATAATTCAAATCTTAATCCTAACCTCAGAAATGAGGCTTTGCCTTATTAGGAACCAGGCAGGCTTTGATGTCCACGAGGACTGTTTGTCCTGTACAATGTCAGTGTTAATACTAGAAAAGGTCCGAAAGAGGCAGTACAGAGGAAGTGACACTCACGCACACACGCACGCACACACACACACACACAAACAGATGGAAGCTTGTAAAACAAAGCACGAACTCTCCCAAACTCAGCTGGAAGAGTTCAGCCCTGTGGTTAGTGTGTTATGGAATGAATGAACAGGTTTTGCACAGTGACACTTTCCAAGTGAGATAATATCACGGCTGGACAACTTGTAGTCAAAATATATCATGACATTGTTTCAGATACATTTAGAGACGGATGCTATTACATAACAAAAACCATACAACAATTCAAATTCAGTATCATTTATGCACCACATAAGACCAAAAAACTTTCACAGCCTGAATGTTCTGTTTATAATTCGAGTTATCTGGACGATATCACTTTCATGAATCATCATCATGAAAACACATGTAAGTAATTTACCGCCACACACTGACACGGCTCACTAAAGCGTAAAGATTTCACTTACCTGTTGTGCTGTTTGATAACTGAGGTGACCCGGTCAGACTGTGTGCCCAGGTCTCTGGAGTATCTCACCAGGTCGTTCAGCTGGCTTTTCAACTTCTCTGCCATCGGCTCTGCACTCTGCAAGCCCTCCAGAATATCCTGAACGACACATACAGACACCAGCTGACTGAGTGTGTGTGTGTGTATATGTGTCAAGAAGAGACAAACACCTAACGGATCTGCATGACATCGTCCAATCAGAGCACCCACATTCCTATTCACACCCTGGCTTTTGCTCTTCTCACATTCACACACACAGACACACAGTTCAACACATACTCACAGTTCTGCCTGTACAATAGCATTTCTGTTCTTGGTGGAGTGTGGCAGGAAGGAGCCTTGGTTAACATTCTCCCGCTCTGCTCAGCGTGCCTCACATTCTGCATGCACGTTGTCATGAAATCCTGTCCCATGAAATATGTACAAGAGCTCCCTCTTGCTCTCTCTCTTCCTCTCTCTCTGACTCTCACTCACTCGCTCTCTTTTTTTCTGACGTATGACCAATAAACAACCCTCCCGCCTTCCCTGTTCCCATGGACTCATAGCGCTCTTCTCCTCTCCTCCCTCCTCATGTGATTCTACTACTTTCTCTTCCCTCCTATCTCTCTCTCCCTCCTCCCACTCCTTTCACTTATTACCTCTCACACATTTTTTTACTCCCTCTCATTCTCACATGCTCTCTCCCTGTGGAATTCAACTGTCAGCGCTCACAGATGCAGGATTCGTTCAAATACACACAAATGGGTGCGTAACAAAAACAGGGCTGGACACAGGAAACAGGCTGAAGGAGGAGAAAGAGGAGTGGAGGAGGAGGGGGGGGAGACTCCTCCTCTGTTTCTCTCTCAAACCCAAATTGAGGGAAACTAGAGAAAGGCATGGCTGAAGAAACCTAGGGAGGAGTATGAGGTTGTGCATGCTGACATGGCCTTGACAATACAGAGAAATTGTCACACTGTAAACATCCTGTGGAGGTTAGAAACAGTGCAGCAGGGGAGGTGACGAGCAGGAGCATTGAAGGAACAATCCTGCAGCCAAGACTGACATCAGTGCACACTTCACACAGCAGAGAGGACAGAGAAGAATAAGGGAATGTTTGGAAAGGTAGAGATAGTGAGAAATAATGGCAAAAAAGGAGGAGGGGCAGAGGGGACAGAAAGGGTAGAGCGAAAATGAGGGAAACTGATGGGATTGTAGCTGTCACTCCTTCATCATTCCAGTAAAGCTGATTTACAGGCTAATCTGTTTTTAGGATTTACAAATAGAATGGATAATTACTGTCGGAGAAAGCTTGGCTGCACAATGTGTGTGTGTATGTCCGTGTGTGAATACTTTCTATAAAACAATGCTAATCACTTTCTCGTAAAATGAAAATAGCACAGTTGCCCGTCAGCTTTTACACAATTCAGCTTGCCAACCAAAACACAAAAAGCAAACAAAAGTTGAAATTATTCATTATTTTTTTGAATAAACTATTGTGAGCAGATGAACTGTGAATAATGTAAACAGTGTGCTGCCAGTTATTTTAATCCCACAGCACTACTGTACCTTAGCTAACTGCCATCCTCCCACTGCTTCCTCGCCGTTGCTTCGTCCCTCAGCTTTGATCAACTCCTGGCTCCACCTCCTGAGCTGTCCATCAAGTTCTTTCACCTCGTCTTCCAGCCGCACGGTCAAACGGTTGTACTCCTCTTCAGAAGCTGTGGCAGCTGCCAGAGCTCCTTCCAGACCATCCCTGGCCCGCAGAGCAGCCCCCTCCCATTGCTCCAGAGCCTGGGACAGCGCCCCCAGCTGTCGGTCCATGGCTTCGCAACCTCCTGCTGCCGTGTGCTCCGCCGTGGTTGCGGCACTGCGACGCACCCGGCTAAGGCGCTCTCGGCCCTCAAGTAAACAACACTCCACACGCTCCTGAAGAGATAGGGACAGCAGTGAGGAGACAAAGTTGCTACGGAAACTGTGGCTACGGAAACTGCAACCGCTGCTGAGTTGTAGTCAATTCTATTTAAAGCGGCTGACATTATATTTTTCCTCATATACTAAATGTCTACTGCTTTAATTCCCTGCAGTTCTTTACTTCTGTCTTTGTGTAACAATAGCTAAGGCATACATATATTATCATCTGCTATCTCAGTATTGTCCTGGACTACTACTAATGCCACATCCTCCATCTCCATCTACGCCTTTATCTCTCACTCTTTGTGGAAAGGTAGCACTTGAAAGGTGTGAAAGCAAACACTTGAGTATGATGTGTTAGCAGCGAGCTGACTGAAGGATTAAAATAGGAAAAAAAAGGCATCTGATCTTTTCGTGAGTGATGATAGGATATGAAAGTTAACCTATAGACCATTCATAGGAAATTAAAATGATGCGGATAGATTGTGTTCACATTTATACTTCCTCCGTTATAGAAACGGTTCTACAAACACAGTTTTATAATGTTACAATTAAGGTGAGAAATCAAAATGCAAATAATATTTCCTCACCTCCCTTGTGATTACAGAATTATTCAGCATGGCATTGATTCCAATGCTTCTCTTTTTAAACTTATTTATGAAGTAGATGACCAGCTTATTGGCTGTAAAAATGTGAGAGGAAGGATTGAGATATTTGGCTGTGATATGGACACAAACTGAGAGCCAATTCCAATTCCCTATATTGTTTGCCCTCCATCATGGCAGGAGTCCGTTAAGAGTGGATAGGTTCAGATAATTCAGCAGGCAGTTACCTTAGCAACGGATATTACATGTAAGACTGGGTGTAAATTCCCCACACATCCCTGAGGCTTGTTTATGGCATGCACTAATGTTGTTAATTTAAAGAAACACTGCATTCTCTTAATGCTTAAATCACTAAAATAGAACATTATTCTAATATACTCTTGTGGTATATTTTAATGGTATATAAAAGTGTCCAGAGTGGCAACTGTGGGACTTAATGTGGTGGAAAGAATGAACCAAGAATGTTCAAGTTTGTATGTAACATCTTACCCTGACTTCTGACAGTTTCTTTTTAATAGAAGCAGAGTCTCCTGATGTATCGGACCAATGCTGCAGCTCCTCTCCTGCAGTCATCAGCCAGTCAGTGAGCTCCCTCACAGCCTCCAGGTATTCCTGGTGTTCCAACACAACGGCCTGTGCAAGATGCACTCTCTCCTACAAAACCAGTCCAGACAATTGACATGTTTATTCCTCTATCACTGATGATATTACCAAAATATTTCAACAGACTAAAAAGCAACATCTTCTGTACCTCCACCAAAGCTGTAAGGTCGTCAAACTGTGCCTGCAGTTGGGTCCGAGCACCATGGTTAAAGCTTGTGTCACCAGTCTTCTTAAACAGTTCCCTTGCTTTCTCTTCTAAGCTGGACAGTGCCACCTGGTGGTCTTCCAGTTCAGTCAGCAGAGCTCTGAGTTTCTCGAGCTGAGAGGCCTTTTCTCTGGGGCCAGGCTGTGGTGTAAGTGGAGCACACACCTCTCGTTCGACAGCCTCCATCCAGCACTGCAGCTGGGCAGCGCTGTCCAAGTATCCTCCCCACTGAGAAACTGTCCACTCCAGCCGACTGAGGGGAAGATAAGAAATCTTAAAATTGTGCCACAGAATACTATTAAATGTTGTGTAAAATATTCATAACCTCAATACTTTAAACTCATATATTCTTGGGACATATTATTGTTGAGACAAAATGTACCTTAATGCACCATCGGGCTTATTCCCTTTTATCAGGGGGGTTCAAACCCACACAAACACAGATACACACCCATAATTTTACTCGCCATCTGTTACCCCCCTACATGTACAAATAACACCAATATCCACATACTCACACACGCTAACCCATGCCTCCTGCTATGCCTTTCTCCTTAAAATACAAACACACCCCATGGGTGACCCACAGTTTGCCATCCACTATTTAGTCTCTAATTAGATCAAATTTTTTTTCATGGAGTGGCCATAATTGCTCATTATCTACACACACACACAAACACATGCCATCTTACACACACACATACACACACACACACAGAGGAGAACTCACTAAATCAGACTCATCCATCAGAGATACAAAATGAGATAAATACTTCTAATTATGTATTTAACCTAATAGTAATTAATGGCATTGAGACGTCATTCTGTCATGATGAAAATAACCCTCATGTTCCCAAGAGAGGATTTTTGGCACACAGGTAAATGACCTCTAAAATGTCCATGGGTAAATTATTTAATAACATTTAAAAAACAACAATAAAAAAAAACAAGAATAATGAGAATGTGTCAACAAAATAATTTGTAAACCTATGGGGAAATTATAATAAATGAAATAACAATAATATATAGTTTTAATTGAACCTATGGGATGGAAGCCATTAAATCGTAGTTTATTTATTAGAATCATAATTCAAAGTGAGGACATGTAGTCTACCTGTGGCAGCTCATGGCAGTCACTAGCAGCGTGGCCCACGCATCCTCTACTTCCTGAAGTTGAGAGTGGACAACTTCCTGTCCGGCTGCTCCGTAGTGACGCAGGGCCAACTCGCACTTGCCCATCGCCATATTCAGCTTGACTTCTCCCTCACCCTTTAACAGCAGGATGTCCTGTGCAAACACAATGGGGTCACAGTGAATTAGACACAAAGAGAACAGCCCCATCTTGTGTTCACTGGAACATATGAAATAGAAGAGATTAAAAAACTACTAAAGCTATGAGAGAGTTTTTACTTCCTTACAAATTTCCAAAATCCTAAAGACATTCGTCAGTATAATATTCCATGGAAAAAACCCCGCCTCTCACCTGCACGGTCTCCAGCCTTTGCTCCAACTGTTCTTTGGTCCCCATTGTGCTGTCTACTGTACCAAGTCTCTCCTGGATCTCCTCCAGCCAGGCCCAAACTCCCTGAAGGGTGTCTCCAAAGGCTTGACTCTCCTGGCAGCCTCGCAGCCTCTCCCTGGCTGCCTTCAGTAAGGATTGGTGCTCCATCTGGAGCTGGCCTGTCACTCTGACCTCTCCCCCTGACCCACGGCCTGCTTCAGACAGAGACTGGGCCTCCTGGCAGACACGCTCAATAGAGTCCCTTGCAAGAGAGAGAAAGGCATGTTATTGTTCAGAATAAATACAGTATGCGTATATCTATAACATGCCACCCTCACCCACGTATACAGACCTCCTTGCTAGCAGTTCCTTATGGAGGTTTTTCATCCTTTCCAGCTCCTCTGTGGTGTCAGGAGCTCCATGCTGGCTCTCTGCCCCAAGAACAGGCTCACTCTTGAGACTGAGCTCCATCTGCTTCAGCCAGTCTCTTATATTGTTCACACAATCATCGAAGCTGTGAGGGGACAGTAAGACAGAGAATATAAGAGGAAAGGAGAAGCAAATTTTCCATTTAACTGAAATTCCTTTACAGAAAGGTACAGTATATCAAAACGAAATGAAACTGACTTTTTCAGAAGGCCAATACTCTCATCTATGTCTCGTTGGCTCTGAGAACAGCTGTTCAGGTAGCTCCTCCACTCTTTCTTACAGGAGGAGAGATGCTCCTGGACCTGTAATCCTCCAGCTTTGGGCAGGTGAAGCTGGAGCCGCTCGGCCTCCTCACAAATCTGAAGGAGACGCTCCTCACGTTTTGATGTCTGCTCAACGGACATCTGTATATGGAGAAGAAGCTGAAACTGAAAAGTCTTTGCATCTCTCAGATCAAGATTTAAGCAAGGTAAAATGTATAACTAAAATGCTTAATTCATATCATTATCTAATCTTTCTCTGGGGTTATTTGTAGTCTTTATTTTATTGTAGCACAATCCCCATATGTGAAAATATTTGGTAAATATTGACATCGGCATTGGTAAAAAATTATACCAATATACAGTATTTGTTGATGCATTTTTTTTAAAACACACATTAAAGTATACACTTTATTTGTTAAATATTTAATTTGATAAAATTCTTAGTTACATTTATCTGTTAACTGTATTACCTCAAAATAAAATGAGTAAGCTGTAACAAAGTTTGTTTTTGTAGAAAACTAACATGCTTTGATCGGTGATATTTCCCTAGCAACTGCTAACATCAACATGTGTAAGATTATATTAAAGGAGTACCTTAATCCTTTGTAACTTGGCTTCAAGGATGGTAACGTCTCCCGTTTGGTTTGAACATTCTTTCAGCTCCAACTTTAGATCTGCGAGCCAGGAGTGGAAGTCTTGGACGAGCTCTGCTTTGCAGAAAAGAAATGACCATTGAGAAGGAAAAAAAGGGAAAAAAAATCTGTTAACAACAAGTTGAGGAAAACTGGTGGGTGGTAAAATGAAGAAAACGAGGGCAGAGAGTATTTACAACTGAAAAAAAACAAGAAGTAGGAGAGAGAGAACGGGAGTTGTGTTGAGACAGATGGGAAGTGTGGGCGTGTCCATGCTGTGCAGCGCTAGGTTGCCTTGGCAACAAGCCCAAAATGACTCCCTCGAGAGCAAATGTGACGAGAGCAACATTACTCTCTGAGGCACAGGTGTGTGTCTGGGCAATGAGAGCACATCAGTGTGTGTCAGTAGAGTGTGGATTGTACTGGGCGGATGAAGTGTGCTCTGGGGAAGGATGCTGGATAATCAACAGTAAATCTGCTGCACCACTAATGTAAGCAAATGACATTGCATCATGTAGTTGTGCACTGTTTCATTGGGTGATAATGAGGTTTTAATTGTTAATAAAATTCTAATGTCTCCTTATCAGGGTGTAAGTTATAGTGGCCGTCATTGTTACCGTATTTGACTGAGATAAATTGAAAATTAAATTGACCACAGTTTTATTGATGTGTGCATGAAATGAACTGTGAGAAATACCAACTATAAATTTCACAAGACTGTAAGTAAAACAACAAGCTTTTGTATCCATCTTACGGTTAAAGTGAAGCTGTAGCTCATCTTGTAGGTTGCCCCTGGTCTTGGCACAACGCTGAGCTACAGCCTCTGTTCGCTTTGCAATGGACGTGAGGTCAGAGGAGAGCACTGACAGCTCCTCAGTGGGATGTGACCTGCACAGGGCAGTCAAGGCTTCTCTGGCAGAGTCCATGTCTGCCCTCTGTTGCTGCACGACAGTCTGAAGGTCCTGCAAATGAAGAACATTAAGAAATATAAAGGTAAGACTGAACAAGTAATAAAACCCAGGGTGTAACCATGTGGTAAAATGCAGAATGAATAATGGCATGGTACATAAAAAGCATGTGACTTTATGTTCTACTAATGAACAACAATTGTATTATGTTCAAGGATTTATTGGATGTGTTTTGTTTTGCCCCTGCAGTTTATTGCAGTCACCAAATTGTGGCGGTGGAAGAAAACTAATATGAAATGTAGTTAAAATTTCATTACATATGGATGAAAACCCTCACTGACAAGAAAGCATTGGTGATGTGTCCTAGACCAGAGTTGTTTCCTTAAATGTTTAAACAAGTACCAACCTTTTAAAGACAAACAACCCAGGTCACAGTATAAATCATGACAGGATCATTTTTAAATTTTACCACAATCTCTGTGACATATGAACTCTAGTTCTCTTGAATAAGTGCATTCTAAATTACAGTATTTACCTTGACAGCACCGATATCTTCAGGGGCAGTAGCTTCAGTGAGGTCAGACAACAAACCCTCCACTGCCTCCAGGCGCTCGACCATCTGGGACATGAGGTCCTCAAGTCGCTGCTTTTGGAAACTGAAGTAGGTCAGAGTGTGTTTGGCCTGGTTGAACACCTCCTGTGCATGGGCCATTTTCTTCCTCAGGTCTGACTCCAGGACCTGGTTCAATAAATATGTTTAACAACAAACATAGAACGATAAAGACAAACATGTAAGCAGTTAAGAGAAGGATTGATTGAGTACTCCATAGCTCTTCAAATATTTATGAAAGGGTGATGTCATTGTCATTGATGTTTCTAGATACCATTTACCACTGCTAAACCTTGATGGAGTGGAAAAAAGATACCAAAGTTTATTTTAAAATGTCTGGTATACAGTTGTTCCAGCAAATTCCCTTAGCATTTCTCTTCTGCATCATATTCACCTGGATTTGTAATGGAGTTTCCTGCA
This sequence comes from Microchirus variegatus, assembly GCF_963457635.1. Classification (NCBI taxonomy): domain Eukaryota; kingdom Metazoa; phylum Chordata; class Actinopteri; order Pleuronectiformes; family Soleidae; genus Microchirus; species Microchirus variegatus. The sequence continues at coordinate 18,823,048 of NC_139813.1, forward strand.
GCTTGGCTTGTTCCTTCAGCTGTGTCACTCTTTCCTGCAAGGCCTCCAGCTTCTGCTCCCTCTTCTCAACATCAGCCTGTTGAACACAGTGCAAGACACTTCAGTTACATCACAATCACTAAGAACCCAATCTGAGTATTAAACAAAAAATTATTCATACAATCTTCCTGACCTGAAAGGTGTCGAGCAGGGCCTCAGTCATCTCCTTGTCACTGAGATTGGTCACATTGTCTGTGAACTCAGCAATCGAGCTCGATGTCCACTGATTGATGTCCTGCTCCATGGTCTTGAGGTCGTCCCACAGAGCCACACAATAGCCAAGTCTCTCTGTGTTGGTCTGTATTCTCTCTGAGACCTGAATGAACAGAGACCAGCAGACTGAGTGAGTACGCTGCAAAATACATCTCAGTCAACAAGGGATGTGGGATCTCTCTCCCTACTTTGTGGTTTACTTAGTTTTGTCTGTAGCAAGGGACGGCCTGCTTTACTGGGAAATGGAACGAAAACAAGACTTAATTGGTTTGACAGATGTGGAGATGAGTAGTGGGAGAAAGAGAGAGAGGCAGATAACGTGTCTAGACTTGTTTACATTTCTGCCTCATTTGTGACAGCTGAGCAGCTAAATAAATCCCACAATAGGAGAAAAAATGGGGGGGGGACAGATATATATATATATATATCATTAAAATGAGAATTGTACAACTGCTTTGACAGATCTGAACTATTGATGTCATATTTATCTTTTTTCATTGTCATGCTATACAATAGACCAAATCTCTTTATAGTCCTCATAGTTATACTTGGGCACCAGACTTCAGTAAAATTATATTCGTTTTTGACAATTCATGGGTGTCCCAAACTCAGAACAAACAGCATTTACCTCGAACCACTTGTCTTTCAGCATCTCCATGTCTCTCTGGATGGTGCACATATCAGAACTGGGAGCCTTGTCCATCTCTCTCTGCAGGTCTTCAGCAGTACATATTAGCTGGTCCATATCCTCTTGTTTCTCCCTCAGCTCAGCGTGGACAGTCTCATGCTATAGGGGGGGACAAAGATGAGGGCAGAAGGAATGACAACAGATCACCACTAGAGGGAGAGATGCTGTCTGTACACAAACCACTAATCAGGGGAGAGCTGGTATTGATTATGTTGAAATTATGCTCTGTGTCTGGGAGATTGATGTAGGTATTATTATGTGCAAGAGGGTTCCTGGTTTGAAACTGACAGATTATGTAATGGACAGACAGACGGATGAATGTTCCTAAATGGTGATGAACTGAGAAACCAATGATACGCAACAAAATACTGAAAAGAAATCCATGTTCAGCTCATTGTTCATCTTGGTACATATTTCAGAGGACTATGACACATTATTATGCATGTGAGGTAATAAACAACAGCTTCTGTTTAACACACTACTTTGCATCTGACAAGAAACAAACGATTCTGACCTGTGTGAAAATCCATTTGGCCTCCTGAGCGTTGTGATTGTGGTCAGGCAGATTGTGGGCAACACTCTGAGCATTTTCCACAACGGTGCAAAGGATCGACTTCAGATGATGAAACTGGTGGAAAAGATCAACAACAACTCCACTCTGTTCCTGACTGCATGAGACAAAGGAAGAAGAAACAGTGTCACAGTTAGTTGGTAAATTTAAGGGATTGCGTATTGTGTTCCTATGTTAAACCATTTCAATTCTAAGGCGATTAAAGACTAAAACGAATCATATTGTCCAGACAGAGAGTGGCATATACTGTACGTAAGGTAGGCCATGTACCTATTACATTATTGTCTTGGAACTCTAAGCTGTGATTTCTGTGTGTTTAATAATATTTGTGTAATTACTTTCATTTCCATTGGGGACACACAAAATTAAAGAGTTTAAATCCCTTTCTGTCATCCGTCTTCCCTTACCCGTTGATGATCAGCGTCCTAACGTTCTCCCAGGCCGTCTTCACCAGGGTTACCTCCCTGAGAGCCTCCCCAGCCAGCTCACTGTCTCTGTGGGCCAGCTGGCCTCCCTTCTCCTCTAACCACTGCTGAGAGTGCTGCAGGGACTGGAGTTCATCCTCCAGCTGGACGAAGAAACGCAGCCTGGGAGAAGCAGATGCAGATGAGAACAATGGGGATCAGGAAGCTGATTCCTGCATAACATCTCATTCTCTGTGGATTAGATTTGAATGGATTTGTCCATGTAAAGTTTGGCTTTATTTATATAAAGTGTAATCCTGTGGGGGTTTGGCAAAAAAGTGGGATTCATAGGATGTGTCTGGGAAAACTCTATTAAAGTAATACTGTAGATTATTTTCAAAAGTATAATATGTATCATAGCAACAACAAAGAGGTATAAACTTGCACCTATTTTAATCAGCGGTGGGTTTAACCCTTTTATTCACAAATAATAGTATGTACAAAAAAATGTATTGCAAACATATGAAAAGGACAGAGACAGGTAATGTGGCACCAAAGCAAGAAGAATAAATAAATAAAGCAAAAGTCATTGAACTAAGAAAACAGACAAAACAAACAAAGACAATAAACTACTACTCAAATAAGAATTTTGGTTTGTTAGGGCTGTGTAAAGTAACACATGAAACATATGCTATAATAAATAAAAATGAAACAATAAAAGTCTTCCTACCTGTTTTGAAAAGCTTGTACGGAACTCTCTCTGGTTTGTTCTTGCCTCACTTCATCCTCCAGTTTCTTCAAATTCTTCATCATCTCCTCCCTCCTCTCCCTGAAGGAGCTCCACAGGGCACTTAAAGCATCCGCCTCACTCTGTCTCCACCCCACACCCCTCTGCACCTCCTCCAGAGCCATTGTCAGGGCCACTGCCTGTCCTCTGCAAGAAGTTCTTCCATGAGAATGGCTCAGATCCTTAAAGCCACTCCTCTCTGCTCCACACAGGTGAAGGTGTGCCTTACTAAGCAGCCCATCCAACCGGACTGCCTCAGCCTCGAGTCGAGCAACATCTTTAGCCACCTCCCCTATTCCATGATGCAGCTCCTCAGCTTTGGAGCGGTCCCAGCTGCCCCTGCCCTCCACAGCCTCATGCAGGCGGTGCACGAAATTAGCTGCCGTGCCGTGCTTGTCAAGGTAAGTCTTTAACTCAGTCAGACACTCTTTACGGAGGAGGAGGAGACGCTGGGATTCTCTGAGGGGCTGTAGACAATCTTCCTTCCAGGCCTGGAGCTGCTGTTGGGCTTCTGGTGTGGAACAGTGAAGCAGGGAAGACTCTCTTTGATGAAGTGTCTCTTTCAGCGTCGCATGTGCCTCTAGTTGTGCCTCGTGCTCCTACAACAAGATGTTTTAATTAGATACATTTAATGGCAATCAATACAAACCTGCTTACTGTAAATGCTCTAATATGGAGAACCTACAGGGGATATAATTGCTAACAGCTAATTATTGATTTCTCACCTTCAGCTTTGTAAATGCAACGTCAAGATCGGCAATATCAACCTGGGAGAAGCTTCTCAAGGCAGAAAGGAAGTTTTCACTCCTTTGGGTTAGGGTCAGCAGCGCCTGATCAAACAACTCGAGCTGTGACAACTGCGACTCCAGCAACTGACGCCTAAAGGAGGGGATGGAAATTTTGTAAAATAAGACAATTATTAGTATTAAATGCTGGAATCAATTCATGCAGAGATGTAAATTATCGGATTATCCCAATTGCCTGTGTGATATGCTGTGCTTCACAGAAGAGGATCGCTCCTGAAGCTGTGTGAGATCATCAGTAAGCTCCTGGACGCGAGCGTCAGATGCCGTAGGATACAAACACAACCCAAGATTCACAAGACCCTGGAGAAGAACTTCATAGGACTGTGTCTCTCCCTGCATTTCCTGGAGGGTTGAACAAAGAAATATAGGTTATACTTCACAAAATTACATTAAAGAAAACCTCAAAAGGGCAGATAAAAATGAAGTAATAAAAATGGTTTACCTGTATATTTTGTAATTCATTTCTAATCTTTACTTTATCTGCAGAGAGCAGTTTGGTGTCTGGATAACAAAGAGACTCACACCTGTCCAACCAGCTTTTCAGGGACGAATTCTCCTTTTCAAATCTGTAGATTAAAAAGTGAACATTTAATTTGATTATAATATACAGTGTATAAAGTGCTAGAAGTGCATAAATGTTGATTTAACAGTACATGGATACAATAAATAGATAATCAACACCAAAACAATACTGTCTGTGACTCATTTTTCTATCTGATTATGGTGCAGTGTCAGTGACAGGGTCATAATGGGACAACTATATCTCAGCAGAGCACCCAGTGCTCTAAGTAATTCCCCGTACAGACACCTGCAGGGGAGGAGATGAGGTCAAATATAAAGAAACACAGAGGCACACATAATACAAACCAAAACACATAAACCCAGTGGAAGTTTAGCAGGAGAAAAATAAATCACTTAATTTAAAAACAGTCACTGGCTGGAAACACTTTAGCATTCTAGACAGTTACCACAGTGACTGGATTATTTCCCCTCCCAGAATGGTACTATGAATAAGAAACAACTGCTCCGGTGAAAATCTATTGTGTGAACAAAGCAAATTATAACAAAAGCACATTATTGGAAGAGAAATGCAATGACGGGGGTGGTGGGGGGGGCAAACTGCCCCTGCTCCTTTAAACAACGCTTAGACTAGGGAATGATTTAGGAAATAAATGAGAAAATTAATGTGGAGTTGGAACCAACAGGATGAGCACATTTGCACAATAAAAGAAGAAATTGAATTGTTTATGAAAATCCAAACAAAAAAAATGTCCTCCAGCAGCCAGTTGTTTGTTTAAAAATGTTCTTTACGAAGCAGTTTGCCATTTCCATTTTCACATTTTCTGTTTGTGTGTGAAGTGACAATTGTACAAAACACTCCATATTTACTGTAGGTGTTAAAGGGATACAAACACTCACACATGCACATACAGAGAACAACAGAAAACAGAGGCTGCAGTTTCTTTCTTTGTTATTCTTTTCAGGCCACAGATCTGGAAGGGGATTTGAATAACTATAATTAGAAAGTATCTACAAAATACAAACACATGCACTTAATTTCTTCTCTATTGTACCTTTGCCACAGTGAGAGAAGGCTCTCTAATAAGGCTTGATTTTCTGCAGCCTTCTCCAGAAACTGTCCCCGCTGCTTCTGGAGGTTTGCCACCTCCTCCTCCAGCTGGCTGCCCTCGCCGTGCCTCTTCACAGCCGAACACAGAGCCATCAACCTGGACTTCACCTGCTCAACGGCCTGGCAGACCTCCTGAAGGAAAGGGAGATCAGAATGTTGATTATATTTCTTTTTCAAAATAAACTAAACTAAACTAAGATAAGCTAACCTACATAAAGGTAAATTCATAGAAACTGGCTTCAACTTGAAAAACAGAAACATCGTCATTTAGTTTTCCAGTGAAACTCAGCATGAGTTTAATTATTTTGAGCTTCTTCTAACACAATTTCATCAAATCCATTGTCTTCATCCCATCAGCCTCAGGTCTAGGTTGGTCCAGACTGTCTTAACTTAAGACTTAAGACAGTCTGGACCAACCTAGACCAATGAGGGGAAAGTGTTTCCAATACTACGCACAGCCTCATCCATGGCAATAACAATGTTCTTGAGTTTTGTCTCACCATCTGATTCTGGAGGAGTTTGTAGGTCTCTGATGATGATGAACAGTGTGTGATTGGACAGTCAAGCTTCTCTTGGATATTACTCATGGTTTTCTTGACCTGACGAGGACAAAAACTTCAGTTATTGAAAAGTAAACACACTTTAACACTTCAAGTCAGCATTGCTTTCAAAGACTTTTTGTAACATTGTTATAGCATTATGTATTATGAAATACCTGTTCGAGGTTATCATTGTATCTCTGCCTGTAGGAGGCGCTCTGGTTGAGCTGTCCTCCCAGCTGCTCAACTCTCCCCTTCAGCTCTTCCCAGCTACGCCTCATTTCGGAAAGTCGTGCACGGATACATCCAGATTCTCCGGGAGTCACAAACCTCGACAGGGCCTCACAGTCTGCCTCCATGCGAGTCAGGGCTGCACTTCTTTCTTCTAAATCTTTCCCCACCTCCTGGAGACATGCAAAAACAACAAAACATCAGATTGAAGAAATGCAAATAAACAAAAAAAGAAAAGAACTTCAAAACTTGTTCTCCTTTATTACCCAATAAAAGACATACAGTCATAGACATGCTGCTTCTTAAGTTTACTGAGGTCTAAAATATTTAGTAGTAGTAAAAGAAAACTGGCGACATCTTCTCTGGAGGCAAATTTTGTCAAACTCATTACAAATCAAATTATTGCCTGAGGATTTTTTAGTGTCCTGTTATCCAAAATGTTTTGACCAGATTTTCTCCCGATTCTGACAGATTGTCAGGGCTGAAGTCTGGGGGGGGCAGGATTAGGTTTTTTTTTTCCCCAATATGACAAATTTACTTTCTGTATCCTGGTCCTCTCTACTGACCTAATTTCCCCCTGCGGTTAGATTAAAATTTCATCTTACCTCATCTTAATCTTAATAACCCTGAGGCTGCGCTGATACCGTACAGTACAGACATGTGGCTAGACAGAAATCATGCCTCCTTGCATTTTGAGCTCTTAAAAAAATGCGTGGATGATGCATATGTATGAGTAAATATCACAGGATTACTGAAGGAATGTTAGAACTACATTGCAGTAAAAGCTAAATACAGTGTGCAGTCAGAATTGACTTTGACCTCTGACAGAGTGATGGGAAATAAAAAATAAAATTAAAAAAACGGAGTAAAATTCTTTCACAGAAGAACAAACGTGACATACCTCGACTGTAATGATGTTTTCATCTAAAGGATCCAAGGAGGATGTGGCATTGATGTCCTCAAGCTCCTTCTCTTTTTCATTGAACCAAGAAGAAAGAGTCTCTGATTCACTGCTGAAGCGTTCCCACCACACACACATCCTCTCCAGCTGAACAACACTGGAAGACACACACAAGAAAAGGAAATATCTACTGTATGTTGTCAAGTAAAGTGAAAATACGTGTTAAAAAGAGAGAATGAGAACCAAGCAGCAAGTAAAGCACCACAAAGAAACTACATGACAGAAAAACTCTTCACCTCTGTTTGTGAGGACTCTTAGCAAGAGTAAAACTTAGCATGTCACTCAAAATGAAATGGTTTATCAAGGACGCAAATATAGACCTGAGTCAGTTATTAAACTAGAAGTCCTTGTTTATGTGACAAAAAGCATACCTCAATTACAAAGAAAACTGAGGTGACAGTTAAACTTACTTCTTGCTCAGGTGGTCTAGAAGTTGTGTAACGGCTTCTTTCGTGGACTGAGCCTGCTGCAGAAGCAGAGTCTGATTCTTTGGACCAAGCTGAACAGCTGCTGATTTCTCCAGGAGGAGATCTGCTCTCACACAATATTCTTCAACCTCCATGAAGAGCTCCTACAGAGAGTGAACCAGTATGTTGTATGAGGGTGTATCGTGCAGTATATACAGTACATGAATGCAAAAACAATCAAAAACATACACACCTTACTGTGCTTCAGTTCACTTCTCAGGCTGTCCAAGCTGTTGAAAATCAGTTCTTTGTGTAGTTCATTGTTGGTATTGCTGATGAATCTTCTCACTGTTTCTCTCTCTGCTTCAAAATTTTGCCAGGAGCTCAGACTCTCCTTAAGATGATGAAATACATAAGAATAAAATAATGTCATAACAAAAAATGTGTTTTATTGCTGTAAAAATGAGAGCAATTCATCCATATTTAAAAAAAATAGTCTTAAGTTAATACTTCAAGCCACTAAAAAATTACTTATTTTCTGCACCCATCTATCCTGCAGAAGCATGTTAACTTCAATTGATCCATTCAGGAACAAAGATAAATGGCATAAACGAACCGCAGTACTTCAGACACAAACAAAATTAACACACCCCATAGGAATTGATGAGCAGTTAAGGTTCAATGTGGAGCAATCGATGATCACAGCAGGGTTGTGTGGATGATCAATGACACAAACACACAAACACTGCACACCGATGCGAGACACAGCCAGAGTTTACTGGTTTACCTGCAGGTTGTGCTCTTTTGGCCCTGATTTACGGTCAACCTCCTTGAAAGCTCCCTCTAGTTCTCGTAGAGAATGACCGAGTGCCTCGCCTTTCTGCAGCTGACGGCAGTGGGACACCAGAAGCTCTGCCTCTCTCCTGTTAGCATGAAGGCGCTTCAGCTGTTGCTATAATACCATGATCAGAGAAGAAGAGAACATGTCAGATGACATGGTCTATCTGTAGGTTTTTAATTCAACACAAAGGACATTTTAATAATTCATATCACATCTCTCCTTTATCCACATACCTGGTGAATATGGTGGAGCTGCTTGGCCTCCTCCAGATCCTCAGCATCGAGGATCCTGCTGGTGTACTCCTCCGCCTCTCGCCGTGATTTTAGAACCTCCTCCAGAGCACCACGCACCTCGTCCTTTAGCTCTTCATACTGGAACATGGCAGAACCCTCTTCATCCCACTGTCAATGAAGATGACCGAGGATGAGAATTAAGGATTTCATCAATCACTGAAACATTTCCAACACTTGTAATATCTTAAAATACCTGATGGAGTGAAGAAAAGAGTGCCCGCAGGTCAGTCGAGAGTTTGGCCAAAGCTGTTCTTTGCCTCTGAACCTCCAGTTCAGGGCTTACCTCAGACAGACCACTGAGGCGGCTTTTAAGCCACAATAAGCTCTCCTCACGGTCATCTACTGCTTCATGCAGTACCTGAAATTATAGGAAACACAAAAAAAGGAGTACAGGGTTTATTGGTGCTTAGCTGTTGTGAATCATAACTTTATCTGTACAGCAGGAGCACACAATTTATCTTGCTGGCTCACCTGAACAGCAGCATCCACATGTTCCCGATGACTGGAATTACTTGCAGTCTCTCTAAGGAGCCGTAGATGTCTCCTCTGAGATGAGACCCAATCAGACAGTTCACAGAACCTTCAGAAAAGGAGCAACTACTTTAAAACCCCATCAATGATAATGAAATCAAATATACTTAATTGTCCTGCAAGGACGACAGCAGCAGAACAACACACAGTACAAGAGAGACAACAAACAGCCAACAGATCACAGATTTTTTTCTTTTGGCTTCTCCATCTCGAGGAGTCGCCACAGACGATCACCTGCTTTTTCAGTGATACACATATTTGATTTGGTAGAGATTTTTCACACCTGATGCCCTTCCTAAAGTAACCCTCCACTGCACTAGGAGTACACTGGATGAGGCCCCCTGTGGCTGGGGTCAATTTAGAGTGTCCAATTAACCCACTCAACTGGGACCAATGATTTGGTCAGAGGTACCCTTGCCTTTGGCCTCAGGATTCAAACCGGCAACCCTCTGGTTAGAAGCCAAGTTCCCTTTCCATTAGGCCATGGGCTGCCAAGTCAGAGAATATAAATACAATGGAATAAAAACTGAATATTGCTCCTGGACTAACACACAGAACAAATAAATAAACGTTTAAACCTAAAACTTGTTGTAAGACAATGTAACAACATGAGGACTTTGTCTTGTGCTTTACCTTTCATTCCACTCTTTCCATTTATCAGGGTGCTGCTCTAGTTTAAGGTGGGTGCTTCTTATTTGCTCTGTGACCTCATCGACAGCTCTCCTGGTGGAGTCTAGAGTTCGATAAGCCGGGTCGTTGTCAGGCAACTTCCGACACAGTTCCTCCATGTTCCTAATCCTCTTCTCACACAAAGACAGAGGTTTTCGTTCCCTGAAGAAAGTCTGGAGATAAGAAAGAGAGAAATACTGAACCTCGAGAGACTACAAAATTGTGATCATCAAATGATTGTATCTTTCTCATTTCTAGGTTTAAACCATTTTAACTTTCTCATATCAGAGCCTCACTCTGTGTTCTTTGATTACTCGCTCAGTGGTGCAAGTGCCAGAGAGGACATGCATTTCTCTGTCCAGCTCTGCTCTGCAATCTTGTAGGATCACAGCAATTCGACTTCGCTCCACGTCCACCTTCATGCGGAGCAGGTGAGATGGCACTTCACTCTGGATGTCCTGTGTAAAAGACGAGAGAAGACACGAATCATAGGGCAGAAGTAACATACAGTACATGAGTTTAGGTCTCTCCCAGGTACAAAATATCCCTTAGAGAGACTGCGAGTAAACACAGAGAGGGCACTTTAATTTAACCAGTACAGGTTAAATGGAGACATCGAAGCCAAAGGTCACCCTGGTTAAGTAAATTAAACAACGTCTATGTGCCTCAAGAGACGTGCAGTAATTAGTGAGAGTGTTGAATCATGGTGACCGCTGACCTTCCAGTGTTTGTGCAGTCTGCGGACAGTGTCTTGAAGCCCTTGTTGTTCCTCCAGTGGTAGGATGTCGGTCAGCTCATCACACGCCTTCAGAAACACGCTCAGTAGCCGCTGATCCAGTTGGCCAAAAAAATCCTGCATTGGATGGATGAATTGATGGATGAATGGATAGATGGAATTAATTACTTCCTGTGCACAATGCAGACATGTTGCTGGGCAACATGAAATCTATACACTGCTATACTGAGAAACACAGTCATGTGGAGCTGATAGCATTGTGTGAACCTTTTGACAGTGGTATGAATCGAACAGACATTTGTTTACATTAAAAGGTTATGCACTACAGTTTTAACCTTTAGTAATGTGACAACAAGATTTATTGTATCACTTGTGTACATCCTATACTTATAGTAGAAGGTTGCATGCTTAGCTCACAGAGTGTTTCTTAAGTAGTTCATCAGCATCTCCAGATTCTCTCAAGCAGCCCTGCGCTTTTTTCAGCACCCTTTCCAGTTCTTGTCTTGATTCCTCGAATCTTCTCCTCAGGCAGTTGTTGGCCTCTTCCTGTCTTCTCCATTCTCCAACCTCCTTCAACAAAACCTGAGCAGACGGACACCAGGTAGTGGTGGTTTAATTTGTTTCCTTGGTAATATTGTTTTATTATTTTATTTGTATTACATGAAACAGTGTAATGAGACCCATGAGATAAATGGAAATGAGACACAGAGGCTAGATGGGCAGTTTTGCCTCATGGGTGTTTAGATGTTGTTGTAATCTCATTAATCTAATGAGTGTTGTGGGTAACGTAATCATTGTGCAGCAATCTGGTACCTGTAGGTAAAATGATGTGCGAATAATGCTCACCTGCGCTGAGCTCTGTATTTCTGTCACTCTCTTTTGAAGCAGCGACAGGTCAAAGTTTCGGAGCGCCTTACTGGAGGAGATCGTCCTCTGCACAGTATGGTGATTCCTCTCAATCACTGACAGACATCGCTTACAGTTCTGCTGCTGGTTTAATAAGTCCTGAGGAAGTTGGGGGGGGAAATGCCAGATCAAATATGAATTCATAATAATGACTTCCTTTTTATTAACTATGGTATGTTTGATAAATATGAGCAAAAGATGGGGTGCAACCAACACTATAAAAACTAGAGAAGGCTTCAACCTAACTATTTCGTTAAATAATTGCATTTTTGTCATATCTGACCTGCCATTTTTGTTTGTTCTGGGTCTGAGCCTGCGAGTCAGGGTCTCTTGCAGCAGAAGTGATGCGACTGGCCCGCTCCAGGGCTTGGTAAAAAGCACTGATGAGTTTCTCCATCTCCTCCAATAGTGGCAAAAGGATTTGACACTCTCTCACTAGGGAGGGACATCGCTCTCTCACCTGGAGAAATAGAATACAGGTTATTAAACAATGATCTGTCAGTGAGACAAAAAGAGATGTAGAATACTTAAGCATACTTAAATGATACCAACCTTACTCAGCTGACTTTTGGCGGTTGTCATAGTTGCCATGACCCTAGCAGCCTCATCCTGGGTTACATCCTTGGCGAGGAGTTGAGCACTGCGTGCTGCTAACTTGTACTGCGTCTCCATGGAAACAACCTTTTGCTTTGTATTCTGAGATGAGACGTGGAAGCGTTGGGTCATCGTACACATTCTCAAAATAAATGTGCTTTCATCGAACTGCTTTTGGCAATAATTATAGAAAGTAATGTGAAGGACTGACTTCATAACAGCAGTGACACAATATTAAAACCTAAGATGTGTGGATCAATAAAGATTATTATTCACTCTGAGGTACAACTGGGAAAAATGTGTATTACTTTATTTTCTATGGTAATGTTTTTGCTCAAGAGCAGACCATTTGTAATCCCGGTGGAAAAATAATGCCTAAATGAAAATTTACACCACCGTGCCCAAAGTAATTGAGTCTTGGACCAGTGATTTATTACAGCCTTAAGTTCTGCTTATGATTCAGTATCTACTTAACTTGGAGCAGATATGATCCATGCTAATTAAGTTGCGCCTCAACTGCATCAGACCTGAAATACTGTGCAGAATTGCATGATAAGAAATAATATCTGTCTCATGTGATAGGGGTTTGTTTTCCTCACCTCTACTTCCTGCAGAAAGCTTCTCACGTTAAGGAAAGACACTTGAACAGGAGCGTTGAGTTTGGCCTCTGCTGTGTCCAGCAGCTCTTTCAGAGCCAACACAGCCTTCATGTGGTCTTTCCGCCACCTCTCCAACTCCTCAACTCTAGCAAACTGCAACAAAAAGTAAGATAGCACAGACTTAGCAACCTTTTTCTGGGTTGAATGCATCAGTGCCAAAACCCAAACCCAAATTAAAACTTGTATATAAATAAACATGTCTCCTAGGTTTATCCTAGCTGTGGAACATCATCCGACCCAATTCTGCTTTCTGTACAACATACAGTATTAATAGTTGTTGTGTTTTTTCTTTACTTGTTTGACTTTGAGGAAGAGGTCTCTCCAACGTCCATTCAAGATGAGTAACTGCTGCTTGATCTCGAGAGACACAGTCTCGTCACACGTTTCAATGAGAAAATTCCCTGAGTCGTTCATGGCTGCATGCTGATCCATCCAGTGGCTGAGATTCCTGAAAAACTCCTGGAGGAGCAACAAGACATGATAAAGGGAAGCAAGAAACACAAAAAATGAAGTGAAACAAAGAATCAAACAAAGACAGAGTGTCAGAGGAAGAAACAAAGACGACTAATCAAAAGGAAACAAAAGAAGGGGATTCAAAAAAAGGACAATAAAAAACTGGGGTAATTAGGCCCCTAATCCTTAGTGGGGATGTGAATCTGAGGTAACCATGGCAATGTGACAACTGGTACATCCTTGGTGGCTTGTTGTAAGTCAAGGAGATCATTTGATCTATGAGTGGATAATGCTAATAGATTTTCACTTACTGACGTACATTTGATTACGACAACACTGAGACATGTAAATCCATTATATAGCTGCACGTATAAGAGGTCTTTAAATAAAAAAACAACACAACTTTAAGTATATAATGAAGTATATGATTTCTCCAGTATTACAAGTCACTCTCGTACCCTCTTGTTGTTTTCTGGTTGGCTCAGGGCTTCTTCTGCGTCCTCCAGCCAGACCTGTAAGGAGGCCACAATGGAGCTGTACCTCTCCCAGTTTGACAGCACCTCCTCCAGCATGCTCCTCACACTGCGCAGCTCCATGGACAGACTCCTCCACTGAGTCACCACCTCCCGCATGAACCTGCGCACCCCCATCTCACCCTCATCCACTAGAGGAGATACATCAATTTTATGGTCAGAAAAGTAAACACCAAGAAATACACGCAGCTGTTACTTCATGTGGATAATAGTAATTAAAGAAGTACAGGATACTCCTGTTTACATAAGAATAATCATTAACACACTGCTCTTGTCGATTTTAATAGATTTCTTTGTGTGACAATAGTGACATCAATATCCCTTTCTTCCTCTCCTTCCTCAGTTAACTATTACTTTAAACCAAGAAAGGAACGTGAAAGAAAACTTATTTTGAATCCAGCCCTCACTGGGCTGGTGTCACCAAATATCTATACAATTTTGAGTATATTTAAATGCAACCAAATTATCTGCAATCGGGGCATTCTGAGCCCATGGTGTGAACTAACAGCAGGGCTTGCGCTTGTGTGGTGAGTGGGGGGGACTGTTCATTTGTGGGCTCGTCCAATCAAGTCTAGGCTGTCCTGATTTCCTGCCACATCTCACTTCTCTGCTCTGCATACCCTGAAGCAGCGCAACCCTGAAACCAAAAAAGCTAGCTCACTCTGCGCCCAGAGACGTGCAGAAGTGGAGCAGCCCCTAACTAGCAAATGGGGTCGTATTCCCCACTGAGAGCTGTGAGAGTGGAGGAACCTCATTTAGCCGTAGCCTGCAGACTCCCCCCCTTCCACCGCGCTGAGAAACCAGACAGGGGGAAGACTGAACACCTGCAGGAGAACGCACCACTAGTTACTGAGCTGTTGACAGTAAAAAATAAAGTTTGGATAAACTGTAAAATGGTGAGATATCCACTGTCAGAGAGCATATTCTGGTCAGTTTTGGAAACACTGGCATAACGGCCTTCTGAAAACATATCGTTAGGGGTCTTTTTTATTGTGTGTTTGCTTTTATTTATTTCTGTGTTGTCTGTCTTTTAATAATAAAGCCTATCTATCTATCTATCTATCTATCTATCTATCTATCTATCTATCTATCTATCTATCTATCTATCTATCTATCTATCTATCTATCTATCTATCTATCTATCTATCTATCCATCCATCCAAAAATATAATTAGGACTGACTATGCAATAAGATCGTATAAGTTTGCGGACAATTAGTGATTAAGTGAACATTTATAGTGGAAAAATCCCTCAATTTAATATTTCTGGATGTATTAGACCCGTGTGGAAAATAGTCCCAATCAAGAGCAGGAATGTTTTACTGCAGTGTCGGTATATTTTAGGTGTGGTGGAAAGTTTGTGAGCCAGATAATGAGGTTTCCGGAGACAGATGATGGCCTCTGCAGGAGAATTAATTGTCAAAACCTGGTGAATCACTGAGATTGGGTGGAAGAGCCATGCAGACACGAACATATTAGCAGTCACATTATCAACCCTCAAACCTGTACTATTTTTTCCTGTTCTATACTTAGAAAACTGCAAAGCCTGACATGGCTCTATACATTTCCATTACATGAGTTAATAAACTATGCTGTAACATCTCTGGACTTAAGCCTTAAAGAGGGGGGGCAGTTAACTCCATCTGTCTCTGAGAACATCAAAGTGTACATCTCCAGGGATGTTTGAGCCTTCAAACCTGTTATCTATACGGCACCCTGGATCAAACTCGGTTTCTACGGTTACTGCTGATAATGAAAGGGCTGAGTCCCTGATGGACTCGGTCATTGTCATTCTGACCTCGGCGGTGTGTCGTTGTGTCGTGCAGTCTACTGATTACATACTAATCAAAACGAGCAGAACACTTAATGAGAGAAATATGTCACAACATGACAGGTTTCCTCATCCTAAAGTAGATTAGAAAAGGTATAGACATATAATTAAATTAATTTTAAATGTTTTTTAATGCTCACCTGAGCCGTCAGCACTGACGTAGGACTCAGCAGATTGTTTCAGCGATTGGAACAGTGCTTCGTAATTTTCAAAGAAATGTTGCTTCTCCACAAATGACTGATAGAAAAAGAGGCAAGTGAGGAAATGTTACAACATGTTAAACGACAATAATGACAAAACAACATCATAAGGAATGAACAGCCATAGAAAACCAGATGTTAGACAAACCACCCATAAGGGTCTGTATAGTAATTCTGAAGAATGAAGACTGTGCTTACGACATAGTTGTGGAGCATCAGTTCCACGGTCTCTTGTCGGCCATATTTGATGATCCAGGACTTGAGCTTGGTCTCGGCGAGACCAAGAAAGGCCTGCATGTGGTGTTTGTTTTCCAAGAACTCCATCTTTGCCAGGTGGATACTGGAGGATGTAGAGATAAAATTCATCCTACAAGAAAATGTAAAATTTGCATTTGACATTCAGACCAACAGCTTGACCCTCATATTGTGTGTTTCCCTTTGATGAAGCAGAATGTAAAATACAGAAGTCATAGTCATCTGACATTAATATTGTAGGAGTCTTTCCCACCTCTCAGCCATGTCTTGGAGTTGCTCTGAGGGAACAGGAACTCCATCGACACTTCTGTCCATATGGATCCTTTGAAGGACCTGCTGGTGACTTTCCAAGTTCTTCAACACATCCTGCATCATGCAAAAACATAAAGCAAGTGAACATAGAAAAAACAGTATAGAAATTATTGCATACAATTGTTTAACTACACTGTTTTTAATATCAGAATCCCTTCATGTTAACCTTGTGTTGCTCCAAAGCTCTGTGCACAGTCTTTGCCGTCACATCGTGTGCTTGTTGGGCGGTGATCTCTTGTCTCAGCGCTCCTTCAGCCTCATGCAGCCACTCTCCCACCATGTCGAGAGGAGCAGGGAGAGACCTGTCCAGGTGCAGATGCCAGTCCAGGAGCTGATGTGTGGAAAACCACAGAGGGAAATAGTTCAAATCAAAACTGGAGATCACATGCTGATAATAAACTGTACAGCACATCTAATGTATGGTGTCTGCTTCATCACCCTCACCCTATTGGAGGCCCTTTCCCAGGCTTGTTTGACCAGAGCCTGATCCACAGTCAGTATTCCATCTCTTTGAGTGGACTGTAAAGCTCCCTCTACCTGTTTCCTCGTCATCTCCAACTGGACACGAAGACTCTTAAATGACTGAAAAGAAAAAAATGGAATTAAATCTGTTCAAAATCAACACGTCTGACTGCTGTTCCTCTTTTTTTTGGCCTCAGATTCTCAAGACTGTTCTGAATAATGTTTTAAGGAAAACGGGAATATCCCACATGCTGTTGAATATGGAATCTATCCCGAGGCTTGGTGGAATAAGCCAGATTGACTCAAAATATGACGGCTGCCATCTGATTCCCACAGTGTAGTCCCACTGATTAAGCTAATAATAGGCGCGTCTGTGCCCATGTGCCCAGTTCAAACAGAGCCCACACACACACACAGTCACACACACAGACACGAACCTGGTACTGTTGAGCGAGATTGCCCCTCGTCCCCTGAGTCTGCCCTGCATCTCTCTCCAGCTGGTCGAGCCACATTTTAAGCTCCCTCAGGCTCTTTCGCTGCTCTCTCTGTAGGAGGTGGGGGCAAAGTGTTAGCGGAGGGGTGAGCAAAAAACATGGAAAGAGGGACGTGGACATTGAAAAGTGCACAGGGAGAGAAAAAAAACAACAAATACAAGAAAAGGGTTAAAGAAGAGGTTAAAATATATGAACCAGATGTATGTTTGAGAGACTGAGGAAATGAGTGAAAGAGGATGGAAGAGGGAGCATAGCATGTTCTATTTAACTTCCTTCTCCTAATCCTTAGTTTCTCCCTGTGGGATGAAATGTCAGGAGCCAAGAGCTGCCAACCCCCCCACTAACATTTCAGTAACCATGACGAAAATACTATGCCACTCAAAAGACTGTGAAAGTCCCGTAGGAAGAACATACTTTTTTTTCTATGACAGCTTACTAGTTACAATTTAAAGCACTTTATCCATTAACCCCGTTTCTTTTTATTTTAATAATTAAAGGTTCAGTGTGTAAGAATTAGCGATATCTTATAGCCAGACTGAAGACTGTAACATGATTACACTGCTCATCCCGCTGTTTCCCAAGCACATCTGGGAACTACGCTACGGCAGCCTTCGCATACCAAAAAGGATATTATCATTCTTCTTCATTTGAGCAATTATGCTGGTTTGTTCATTCAGGCTGCTGTAAAAACATGGTGGCGCAAAATAGCGGCATCCAAAACCCTTGCCTTAAGTACATATCAAAGGCTTATTCTAAGGCTATTTTTTATTTTAAAGCCATTACTCAATCATTCAATTTCTGCTAATAAATCCTCCAAAAAGTTACACACAATACCTTTAAAACATTTGCTTTACTGATGCTCTTTCACTGAAGGAGAATAAACAGGACAAACACTTGTGCAGTGGCAAGAACTAGAACAAAGCAGTTGTGAATCACAGTCCAAAAAGCCTTTCCAGTGATACAGCAAACATCACAATCAAGTGGTTAGCACATCAGCGTCACAGCACATCACAGATCCTGACACTGTTAACCTTAAAAACAGGCAAGCTCCATTTGCGAGCTTTCCATCAAATATGCTGTATGTGTGCACTGCAATCGCCAGAGGCTGTCATTTTCATGCTAATGGAACCAGGAGCCATAGCACAAGGCGGAAACATTAATAATTATCACATCTTATTATGGGGGTCTTCCTTTTGTTATCATGGTTTGGGAACCCTGTGGCACAAGGTAACATATATAAAGCCAATATTTGCACAGAGGCTCAAGTTTGACATTGGAAAAAATATGTTTCAACTGATCTGGCCACAGTTTAGTAAACAGCCACTGTAATTTAATAGAAGAGCCACAAATCAAATTTATATGGAAACCATGAATGTACATGTGTGCTAATTGCATTGGGTTGGGAGAAAATATGGAAAACCTGCCCCCTGGGACCTTAAGTTACTAAATAACCTACCTCTAACATTTCCTCTATATCACGAGGAGCAAGACGCTGTAGGGCAGAGGCCAGCAAAGCAACCGCAGGAAAGTAGTCACCACACATGGACACCAGACAGAGAGAGAGAGAGAGAGAGAGAGAGAGAAAGAGAGAGAGAAGGAGATATACAACAAGAAAAGACATGAAACAAGCAATGCTCTGCCAGGCCTGAGTCACATGACAAGTGGAATTACTTGTTTCTTTTAGCCTATTCTCAGGGCATTTTAGAAAGCATTTTGCAAAATTTCAATTAAAGAAATTCACTTCTCTATAATTGTTCTGTCTTTTACTTTAATGGACCATGACGGAAGCCTCCCCGCCTAGGTTGAAGCAAGCAACGGATAATTACTGGATAATGCCCACCATTACACGCTTCACTTTAAAACTAACTGATTTAGAAAAGGGCAATTTTTTATAAAGTATGTATATTTATAAGTATGTCACAGCTGTGATCTGGCACACAAACTAACAATTTTAAAGAAAGACAAAACATTACAGATGAAGAACGACAGAGGACAATGAAAGACGTGTCCAAATCTAGATAGACAAATAGACGGATACACAAATCTGACAGCTGATCACCTCATCTTGAGGATGTCCGTCTGAGTCGCTCTGCTTTCGGTCAGGATGACGCTTCAGGAACTGGGCTACATATGTCATAATGGATTTCTCATCAGGCTTGTCAACGTCAACATCTGAGCAGGGAACAAAATGAATGCAATCAAGTTGAGGCGTGCGGATAACTCTTCAACAGTTTCGGAAAATAAAAAAAACATGTTTGACTGACATATCTATTTATGAAAAGAACTTTCAAAATGTTCCGATCAGTGTCCAGGTTTGGTTTGGTGGTTCCACCATGCTGAATCTCATCGTCTAATGGACCTTAATTACACTGATGTCAAGCTTGATTTGCCGGAGTTCATTCTGAAGGACAGCTGTGAAGGAGCACAGATGGTGTTTGGCACTGAGGTGCACATTTGATGCTGCGATAGATATCATTTATTGTATTATTGTATTACAAAAAAACACACTAATTAAATACTAAATCCAGCATATTTATGTGGGGTAAACATAGCACAAAGCAGAGAAGAAAAAAAAAAATATATATATAAAAATGTAATACTGAGGGAAAAGATGCAGCGGTGCAGAATTTGTCAGTTCTTATCAAATCAGTTTGTTCGACATAGTCAACAAAGACATCCTCTATGAAATGCTTCATGAATTGTTGATGAATTTACCTTCTGGGTCAAGAAGTTGTGGGACGCCTAACTCGGTCTCAGCCAATGAAAAGGCTTCCTGCAGATTTTCACGGTTGGGCCTCCCCAATACATGGTCCATGTCAACTAGATCGGGCCGGAGGGAATGGATAACTGCAAAGAATGCTAAACCTGTGCGCCAGCTGGGGCCAAAGTCTTTCACCTCAAGCCCAACACGTCTGGAAATGACAAAAGATCACAGGCTTCACATTGACATCACCTGCAGTACTGAGGCTTTGAGAACATGACTTTGATTCTAACATAACACACAGAGTGCTGATGTATTAAAAATCTTTTAAACAGAGACATTTTTACAGGCCACATACTTGGTGGCTGATTGCTGAACCCATCTCAATAAAGCCTTCCTGATTCCACCCTGGGGTGGGAGGAGTTTCCTTTTGACAGGTGGGCTGGTGGCTTCAGTGCTGCTGTTGGAGCTGTCCAGGGAGGAGGTGCTGCTGGCCTGGAGCGCCGGTAGGCTACTGGTCAGCTCTTCAATCTGTACAAAAGCCAACACAGCCACTCTTTAACCCACACATTTACTCTGGAATCATTTCTATCCTTTAACCTTTTGCTACTACTTAAAATGGGCTACATGAAAAATATGCAACAAGAGTTTAAAATGGGTACTGCGATCCAAATAAACAATGTTGGAAAGCAGTTTTGGCATCAGATAACTTTCACTGATACATGGTGCCTTAAAAATGAATTAGTCATCATGTCAAATCAAAAAACATTAAAATATGTGCAATCACAAAGTGTATAATTTAACTTCAGCCTAGCCAGCTGAGCAGTTGCTCACAATTTATTTGTATGCATGAATGAAGAGATGTGCAGTTTCTCAGATAATCCATAAACATTAATGTAAAATGTGGTGATGTCAATGCTAACATTCTTCTCCTTGTTTTGCATCATTGCTTATTAATGAAACACAAAAACTAACACACTGTCATACATACATAACACACTGAATTAGATTTGTTGCATTTGACACTGTGTCTTCTTTTTCAGTGTAAATGAACTGAGGGCAATGTTACCTGGAAGTAAAGGATTATGGTCCACATCAACCCCAGCACGATGGATGGTCGTCCATCGACAATGTCTGTGGAGTTGATGTTGACGAGCTTGATCTGTGTCCAAAACGCAACATGCAGTATTTCAGTATCTCATAACAAGTTAAAAATAAGTCCAGGTTTCAGTTTATTCAGTTGCACACACATGTTTACACAAAATTAATAATATATGGGTATAATCCAAAATACTACTATCTATAGGTCCTCTATAATATATAGTGCAGTAATATTATGAATACTGACCGGAGATCCTCTGTAGGCCGACTGGAGGGCACATAAGAAAAGGAGAAGAAAGAGAGGGAGAAAGTGAGCCAGTGAGGATGGGGGGCATTTAGGAGTGCTCTAGATGATTTAGATTGAAGGGGTACGCCTCATTGACTTTGAGATGGCAGATAGTGCAACATCTCTGAGGTAAGATAACTTGAGTGGTTCTCTGAGAGGAGCGATCTATCGCCACAACACAGGCAACAAGGATTATGTCCTGCAGAGACGGACGGACACAGAAACTGATACACGGGCTGGGGGGGAGCTGCTATCCTGTGATATGATGAGGCATTCTGTATTATCACAGGGGGTTGTATTACCAAGGCGCTGCTGCACAACAGGTCATCACATGGTAATACATGTCACTCCGCATATAGGTGAACAAGCATGGGGGTGGGGGGTTGGGGACAGGCAAGGGCGACGTGGGGAAGCATGGAATAGCGGCTGATTATAACACTTACAATATGTGGTTTCATATTAGAAAACGCAGCACGTTAACCAGGCAATTCAAGACAGAAATGTGAGGCTGGAATGGTTCATAGAGGCGTTATGAGCACATGCTCAGATGCTATCAGTTGATGTGTTTGACGAGACATAAATAGATAGTAATCAAACAATATTTTGTACGTTATTGGAATTTCTGAATCATCAAGCCTTGCATGTGACTTTTATCAAAATTCTAAAATGATACAAGAGATAAACATGCAGGTATCTAGAAGGAGAGTGTAAATATGTTTTAGACATATTTTACATTTCCTTTTCAACACACAAACACCCATATGAAACAGCATTCAAGTGCACAATGATGTCTCATCTCCAGACTGCAGATTACTGGTGTAGGATTTACGGGTTTTAACCCATGTCACACTTGACGAAGACAAATCAATGTCCCTGCAGACACCAGCTCATACTTATGGCTTTATTTATGTATATCCAAGGACGAGCCAGAAGACGCTATTAAGATGTTGTTTTTTATCTCACATAGAGGCAATTGATGCAGTGCGGTTATTTCAACCAAAAATGTCACTGAGCAGTTTTTGGGATGCAATTTTTGTAAAAAGGAGCTGTGTGCAATGATGCAATTTTTTTACAAATACAGAGATGGCACAAAGCAAACAAGAACACATTGTGATACAATGACACATATAGTCCAGCAATAAATGATATATTATATATTAAATTAAAAGATGACAGTTTGACAGTAAAGAATTTCTCATTCTATCTATTTACTGAACAAAATCCATCAAAATCAGAGCATACATAGTATCATGATAAAAGCGGCATGCTGAAAGGTGGAGAGAGTGAGCGATGGGAAGGAGGGATAACAGGTTACACAAGGTCAAGATTTAACGTTTGCACCCACAAGGCAGCAGCTGAGCAGGGAGAGCAGAAACAGGGGTAAAACAAAGAAAGAAAAAAGAACATAAAGAGAAACACTGAATTCTCACCTTTCTACCCTCAAGGAAGTTGAGAGCTGTACCGATGTTAGCGACCCAGTGGATCCTCTTTAGTTTCTTGCCTTGCTCACATGGCTGGAAGGTATAAAACCGAGAACAATGGAGACGGAAAGAAAAAGGATTTAGGAGAGGAAAAAACGTGTGTGGATGAAATAAAATAGTTGTTTCTGTATGAAATGTAACATGTATGGACATGAAGGGCCCACAAAGAACAGTAAAGGCACTATCAGAACATACAAATAGGGTGAAACAAAAGCCATTAAACCATGAAACAAAAAAATATAGATTCAGAAATAAAATAGGAAAGACAGCGGTCCAATCAGACCTGCGCTTGACTGTAAACGGGCAGATCAATAGGACGTGGAGAGCTTAGACCTTAGGCAATATCGGAAAGTAAAATCCTCGAGCTGTGCACGGCTTCGTCTGTTGTATGTGTGAACTCTGATCTGTCCTTGTTAATTTGCGCTTTCTGATGCAGTTCAAACATCCTAATAAAAGCCAGATCAATAAGCCTTTTTCCATGTTATTTGGCTCATTTCACATGCACCGTGTCAAAAAAGTATAAAGTGGTAGCATTTAAAAAACCAGACACCAACTCAGTTGCTTGTATTTGTCCAAATGTATTTGTGTTGTATTAATGCAATAGGAACAATATTTAGTCCGGTAAGATCATGGAATGTGAAGTGAAAAGAAGATGCTAAATAAATGAGACTCACCAGTTTGTGTCCAGAGAGGACTTCTAGCAGGGCCAGTAGCATTACGCCATCCTTGATGTCCTCAAACAGGTCTTTCACCACTAGAGGTGGGACATGCTGTGTGGAAAAACAAATATATACAACATAATATAATAAACATATCTGATATCAGTCCAATACAGTCCATTTTCATGAAATCTGGAGTGTTTGGATCATATCCAGTTTTGTGTTTCTCTTTTCACAATATCTGATTCAGATGGCTTTTGACATTTCACAGTGGAGAAAATTAGAAACTGGTTACGTAAACTGTATTTGTTCCAGTTTACGTAAAAGTTCCAGGCCATACTCTCACTTCTCCTGGAATGCAAAGCCCTGGGTTTTAAAATCTTAATAGCTGTTGCAATGTATTTAAAACTATGTTGCAAGAAGTGTTTGTTCCAACACATGATCCTTCTCAAAGTGGCCCAGAGGATAAATAAACCAGATACATAATTTACACTGTAAGAACTTAATTTCAACTTGTGAGACATAGATAAAGGGAGAAAAAAATGAATCTCCAAAAGAGTTTGGCTGTGCAATGTACTGCAGACAGAGTTATAGCCATAAGCAGAGGCTCAGCAGGTTCTGAATGGAGGCTCCAAATCCTAAAATATGCTGATGATTTCAAACTGCATCCTTCGCTCCGGCTTCATCCCTGACCTGACACAGACTCCCAGACTTTGGAAATCCACATATCTCTGTTTAGTCCCGACGCCACATCAAGGATTTCTCTTGAAGCACAGTCACATGCTGCGGCTGAGGAGAGGTTTAGTTAGAGAGGGAGGAGGGGGGGGCATTCAGATGAGCGAGCCATTCACAGGGAGATTAGCAGCAATAGAAGTGATGGAAAAAGAGAGGAGACTGTGGTTGTGTGAGTGTGTGTGTGGCGCGAGAGAGAACCCTCACCACGGTCGATATGAGGGGTATAATTGAGTAGGAAGAGCGGCAGCGAGAAAGATGACAGCAGGCAGGGAGAGAGAGAAGGGACACTAACCTCTCTTCTTTCAAAATTAATTACCAAATACACTGGCTCTTCTCACTAATTCCTTGTGTAATGTCATTTCATGGCTTTAGATATGAGAATATTCAGAAAGCACTCATGGCCTTGTCATAAACTGACAGAGGAAACACTTAAAAAGAGCCCTTCAAAAGGATAAATTATACTACAAGCTAATTGAAGTTAAATTCACCTATTTGTTCATTATAATCCCAAAGCTAATGAGGAAATTTCTGACTAATTACAAAATAAGAAAGTAATATCCATTTCACTACTTAACCACATGAGCCGAAAAAAATAAATAAATCAAAGGCTTAATGAGCTGATTGCTGTTGAGTGTCAGGGTAATAATTGATTATGACTGTAAAGCAAAAGGAGTTTGAGTGTATGTTCTTCTGTCTGTGCTCTCATGTGGATTCTGAAAGATCAACAGTAGGGACGACAGCAGGGAGCGGTGAACATCATGAGAAGACTGAAGGGTCTTCATTTAGATTTGAAATACATGTGCGTTCAATTAGCAGTGGATATTTGGCACCTCCATTCCAATATTTAAACTGCTAGAATTTAAGTATAATGCTGCTGTATTATACTTAAATTCTTATTGTATATGACTGAAGGACCCTTTTCTCTATTCTGACTGTTGTGCTGCCCACGTGATGTCACAATTTTGGCACATTTTGAGTTCCTGTTTAGGCTCATTATATTGTGACTGAGAATAAATGCATGCAAACGTCCATGGTATCTACTAACAGTGGTTTGTTCCCTGTATTTTTGGGCAAAATACTGAACCACAGAAATATCGCCCTCAGTGTATCATTGCTGTATGAGTGAATGTGTGATATGGACACATGAATGTGTGTGTGCAGATGGGTGTATGTGACTGGCAGTGTAAAGCACTTTCAGTGCGTACATGTGATGGGGCCATAATTACTTGTGCATGGTAATCTGTCCAGTGGTTGTTGAGGTGCAGCCTGGGAAAATGTTAGACGACTATATGATGAACCATTGATGCAAATTAAAAATAACAGGAAAGGGGCCAGGGAGTCATAAGCATACTTGGCAGAGTGAATACTGAATATGAACATGCTAAAAGCTCAGTGGGTGAAGATGCAAACTATCACCATGTTGCCATTATTTGCTGGGTTGGGCTTCAGCCTGTAGGACAAAATGTCATCCACTCCATCGACCTCTTTCCCCACCAAAAACAGGCGAAGGGGTAGCAGGAAAGTAAACACTAAAAGAGGAGCGGGGAGTTTCACTTAAATGCTGCAGTAATCTCTAAGAACACATGGTTCACTGATTACAGCTGCAAAGCCGTTTGCTTGAAAAAAAAAACGGCTGAGAGACGATGAGACCGCTGCCGTTCAAACTGGCCACTTCATAATTAAGCTTTAACTTAAAATCCTTTCTCTGAAAGGATTTGTCAAAATTGAAACTTGGGCTCAGTTCGCTGCAAGTCCCCCGCCCATCTGTCCCCCTCCTCACTTCAAACTTGAAAGCTTGATTTTTACTTGAAAACCAAAAATAGGCAAAATGTAGGGGCAACCAACACTGTAACAATATATACACATGGAATTGCATACATCTTTATTTAAATGAAAGAGAAATCTTAAAAGTTGCACCCTGCTGCTCTCTTACAGTTATTACCTTTGGTCGACACTGTAACTGGTGACTTAATCTCAAGAGTAATGAGAACCATTAATCTCCTGTATAAATTACTAGCTTCAATACATCTCCTCGCATAGAAACTACTTTACAGGGCTCATACGACTTCTTTTGTTATACCTGTGGAGTGGGAAAGTGAGGGGGAGGGGGAGAGATAGAGAAAGGAATCCTTTTTTGCCATGTCTCAACTCACCTAACGATTAATCACATACCTTTAGGCACTGTATTAAAGACCTGTGATAACTGGA
The DNA here is from genome assembly GCF_963457635.1 of Microchirus variegatus. Classification (NCBI taxonomy): domain Eukaryota; kingdom Metazoa; phylum Chordata; class Actinopteri; order Pleuronectiformes; family Soleidae; genus Microchirus; species Microchirus variegatus. Next base: position 18,849,263 of record NC_139813.1, read on the forward strand.
GTGGCCTAATCATCTGCATAGCCAAGGGCATGATCTATCCCTCTGAGAGCGAAGCCAAACCAACTGTTAAAGCCTCTTCCCGCTCTCTATCCTTCTGTCTGCCTCACTCTCACAGTTTTTCCCTTCTGCCTAATAAGCATCTTTATTCAGTACTTTGTAGAGTTTTCTACGCGAGGCAACCGCAAGATGCAATTTAATCCATATCAGCCTGGAGAGGGACATCATCAAGAAATGCATGGTGCTATTACCACCGATCCCCTGCATCAGCTGAGGTGACTTTTGCCCCCTGCTCATCAAAAGGCTCTCTGCCGTGACTACTTAGACATTTTTGAAGACAGATATGGGCCAATCGGTGTCACTATGGCAACATCAGGCATCAGGTGAAGCAGTTTCATGATGGGCAATGAGGAGGAGGAGGAAAGCAACTAATTTGATCAACTAGGTAGAGGGAGAAGCACGGGGCATAAACATGGTTATCTTTTCTGAGGGAAGTGTGATGGTATCGCTAATCTATTGATTAGTTGAGCTGGTTAATTAAAGGGAATTTAAATGGGACTGGAATTACATTTGCAAGATCACTGCAAAAGCATTTCATTTGTGTTGTTCCACCAGATTCTTTTTGCAGAATATTAATGTGTATTTCCATATTTCCTTTTTGTTTAGTTTTAGTTTTTGCAAAGTTTGACGAGGAGATACTCTTAATAATCTTCCATCTGCAGTTAGCTGAACTTTGCATAAACAAAAGAAACAGGAGAAAACACCTGTCTAAATATAAGAAAATCCATTACTTTACACATCTAAATATTGATCCAGCTATTGAAGAGCAGACCTTTGTCAATTCCTCTTTGGTGTCCTCTAAATTCTCACTTCCACTGTGTCAGAACACCTTAATAAATAAACTATGTTCTCATCTGCTATGTTAAAGATTCATGGCATTTAAATATTTGGCCGTGTGATATTTTCTGCTGGCATGGCTATGAGACATCATATTTAATGTTACGTCAAGGTTTATTCCCCTCTGAGTGCTTTTCAAATGAATTTTCTGCTCCGTGTCACTCAGTTCAAGGCCTCCACAGCTGTCACACTCGAATAGGACCTTGAGAGAGCGTCACAGATTGAAATAACACTTAATTGTGTCACGCCGTGCCACATTTGCCTTGTCCGTCCAGTCCTGACACACCATTCAGACAGTAATTGTTTAAATGGAGGAGCCTAATGCAGAAAAATACAATAATTACACACATACGGCAGCCCACTCAGTAGCGGCTGCGTCAAGTCTAATTGGTTAGTATAAGAAACTGATATACTGTTGTCCAAGCTCTTTGGGGAGAAAAATGAGGGGCAGACTTTGACTAAAAACCCTTATCCCGAGCAATCTAAATGGGCTCACATCGAGATAGAGGGCTTACAGGTTACAAAGACTTAAATTACTGACAACAGCTTACAGGGGGAAAAAACTACACCGTATTAAATGCTGCAATGTGAACCTGATAATTAGAGAGGTAGTAAATCCTTGCTACGAGCTATTTGAGATTGGACGAATAAAGAGGAAATATGAAAGGCATGCGAGTAATACTACATCCACACTAATCCGTTTTTGTTGAAACATACATCAATTCTGTCTTGAATGCACCTGTCGTTCAACACAATGCCAGCATATTAGAGACCTAAAAATGGAGATGTTTAAAAATGCTACTCTGGTGCTGCATTTTTGTACGGACAGGGCAAAAACTGGCAGTGCTCTCCTCAGCCACAACATCCCCTAATGATTGATTTTTGTCACATTCACGTCACATGACTCCAAAAGCAAACGTAAACAAAGGGCCCTAAACTACCAGTGTAGAACGTCGGTGTACTTGAATTCACGCGACTCCCAGTTTCCATTTGTTTTGTCCACTTTGTATAACAGTGTGATTTTGGGAAATAGCTCTACTTCGTTACAATTATCCTAACCTACAGTTTAAAAGTGTTGGTGTTTGCCTATTGCATGGTTCCTGATCGACTAACAAGGCTTTACAGCCAACAATGTGTTTTTGCATTTTTTTGTGTGGACCGCGTTATTAAAAATATAATAAACTGAAAAATCTCAGTGTATAAAAATACCCGCCTACGTGCAGACTAGGCATAAGATTTGATGTGTGTGTGTGTGTGGCTTTGGCTGTCTCATGACCAGCTCCACAGTGCGTTTTAGAAATGGAGCAAATGTCACGGCGAGCACCGTGGAAGAAGGAGGGGAAGGGAAAGTTTTTAATCCTCAAATCGGAGCATGAGTGTCTATTTAGAGAAACAATACAGTACAAACAATACTCTCTTACCTTTGCCAAGTGGGAATTGATCCATTTGGTGAATGTCCTTTTCTGCACTGCCTCCTGCTCATCTGTGAATCAGAGCCCAGAGCATCATTATCAGTCACGTGCAAATGATAAACAAAGAGGATTAAAACACTCTGTCTATTGTTTTGAGCGTCAATGCGGTTTGCAGATTCTAATTAACTTTGATATTATTACTGTTTGCTGTCAAAAAAAACAAAAACAACCCAAACTAACTGATGTGGAAAGAGAAGGCATTTGACATTTTAAGATGGCATTTTCAGTAGCTTGGACTATTATAAGTATGGACAGACAACCTGCTCTCGAAAATGCCCTTTAGATGATAGAAGGGCAGCAGCTTTTCCCATATGATGACAGGTGCGTCTGCCATGATCTACATAAGGCTTTTTCATTCATTTCTGCAGATGAAACACACGATCTCTGTTGCTACAACAGTGTTCATAAAGAAGGACATTGTTGTGGCGGCTACAGCAATAAAGGCCATTTAATCAACACACAATCAATAGAGCAGATATCTGCTGACGACACGTGCCCTAAAAAGCCACTTCACTTAAATGAGAAAAAGACATAAATCAAGCCTCGTTGTCTCTCACATGTGCAGATATTGTATTAGAATAATAATGGTCTTTTTTTATTATTATTCAAGCAAAAGAGAGTCTGAGAAAGAGCCTGTTGTTCTCAACACATCACTGGCAGGTGGGCGGATCTTTTTATTCCCTTTCACTGTTGTGAACATTTTTGATTGATCCAGCACACTTCAAAAAAAAATGCGTTTAATGGTTGTGCATGTCATTTTGTCGTTTTTTTGTTTTTTGTTTTATTTTATTTTTTAGACCAAAGCCAATAACATCCACAATCTTATATTGTGATACAAACGAGGGAATATAAAACTCAGATAAAACCCACTGTGTCTGCTGCCTGTTGAGCCCAAACCCAGTTTTTAATTTTAGACTAGCGATATAAAAACGCCATTAAAACATTGTTCAGTATGATAATATTACAAGCACATGAGACTTCAGAGGATATAGCAAGGTATAAACCCAATCGTTGCACACAAAGTGCAACTTTTATGCAAATCATTGGTTCATTCATTCTTGTAGTGGTTGTACCAGCAGTATTATTATAAGTAGTAGTACAATTGGTAGCAGTAGTAATAGTAGGGCTTTTTATGAAATCACACAGATGCAAACAGCATAAACAAAGTCAGTTACAGTTACACACAGCAGTCACTGAATGAAGCAAAGTGCTTAAATATGCCTGTTTTTTTTATCCCCCAAATATACGACCCTTATGAGGAAGAAAACATGCATATCAATACACTGTATGTGCACATATACACACTTGTATGAAAACAAGCATGTACTTTTGTACTTGTTTACCACCACAAATATTCAAAAGGGAAACAAGCTTATAGCCTGAGGGTTGCAGGTTCAAATCTCTCTACAGGTCAAGGGCTGAGTTGCCCCAGAGCAAGGTCCCTCACCGCCCATTGCTCCCTACCACAGATGTGCTCCTGCACCCAGTTTGTGTTTTACCTACTCTTTAAACAATAGCATTATTTGCACTTTTCCATAATGTCATTTAAATAGTAATACATCTTGGTTTTACGCCCTTTTTGGCCTCTGAACGATCATATTTGCTTTCCTGTTTTGTGAAGAACTTTTGCAAACTGTCTGCAAGTGACTTTACACGTTATTGGCTTTATTTGACAATAAACACAATGTATTTGTAATAAAATCGTGGAAGCCACTGAAACTGAAGATGTCCTGTGATAACATGACAAACAGATGTGCAGTCAATCTGGGACTCATGAGGAGACTATCAATTGTCACGTGACTGACAGTGACAATGCTTTTTTTCAGTACCATCTGTGACACAAAGCAATATCCTTTCGATAAGCGCGTTATCAGCGAGAGAGGACGTCTGACAGGGTGCTTTCCTCTAGCTCATAAAAAATGCTGACGCTTTGATTACATTGAAGTTGGTTAGTGTGTCACTGGGTATTGTGGGCGCATATGAGCAGTAAAGTGTATCTGCAAAATGTGGGATTGGTAGAGGGGTCGTTCATACATAATGCAGATACTTTCACACATAGTCCGTTTCTATGAATTAATCTTACAACTGGGTCCAGAAACGATCAATAATTGATGGGCAGCGATATTGGATCAGAATGAGAAAAGCCTCTCGAATCCTCCAGCAGGAACATGTGACAGAGAACATGTCTGCACGTACGTGGTGCCAGCCTTTCAGTCTCAGGGACGAGGTGACTTTGAACTATGCGCACACACGCACACACACACACACATGCACACACAGCAACACTTCTCCACGCACACACACACAAATACTCACATTCTTTCAATATCACAAAGGGAATCAGTCGTCCTCAGCAGCCAAGTATCGTAGCAGCGCTTTAACACACTTGATTACCTTCTCGACTAGTGCTGCCTGCATCATCATTAGTTTTATCCGCAGCCCCTGGATTCTCACTCTGACCACCCACACTGAAAATGACCTGAATGAAATGCAATTCAAATCTGGTTCTCTGTCTCAGGGTGTACATGCCCAAACAAGCTGTAAAAAAACAAAAAAAAAACCATCCAAACACATTCTATGATTTTACTCAAACCCCCCAGGATTTTTGAGATAAGTGACAAGAAACTAATCTGAAGAAAGATTGAGGTAATGAGAATTACCACAATCTAATCTATCAAACAGCAAGACACCCAGAGAAGCAGGCAGACAGAATGTTGAAGGCATTGTTTCGAGATACTGATGAGCTGACAGGCACGCCGCTACAGGGTCAGACAGAGGGATAAGAAATCAAACAGTTTGACATCTGCCCACTGTGCTGTGACACACACAGTGAGCTGCTACTTCTCCTCGGGATATGCCTCCTTCACCTGCTGTACTCTCAGAACACACAAACAGACTCTGCCAAGGTAGAAACACCCCCCCCCTCCCCTTAAATGGTTCCCCATTTGCTTAAAATGCACCACACCCACAGTCCCCCCCAAAAAGAAAAAATCTCCACAGGGGAAATTGAACTGCAAAATGCACAATCTCCCATACAGTAGGCACGTACAGTCCATACTGCAGTGCCACGCTAAATCACACACACCCACAGGCAAGCACAACCACACAGAGTGTACTTTCCATCTTTTCCTCACACTCTCAGAGCCACTCAGTGCCACTCACCGCGGAGGTAGTGGAAGAAGCCCGTCACCAGGTTGAGGGATGTGTTCTTTTTTGGGGAGGCTTCGCCCCCTGCTCGCCGTGCCATCTTGTACGCGACACTGCGCCTCTGTTCCCGCCTGTTTTCATGAGGACGTGGAGAAGACATCCACGGTAACTTCCAGGAGAAGCCTCACTTGCCCTTGCTCCTGCCCTTGCTGCCTCTCCCCCCCTCCCACCTCTTTTGGGGGAGCTTGTCTTTAAAGGACTCCCCGGAGCCCTGGACCTCCCTGGATGACAGCGACGGAACTGTTGCTGGGAGATAAAGCAGGCGAGAAGGTTTCACCCTCTGGGTCTCCTCTCCTCTTTTTACTTCTTGGTGTCCTCTGTCCTGTCCTGCAGTATCAGGCTGCAGACTCAGCCAGACTCTGTGTTTTTCCTGCCTGTTAAGCAGCTTGGGAGAGTGTGTGTGTGTGTGTGTGTGTGTGTGTGTATGTGTGATGCAAAGACTGTGTGAGCATGTGTGTGAGAGAGACAGCAGCGCAGTGCCGGCTTGCCTCAGCATCAATCTTACTTGCTTCGTCCCTTTCACCCTCTCTCTCTCTCTCTCTCTCTCTCTCTCTCTCGCAAACACCCTCTACCCCAGTCTCTCTCTCTCTCTCCTAATTTCTCACTATAGGCTGCGGGAACAATCCACTTCCCTCCACCGGCCAGCCAATCAGAGTTGTGGGAATGTATGATGTCACAGCAGCCCTGTCCTGATGTGTAGAAGGAGAACTAAGTGGTGGTAGGAGGGGACCGTTTAGCATGTATGGAGGGAAGGACGTGGAAGCTCTGCTCTGACGGCATCATACACACACAGACTCACACACTCAAACACAACATGAGGATCATCAGATGTGCAGGAATTCCCTATGCGTTGCCGACATTCATGACATGCAGGGCTCTGAGGCTTGCAGCTTTCTGCTTCACAGAGCCTGCAGGGGAGCAGAATACCACTGGCAGTCGTCCTGTCTGATCTGTTACTGTACTCCCTTCAGAGCAGACACTTTCATCTCAGTCAGTCGTGTACAGAACATTTGTCAGTTTGTCTCCTGAGGGGGAAGAAGGAATGTTTTGAGTATACAGTGGAGGAGTACACATTTCCTGAGGTGAGGTTTGGATGTAAAACCGCATGTAATGTACACAATGTGGTACGCAGCAAGATCAGAGTTTTAAGTGTCTATAAAATATAAGGTAGAACAAAACAAAGAAAACAATGTTAACCATGGTAACTTAACAATAAACAAATGCAATATAACTGTGTCATACTCAATTAATTCTGCAGACTGTAAGTGTATTTAATGGTATTTGAGAATATTCAAATTAAAACACTTTTGTTCGTCCAGATTTCACAGCTTTCTTTGTTTCCTTATTACTTTTTCTGCTTACTGCCACTATTTCATACTGCTGATTCGAGAAGCTTTCAAAATGGCAAAGAATACCCTGAATATTGAAGCATGAAATCTGATCATACAATCTGAATTGCTGTGGAAAAAGGTGCTACCGCTCATAAAACGTTATCAGCATGCCAGATGGAAAAAAAAAACCAAAGACAAGCACCCTATTCTTTGTCCAAATACTGTGAAGCCAGCATTTAAAGACTCTCTCTCAAAAAACACCTAGAAAAACCTGAGTAACAGTGCCAAAATTGTACTCATTCCCTTTACAACTGCAGCAAAATTATACATTTTCAATATGTCAACTACTTCTTTTCACTATCCAGTCTATATCTCTATTATTGACTGACCCGTTTGCGATTTCTCTGCCCATTTTCCTCATATTTAGGCACAGAGGCAGTAGGACGTCAGCTTTGGGCTTTCCCTTTAAACCATAATCAGAGAATTACTTGGAAAGCAATATTCATGCAGAATAGCATGATAAGTCTTTATATCAGCCCTAAAGATGAAAGGACCATTCATCATTTGTGTGATTTTCTCTTTTGTTCTTTTGGATTCCCCCCATAAGGGATTTTAATTATGAAAGTCATCAATAACCAATGGCAGCTGTCATCCACTATCTGTCTGCTGATAATCACAGTGCTGGTGGTGACACTCCTCCCTTCAGCAGCCCTGAGAGTAGCCACTTTGGTGCCTTCACGAGCCTTTTGCACAGTTCTGTCTTTGAAACGAATATCTGTCAGCTTCCGTTTTTACATTTCTACATATACGCAAAGGTTTCTCTGACTGTGCCTGTGTGTGTGTATCACAGATGGGCTGCAAGCACGAGTTAAAAGAAATATTCATGCAGTACTGTTTTGTATTTACATATACATTGCCTCCCTTCACTGGCTTACTTTAGACAGCGGTGCAAAGCAGAATCCGGCGAGATATTCACACTGCACAAACTGAATAATATTATGGTAAGAAAATAAGTCCCCTTTGGCATGTACAGCACGAGAGCCACAAAAACAAGCACGTATTGTTCTTCATAGGCTGCTGTTTGCAACTTTTCGGCTCACATGCTGTCAGCGACAGCTCCACTCCAGTTCAAAGTGTGAAGGAACTATCCAAGGTGCTGAACCTGTCAAAGAGTCCTGACACTCTGTCAGTGATTATTATGTAATCTAGTAAATTAATAATGAAGCAACAGAAAACACAGACCAATTACAGTAGTCATGGATGGTGAAAGTCTATTAAAAGAAAGGATTTTTCCTCGTACACTTCACATAATTCTTCCAGCCGTACAGTAGAGAGCAAAGAAAAAAAGCTGACATTCCCTGGAGAGCTAAACTGTTTAGAAAAATAACCCGGGGACAAAATCAAAACAAGATGGTGAGGATTCTTGGGACTGATTAGTCTTCACCGTGGGAGTTGAAAGAAATAGAAGGTGAGCAGGTGCATGCACACACACACAAACATGCACACACATTCACACTGAACTCAGTAAGCTGAAAGGAGACAATCATTTTCACATTCACTGTATGTGCAAGAAAAAGCCGACAGACTCCTTTGGGCTGCAGACCTCGGGAGTGTTCAAGTCTATCCAAGAGGAGGGGGGGTAGGAGGCTGTTTAGGGTTAAAACAGACTGAACCTCAGCTGGTATGGATCCCGAAAGCAGCCCCTGGCAGCCCTACAAACCCCTGATCCCTCTCCGAGGTTGCAGAGGTTGCGGAGGTTGGATGTGGGTCAGTGCCTGACGTTCACACAGGTATGGCTGCGGGGGTGTGCGAAGCTTCATGAGGAAAGACTGAACAGCCTCTTTTCAGTCATTACAGGGAAAAACAAACAGCCTCATGCGGGGAGGAAAAACACTGCTTCTGCTCGTATCATAATCTATTCACCCTAAGGATATTTGGGTTTTCTTTCTGAGCAGCCAAGACCTCTTACTTAGTCTAATAAGAGGAGTGTAGAGACACAGCGCCACCTAGTGGATAAGAAAAGCTTCGAGTATGTAAAGTTCACCTTGTTTCTGTCTGATCTGAGGAACTACTGAAGGCGGTGAAGTCTAGATGAGAGCAGACAAGACAAGGGAACATGTGAGGAGGGTAAAAATGAAAAAGCTCAGCATAAGCTCTGCTTCTCAAATTGCTGATGACCCTGTTCTGCACTTGAGCATCTCTGCTCTCTCTTAATCTATTAATGACTCACAAGCCCTTATTATGCTCACTGAGATATGAGCAGGCACTCCTCCCACAAACTGTACAAGGTTACACACTCGGCTGTCAAGTATTAATTTAGTAATGCATTAATTCAATTATGCCATCTTAATATTATTCAAGCCGGTGGATATTTAAATGCAAAGAACTGTATCGTACCGTGCTGCTGGTATAACGCTGAAATATGGGAGCATTTTTTTAGGGTTTCTCTAACCATAATGCATTTTGCTCTGAAGGACAACATTAATGGAACATGCCTGTTATAGCTATCATGAACTAAATGGATGGCTTTGTTGTGTGCTTCAGATGTAGTGTGTAATAGCTCCATACACTCTCTCACACATACACAGACACACAAAGGGATTTGGGACAGATTTTTGTGCTTTTTTTCTGCCCACTTACTTTTCCCAAAAGCTTCCTTATCCACTTCCTAATTCCAGCCTTTCCCTTTCACCCACAACAATTCCTAATTAAACAAAAAAAAACCTTCTCTGCACTTTCACCGGAGCACTTTAGCCCTCAGCACGCTCTTAGAAAAAAAACATCCTCTACAGGACCCTCAACATCTCCACTCAAACCTCACATCCCCATTCAACCTCTCACCATTTGTGAGCCCCAATTCATTTACAGCACATTTTTTACCAGTCTCACCATAAGTGCTGAGACGGAAGTCCAAATGCCAGCCAATTAGCATAGCTAATTACATTTCAGTAATAATGACACCACATTAAAGAGAGTAAGAAGGAGGGAACAAGTCAACGTGATTATCAAAACAACCCGTTTCCTCTTTCAAGCACCATCACACCCTTTTCAGTCGCAGATGTGCAGAGACGGCGCTGCGTCGTTGACATAAATGTCCAAATATGCAGCGAACAGTGTTCATTCAAGCCGCGCTACTGATATAAATCTCGACACCTGCAGTACTAACACACTCATAAAAAGCAACGAGGCAGAGGAGAATGCAAAAGAGCTGAAGTGAAAAATGTTGAAATATCCAGGTTTTTATCTGCTACAAAGGAAGAAAAATTGAAATTTATGCTTAGCTTTTCAGACAGAGATGCAGGCACTCCAACACAGACATCGTGGCGAACCAGTGAAACGTTGAAATACACTGGATTAGAGCCACACATTTTTATCATGGGAAATATATTCAGCTAAATCAAACACAATTGACACCATATGCAAACAGACTGAATATGATAGAGCTAATACAAAGTGTCCATTTCACTGGAAACAACGTAGGTCATATATATAAAAAAAACAGCTCAGTGCCACAAAAAAAACATTAAAATGACAAAATATTCTCAGCTTTCCATGCGGCTCTCCCTATAAATGAGTGTGTGTGTATTTGTTACCTCTTTCTGGCATTAACACTGACCTTGTCAGGACCAGTAGACCAAAACCAGGTCTCAATGAGACAGAACCTCATTTCTGAGGAACTGGTTAAGTTTAGAGCTAATATTTAAATTGTGGTTAGTTTAAGATTGGGATTAGGGTATTAACTGGTTATGGATGCAGCTTTGTTAAGGCTGTCCATATGAGTGTAAGTCAGTGCAGAGACCTAAAAAGAACAGCTATGCAAATCTATCTGTATGCGTGTGTGTGTGTGTGTGTGTGTGTGTGTGTGTGTGTGTGTGTGTGTGTGTGTGTGTGTGTGTGTGTGTGTGTGTGTGTGTGTGTGTGTGTGTGTGTGTGTGTGTGTGTGTGTGTGTGTGTCCATCCATGCAATGCTTTATGTGCGAGTGGGAGTGCAGGAGTGGGTCAGACAGTCTAAGCTCTTTATCCAGGTTCAGTGGCCCGCCACACATTTCAGAGACAAGAAAAGCGAAAGCTCTGGCGTCAGCACACTAAATAAATCACAGTGGCCCGAGCAGTAAATTCAGTTATAAGTCTCATCTTTGCTGTGAAATAAAAACGCAGCCTGGAACGGAGCCAGAATCATCCACAAAACACTGTCCCATACAAGCACTTAAGTGAATTCATGCTTATCCGGCTGCCATCTTCATAAAGGTGAATCTTGAGTAGTTTGCCTTTTTGGTTCTCATCAACAAACTGCACCGTTAGTAAAGCAATTCTGTAAAAACATTATTCATTTTCCCATTAAACTTCCTCAACGTGATTGGATAACGCTCGCTCGTTCTCCGCGAGCATTCTTGGGTTATTAAAAAACGCAGGGGTTTGTTTTGTCAGGTGGCAGGTTGTGTTTGTGTCTGGAGCGGGAAGCCTCACAGCGAGACGTCACAACAGGATATTTCTTTGATGCAGCATTTCCATGGATTTAGATTTTTCAGCGAAGTAAACGATGGATTCCCCGTCTCTACAAATACCCAGGAGGGGTTAACAATAGTCCTAGATGAGTAAACAGCTTTTTCAATAGATATGTACATGATGCGTTTGCTTCAAGTAGCAAATGGTCATGATTTAGTATTTGGCGAGCACCATGTTGAGGTTTTGATATTTTAAAATCACAGACAACAGGCACCTATTGGACAATAGCAGCTGTCAATCACACTGGTGTCTACTTATATGTTCTGTCCTTAATAGTCATTTTCTTTGGAATAGGACCCGAAACTAGTGATTAAGAACTTCCTCCTCAGGAAAATCCTGGTTGGCATCACAAGCAAATAGCAAGACTGCATCCACCTTTCATACACAGTGGTTGGCTTTTCTAAAAAAAAGGATATTAACATTGAGCGATGGAACTTGCCTCAGACAAAGTTGGGCGTACTTATTTCCATGAGCGACAGATTAACTAAATTTCTCTGGTGCCCTAAACAGATTAAATAAAAAATTGTGAATCAACTTTTTCCACTCCTGGCTTAGGTATGCTGAAGTGATCACATTATCTGGCCAGCTGACCTCTCACGAGGTTCAGGGCATCATGATCTGACCTCTATTTAAAAAACCCTTCAAGTAGTGAATGGACCGCCAGAGGCAGAGTTTTCCGCCGTCCAATCACACTGTGACGGGAGAAAAAAAGGGGGACAGAGGTTTCTGTGGGTGAAAGATAACGGAATGTATGAGAATCAAAAGTATAACAGATGGAGGCTGAATGTGTCTTATAGGGTCACAGTCTCAGGTGTCAGGATTTTATCTGTGAGGACATTGTTGTGTACGTCCATCCAAAACTATCTGATGCCTTGATCTGAGAGAGAGGATAACGGGTCGCACAGAAATGCTGACGGAACTGTATCATGGAAACAGTCTGGCCTAAAGCGGTAATTCTGAATGTGCAGGTGTAACAAGACCTTGCTCTGTGAATTAAAAATAGAAGCTCATGCAATATTTTCTTTAGTGACCTGATGTTGGGATACACTTGCAACCTTCACGAGGGTGTAACCTTTAAAAAGGGGGCGTTCTGAGTAGATGATGGCTACATATTGAATGGGTGAGTCCCTCGGTGACACTAATCTTGTGATCTGTCACTCAAACCCTCAATGACTGTCGAGTTGAAAGAGATTATCATCTGATCTGCAATAGAAACTGTCACTGACAAAGTAGCATGTAGCACAAATACCCATTAGTCTGGAGACACACGTCCACAAATAAACCATTTTAGCAAACACAGGGTTCTGTTGCAGAAGCAGAGGCTGAAGCAAACACAGACAACAAGCCCTCAACGTGTGTTTACCGTTATATGACAATCTTGATAAGGAGAAGAAGCCGCAGAATATATAACCTTTTGTGCTGAAGCTCTATCAATAGTTTTCTTTAAAAACATCAGGGCAGCTGATGTCTGATCATATCTTATCTGCATTTTGTGTCCTCAGTGGAGTGAATTTATATATTCTAAATAAAAATAAGGAATAAACTAAATATTAATTAATATCAATGATGCAGGTCATGGAAAAAACAAATGTTTGCTAAAGCGCACCACATTTGTGTTTTATGAGCATTTATCAAGTTCCTGATAACAGAAATGTGTTCACTTGCATAAATAAGCAATAATCAATGATCATTAAGAAATGCTATCTCTCGCTCCAGCCCACGCTGACCCGGCAGTGCCACAGTTCTGAGGCTACACAGACTAATGGCTCGGTGTTAATGGTCTGGCTGTCTGAAAGACTTGCTCTGGGTCATTTTAACCATTTGACTAAACTGCTGACTCCCACTGGTGTGATAGGGAGGAGAAAAAAAGAAGCATCATTTACAGCTATATTTAACAGCCTGTGTTAGTTTCAGTGTCTCTGTGTGAGTGCCGGCCGCGGCGTCCAGAGCCGCAGACGATAAATGGTGGTGTCAGAACTAAACAGGAGGCTGGCATGGCTCAAGGTGACCGTCTGCTTCGGCCTTCCTTGGCTACGGCCAAACCTTAATGTCGCCCCTGGCAACAGGATGTCACCCTGGCTCTGTGCCAAGTTGAGGATCTGTGCCAGTCCCACAAGCAATCAAGAGCTTGCAAACTGGTGTGCGGGCTCTCTTGTTTGCTTCCGTCTTTCCTGTGTTTTCCAGGATTATTACTTTTCAACTGCCTTTCATTCCAGTTCCATCAATCCAGTACTCTCAGTGTGACGTCGTGTGCTGAACTTGACCTCAACACTCTCCACATCTTTTTTTAAAGCTCTTCATTGACAACTTAGTAACGATACAACCAAACAACACTGCATATACCTTACATGTAAATGCAGTCACAACACAACCTTATATCTACAACTATATCTGATCAGAAAGTATTACACACAACCTGTGCACAAAAATATCGAGCAGGTGCTCCCGTCGCAACAAACCTCAGCGCACTTACTCCCATAATAGGCTAGCAGATGGTAAAACCCAAAGGTGTAGGTGTGGATGTTTGTCTGCCATCCACGACACAGAAAACAGGTGAGAAAAAGTGAAAACGGAAAAAAGAGTGCATGGATTTTCTTATTAATGAGAGACAACAAACAGGCAAATTCCACAGCATATGGAGGAGTTCAGGCTGGAAGGTGTTCAAAGCGGCCTTGCCATTTTCTGCCATATGGTGTCACTAATTGCTGTTTTTTCACTGCGACAAAGAGGTACACTGAAAGAGAAACGGCTGAAGGGAGACAAACACAGACCCAGAACTGGGGCAAAACTTTTGATTGTTTTGCTGTTGCATTGAGCGGCTACTAACAGCTTCTAAGGTGAGCCTGAGGGGAGAATACTTCATTTCACGGTTATGTGGTGATCTGCAGGACGAGGGACTAATTTGTGAAAACATCGACCTCTCTCTAGAGTTTGAGTTAAACGCTGATCTAATCAGACTTTAAAGGTTATACTAAAAGTATAGGATTACCTTTATTTAACTCACGTGTGGGAAATGTTCAAAAATATCTGAACTTCAACTGTGAAATGAAGAAAAGCAAGATCTGCCCTTTAAGAAAGAGCTGACACCTGGGACCTACATCTATAGGAAAGGCTGTATAGCAAAGAGTAAAAATGGGTATGCTCCACTAATGCTTTCAGTTATTTCATGTTCACACAAATGAAAATAGTGTGTGTTCCTCTTTCTTTCTTACAAAAGTGTCTTGATGATATAATCACAGGTTCAGTTCTTGTCTCCCAAGAGACGGACGGCAACTGGGACACATCAAAACAAAATTACACGTCAAATTAGACCCCATGTGCCCTCCGTAAATAATCTAATGTGATCATGTGTTCAAAGGAGAGCTGTACATAACGCAAAGAGTGACACGTGGGGAGAAAAAAAGAAAACTGTAACTAATGTCCAAGTAAATCCATTTACCCCACAGGCAGCATGTCACATTGATGGTGCTGTACGTCTGTGCTCAAGGCTTCAAGCTGGTAAAAAAAATGCAAATGTACTGTAAATGGTTCACTGTCTGCGATGTGTAGCGCACACACAGCTATTTTAAGGAAATGTTGTTCCCAAACACCCTAAATGTATCCATATGTAATTGTTACCATGGCAACAAGACACTTGAGAAGCTTACAAGCGACAACAAAGCAGCGACTATTCGGTGTAATTAGAAAAAGGGTTTCACAAGCCATTAGACAGACACATCCCAACCACAGGAAGTTATTTTTAGAACATGCCACGCTTAGGGGGGGGCAAAACTGTTTCAATTACACTCAAATGTCACTTTGTTAGGAACACAGAGCACCTAACAAAGTAGCAGGAGTGGTAGTCGAGTAGTCTTCTGCTTCATGATTCAAAGTGGTTCAGTCTGGCTGTTCTCCTCTGACCTCTGGCATCAACAAGGCTTTTTTTTTGCAGAGAGAACTGCCAGTGCCTGGATATTTTTCTCTACTTCTTTTTCAGATTGTAGTGTGCGAAAATCTCTGTGGATCAAGCCGTTTCTGAAATACTCAGATGAGCCTGACTGATTCCAACAAACATGTCATGTTCAAACTCACTTATATCACCTTTCCCTCCCATTGTGAAGCTCAGCGTGAACTACAGCACGTTCAATATGTCAATATGTCTATATGAATGTAATGAGTTGCTGCCATGTGATTTGCTGATTACATATTTGCATTAACAAATAGTTGTACAGGTGCCTACAAGTAGGGGATTACCTTATGCTGCATATTCTCTACATATATATCTACAGAATATCCAGAAACACCTAATTTCTCTGGGGTTGTTAAAATAATTATGCAACTCAACACCCACAACGGTGTCTCATTTTTGAGTGAGATGCTGCATCCCAAAATTGAAATAATTCTCACTTTGTATCGGCATCAATCTGCCTTCACACTGTAGAGGCTGCTTAAGGGGATGCTGCTAAATTTAGATCAGCCACAGTGCAATCAGGATTCAAAGTGTGCACCCACACCTGCACAGAGGAGTGATGCAGCGGAGCCACGTGGCTGCTGCTGATGCTGCTGCTGCTGCTCTCAGCTTCCACAGAAACTGCCACCTCAGAAGCCTAAACACAGGGAGCAGCCATATTGGATCTCAGCTCTAGTGTCACCTGACTTTCCTCTAAAGTGCCTTTAGTCCAGTTCTGTCAGTGTGTTGTTATGTGTGTTATATTTGGCCACAAAGACATTCACTGCTTCAGGGATTAGGATTGTGAAAATGTTATAGGACAAAAACAATGTGGTCGCATCATTTAAGTGTACAGAGGGGAAGATAATGGATAAATATTTACACTTATATATAACATATATATTATATATATATATATATATATAATGTAGAATTTATGTTCTTGCAATTACTTATTCTTATATTGCAGAGGTTAGAAAGTATACACATAGCTTGTGTCAATGTTAGTTGCAGAGTTAACCCCGCCACATACACAACAAGCATGTGCACAAGCACATAAACACAGACAACACAGTCTCTCTCACACACACACCGGCTGACATGATCTCATTTGCATTTGTTGAAGCAAAAAGTAAATCATCATCTATTTCTATTTCTCTGTCATGGTTGTCAATTCTGTGCACAAACAGCTGCATCCATTCCCATCCATCACTCAAAATAGCAACAACTCAAAGAATGTAGATCAAACTAAAGCTTTGATACCAATTGAATGTCAGAGAAAACATTAATGATAACAATACACAAATGTCCAGTGTTATACTGCGTGCTGTGACATTGCATATCCCATTCCTGTCCTTCACACAGCACATATTTGGTGAGCTGTGTAAACTTGAATTCCAACACTCCAGAGATAAAACTCACAGGGCCGTGAGCATTTTTACAGACACAGTGAGTGTCTGCGTCTCACGCTGTTTTTGCTGTGTCATGCTAAGCACCAGGTCACCTCTATAAATGCTGCAAACCGACGGGGGAGCAGTGTGAGTGAGTAAGCACTTTGCACTTACCTTGCAGCTTCTGCATCACATTGGTGATATCCCGTGAAGAGTGTCCGTAGTGCCGGGGTGATGCCATGTCCTGAGGTCACTGAAGTCACGTCGCAACTCCTGCGCATCAATTCTAGTCCCGCTCTGGGCTACATTCGTGGTTCATGTCATCACACTGCACGCAGGATGTCAATGCTGACTAACTGTCCATGTTAGTGTACTTCAGCGCTCAAACCATCCCTGTTGCAGTAGCAGTCTGCAATCCTCACACTCAGTGAAGCTCCTCCTCCCCCCTCCAGTGATGATGATGTAAGTCCACACTGTATGTATGAGAGCATGCATGTGTGTGTATGTGAGAGAGTGAGTGTGTTGAACACCTCAGCGCTCCCCTCCCTCGCATTTTACTTCTGCAGATAGGATAGCTTCCTACTCTGCATGCACTGCCACCTGCTGTCCAATCAGAAGGCTCGGCTCTTCCGTCTCTTTGAGGCATCAGGACCAATGATGTGCCAGGTCTCGTCTCAGGACTGCTTCTGAAAACTGTCAGTGTGGACGAGAGAGAGAGAACAAATTAGCTGCAGCAAACTTGTGACAGTAACAGTTTGCGTCATTATTTTTTTTTACATTGTTTAACGATATTAAAAAAAAAATTCGATTTAGATGTTCCTGTAATTGTGTACAGAAAAGTCAACTTTTGAAGGCAGGCAACTGATACCTGGACATTTCATCATCAAGTTATGATTGCATGATGCTTTCTAGTGACTTTGTGGTTTATCTTTGTTGAATTATGAATTTATTATAATTAAAAATTGCAATATTCGTTGATTAGCCAGTGTTTCTTTTCTTCCCTCATCCAGAAATACAGTATATTGACATCTTCTAAAATGGACTGGAGTCTCTAGGTCTGTTTTTCCTCACTGTCCTTAGAATAAAAATATTCCAAATCTATGAAATCTATATGGGCATAGGCAAACATAATAACTTCTCTCATTGGATTAACGTAGCAAATTACTGCTCGAAAGAGTTTATGTTTATGTTTCCCCATTAGACCAAGATTAATGTGCTGAACCAACGGGTTGCAGCATTATTAACTGCATTGAGCAGATCCAGGATTTACTGTATCTCATGACATCATCACTGCAGTCCGCATTCCTGCTGCACAGGTTAAAGGGGAATTTGTTCCATTTCACAAATTGAATCTAAGAAATAACAAAAAGGAGCAGACACGGCAAAAGTATCTGAAAAATGATTTGGAATTTGCAGAAGGAAAGGAAACCCCAAACATGAGTAAAAATAATCAATAATCAAAATGTGTGCCAATGAAACTTTCAGATTCAGAATGTGATGAACCATTCGACTGTGAGCACTTATCGCGATGTGCAATCCCATTAGACAAGTCCTCTCATCATCATCATCTCAGCAGAGCTTTTAGAGGAGCTGAAAGGTGGAGCGTCGCCGCTCAGGCCCCACAGTGACATTCAATAAAGTGAGAGGCAGAGGAGTGGGCACGGAAAAGATAAAAGTTGATAGACGATCATTAATGGCAAGTCCTCGATTCAGTTTTAGCAAGTGACGGACTGCAAAGATTTAATTCAGCGATGTCCTGTGCGTACATATTTGCAGCATCTGCTTCAGAGATTAATTTGTGGAATGGCTTCGTGTCATTAACCTTCATGCAACCGTAGGGTCTTTTTTTTTTTCACAATATTTCACCTTTTTTTTCTCCATAATTTGGTGTTAATAATGCATATGGCATGAAATTTCCCAATGGTTTGTAGTTTTAGTTATATTGAGTGGCATGTCTATAAATACATTGTGTAAAACAAATTGTTAAATTATTTTCCATTATCTCTGTCTTTAGAACATAAAACCATGCATTCCATGTTATTATGCTTATATTATTCTTAATATTCCAAGGTCCTGGCCTCAAATTAATTTTTTTTACATGATTTTGAGCCATTTCCTCAGTTTGGCATACATGTATGTTTCCTGGTAATCCAGCAGGTGACACTGTTGTATTGTAAATGACAAGAAAATCCTGTTCAGAAAGCACTGAAAATAATAGATGGTTAGGACTGCTGTTGGTTAAAAAAAAAAAGAAATTTAAGATGATTTGCTGTTTATACAGATGGGACATGTTTGGCACTTAAGGTGTTTTTAATTAATAATAAAAAATTATGAATTATATTTAATATTTAATAGCAGTATTAGGCAATGTACATTGTTTGTGTCAGTTGCATGAGGACTAAGACAGTGGTTATTAGCTCAGGGGAAGTCAATCTTTAAGAAAACACAATGGAATCTAGATGTTTATTATTATTATTATTATTATTTTTGTTATTGTTATTTATCTATGTCCAGAGCAGAGTTTGCCAGCAGTGACTGAGTAAACACGAGGAATTATTCAACAGGAAATACTCTCATTTCCCAGGAAAAAAACGATGGTAGTATTTGCAAAGCTCGCCAACATATTTACATTTTCAATCCAGACTACAGGTTATGAGCAATAGTATGTGTCATAATGAGGACAAAATTATCTTTACATTGAAATTATAGGCACACCAAACCACAATTGTGAACACAAGGCCAGGGGCAAAACCAATCACGTCATCCTAAATAGATGAATAGACCTATTTTTATGTCTGAGCTGTTAGAATCAGCTGTTAGCTTTGCCATAAGATGAAACATTGCAGGGTTCAGCTGGATTGCTCAGCTCCTCTGCAGCAGAGACAGACTGCTGATTCCTGCATTTTTCACGCAGCTCGGCTCGGGGTGACCTCTACCGTCCAGAGCCCCCACAGGACCAAACACATTCAGCAAAAGAGAGGCGAGACACTGCTGCAGCAGAGAGAGAACAGACAAAGCATGCGGGTCGACAGGAAATCTTCCAACGGTGGACAAACACTTCTGTCAGAATCCATTTTCTTATCTAATCATTGCACAGGCAGGGACCTGAGACCGGCACCGTCAGTGTTGGTAATCCTTTTCATGCACGGTCATCAGTTTTTTGTAAATCTCATTAGAAAGTTTGTCAACTTGCAAGTTACAATCAACATAATGTCAAAAGGGGGAGTAAGTGTTCTGCAATTCTGTTTAATGGTCCGCAAAAGCAGCGATCTAAATCTTGCACTGACTAATCGTTATAGTTACAAAGGCTATTAAAACATTTTATTGACTGTTTGATACCCAAGGTTGATGCTGAATTTACACATTGCCTGTTTAATTTATTAATTGTATTTTTATTTATATAGATACCAGACTACACCTTAGGGGGCTGGGAAAAACTTTATCTTGTCTTGTAAACGCAGCTGAAATTGACAATAAACTTGACTTTAACTTTGACAAAGGGTTTTTGCAACGCTTGCAAACAAAATAATCTGTGCCCAGTTATTGCCTTGTGTCCTGGCTGACTAAAAACATAAATAGATTAAGCTGCACAAAGTAATAAGTATCAAAACCCTGCAGTGCTTTTCTACAAAAGAATCAAGATGGACGCCTTAGTGTATGTTTGTTATCTAATAACCAGTATATTAAAAAGACAAAGTCCACTTGTTTAATGTTGGACAGCTTTGGATCAATGGTCCTGCTGCTCATGATGAAATGTGCTGTGAAATTATGGTGGAGAATAGCTCCATCTACTGGTCAAAGACAGATTACATAGCATTAGACTGTCACCTCTCCATCCAAAACAGCTTAGAGTGACAATTACGCAGTAAGAAATGCACATTAACATTTAATTTTACCATCTTGGCTCTTATAATATTTTATACAGTACGTATATACAAATATTTAATAGGAGAGCAAATACAGAGTAAAAAAACCTATGTCGAAAAAAGTCTTTAAATATCTAATTATCTTATTGTGACGCCATAAAGACAAAACAGTTACACTAAAACATGACACAATGGCCAAAGGTACTTTTGTGTGCTTTCATTTTTTCCACAGGAGAGGGAAAATCTTGTTAAATTTCCCCACAGGGATTAATAAAGTGTTCTATAACCTATAACTGCACTATTGTCCTTCTCTGAGACTGAAACAGCTTCATAAAATAAAATTTAAAAAAAGTTTGTTTGGATATGTATTACTGAATGAGACTCATATGTTGACTTGATTAAGGCTTGACTCCAATGCTGACGGAGAAAACGAGCTGGTCCATATTAGAAACATACCAATACGACTACTCGCATCCTTCCTCACAAATTTACTGATGAGCTTGCAGATTTGACTGGGGGGGGGATTAAAACAGTGTTTTACAGTGTAAAACAATGTGAGATCAATGACGACTAACATGCTTCTTATGTTGTGTTTCATTCACTGTATCCTGATTCGTCGTGGATATAAAAAAGCTTTAAAAACATAGAACATGTTGGTGCATTTAAGGTATATCTGAGTATCTGTGCTGCTTTTCTATCTTATCAAACTACAATGTTTTCACTGGTTGACTTGAAGTGAAAAAAGGACCAGACGTCCTGTGAGGGGATTGCAGACCTGGCAGACATTACGGAAAGACTGAACTTACTAACAAAGATGCGGCGTATCAGAACATCTGGAACACTCAGCAATGCTCCAGTGTAGTGTAGAGTCCATCCGAGCATTAGAAGCATTTACAGTATTGCCACCATCAATTCAAACTGTGGTTTGGCCTTCAACACCCATTTGAGACCCAGGACTCCTGTGGTGGGAGGAAAGAAGAAAATCACGAAAAAATTTAAATATCTATATTTCCTTCGAGGAATATAAAAACACTGGTGCCTGTGCTGCACTTTCCAAGTTTAAGAACGGCTACGGGGTGATAATGATTTACATCAATCAACCTGAAGGAAATTATGGGACAGGAAGTGATTACAACAACACCCCGTCTCCCCACCTCCAGGATCTCTGTCCCGCACAGATAAGCCACTCCTGTTGCTAATTTCAAGCAGAAAAGCAGGAAACGTGACAGTGTAGCTTTCCGCTTCCATAAACAAGAGCACTGCCAGAGTTAGCTGCCAGTCCCTGTGTGCCTCTAGGCTGAGGCTTTCTCTGAGGGACACAGACATACTGACAGAGAAAGTGAGCAAGGGTCGAAGGAGGGAGAAAGTGAGAGGACGGAAAGAGGGGAGGCAGAAAGGCAGGAAAACCCATAAGGAAAACAAAAAGAAGAGAAAGAACTGACAGAAGACGAGGAGCGGGGAGAAGAAGAGAGTAAAAATAAAGACTGTGTTAAATCTCTCTTCTTCTCAAAGGGAAAAGATTAAGTCATGGCTGAGAACAACACAAATCTCTTTCTGGAAATACTTGAGTCTTTTGATGCGGGTGAGTTTTTCCAATTTCCCGTCTTTTTCATGTGGTCTCTGTGATTGACACTCTGGTACCCTATGAAACTTAAGCTTTAATCGACCCTGGAGTAGATAAAGTACATGGGTCTGGTTAATTTTACTTGATTAAACAAACTACAATAGTCAAAGAAACCTTTCTTGGGTTCCAAAAACACTCAGTCCAGGTCTATGAGGTGCTGTTACTTTGTATCGGCTTTCCTAAATGTCATTTCCAGATGATTTTTGACCAGTGTCTGCTTTCCCTTTCTGAAAGTCACAGAAACACTGGAGTGGAAATATGGGTTGGTTGCAAAAATATGTTTGATTTCTTTTTTTAACATATAACTGTTTTGAAAGGAAAGTGATTTTGTTGTCTTTGACAAAAGTCCAGAGGGATTTGTCGTAGCCACCGCATTCTCTCTCTTCTCTCAAGCACACTCATACTGGAACTGCTTCCAAAGCGAGACACGCTGAGAAAAAGTCAGTGCCTTTTTTGTGGGGGGGAAAAAAAGCAATGGGGTTTGTTGTCTCCAAAGGACTTTCTCCTTTAAGATTAAAGCCTGTTATTACTTTGTCAAGACACACAATCTTGTAAAACACTGCTGGCAATACTCCACTTGTTACAAACAGATGTTTTTTTGTAATCTTGGTGAGGCCAAAGATTCTAATTAAAATTCCTTCCACTTTCACAGGATGATAAAAAAAAGTACTGTTATTAGGGATAAAGTGCAGCTAGATGTCATGCTTTTCCCTCACAAAAGCATTTTGAGTGGAAGATATGACAATAATCATGTAGAAACAAAGACTTTGGAAGATGTTTTGGAAATACTGATGAAAAGATACTGCAACGCAAACCATAAAATATCCACATTGACATGTTTCTCTCTTTGCAGTCCCTCTGATCATAGCTTTCTGTGTGTCCATTGCTGTGGGCCTGGTTTTGGGGGCTCTGGTTTACGTCATCTTGACCTGGATGTCCAGACGGAGAGCAGGCTCTGCCAGCATCACCCGCC
Source organism: Microchirus variegatus (assembly GCF_963457635.1). Classification (NCBI taxonomy): domain Eukaryota; kingdom Metazoa; phylum Chordata; class Actinopteri; order Pleuronectiformes; family Soleidae; genus Microchirus; species Microchirus variegatus. Next base: position 18,872,455 of record NC_139813.1, read on the forward strand.
GCCCACCTCGCCAATCACGCACCCCCTCGCGCAACCGCCCGGGCTTTAACCGCAACAGCAGCTACGACCGGCGCAGCAACAACAGTTTGATCAGCGCCGCCTTTAGCTTCCATCGCCAGACTTCCTCCCCAGATCACATTGACCCACTGGGGCACAAATCCAGCTTCAGGGCCTCCACTTTCCACCCTCTACTCCAGTGCAGCCAGATTGCAAGAGAGGCAGAGGAGGGAAGCCAGACCACGCTGCCTCGTACACCGACTCTCACCACAACGACTGGATCGGCCCACAGTGCAGCCCAGCCGACTGCCACCCCACCCAGACCTGAGTCATTTTGGGGGAACAATGGTCTGAGGGGTTTCCAGGCTACACAGACCCCACCTCCAGCTTACGAGAGCATTATTAGAGCTTATCAGGAAACACGCACCTAAGAAATGAGCGCAACATTATGACTCTGAATGAATGAGCCCGTAGTTGCAAATGGATTTACAACTGATAGTTAAATAAAGCTGTATTGATTTATAGGACCAGGTGGAGCTGCATGGAGACAACCACGGAAGTCAAAGTCAATCGCATGTCCTGCTTGTGAGAATGACAACAACAATCACATCTGTATGTCTTTAAGTTAGTTAATATATATATATATATATATGGTTTTGACAAAAGTATACATGTGATTCTTCATTAAATACTGACAAAATATTTAAAACACTACATTTGACCCTTTCTTCAATGTGACAATGACTGCTAATTCAAGGAAGGGAAAATTATCACTGCTAAAAAACCAGCAGTCTGTATTAAATGGGCATTGAGTCTTTATGTATGCTTGCACAAAATATTTTGTTTGTTTCAGATAATTTACATTCTGCTGACTGGGCATTCGTGACTATGCAAAAGATATGATTGTGTGAGTTTGAGTGTGTGTGTGTGTGTGTGTGTAATCCAAAGAAAAGTGAGTGTTTGTGTCACCCCGCAATTACTAAATTGTAGATGTGTCTCTGACATATCTATGAAACACTGAGTGGAGGCAGATTTAAACTCATTTGATGTTTTAACTGCTGCTTCACTCGTGTTTTACAGCATATGTGGGTGTTTGGGGTTGAAAGTAATTTAGGCCGTGTTTGCATGTTATAGTGTGCATTGAGAGAATGATTTGAGAAAGAGGGCACTGAGTTCAAGTAGTGTTTGTGCGTTATGTATGTTTGAATGGGATTTACTGAACTCATAAGTTAATGCAATAAAAACAAAACAAGAAACAACACATGACTATTGCGTGTTTCATACTGAGACTGAAGCATGTTTACTAGCACAAGCGAAACAACCACAGTGCCCTGAGGTCTGTACTAGGAAGCAAAATATCCAGGATATCTTTTTATTCTCTGCCTTCTGTTAGTCAGAGGAAGAATACAATAATAATGCTCAGCTGTTTACAGCGGGGAGAGGAGATGAGGTCAATCTGACTGGTACATTCATTTGTAATTATGTCCAATTATTGTCACAGTCCCCTCACGTTGTACAGAGCTGCAGTGACACAACAAAACGGTGCAAACAAAGCTGACAGGAATTCTGCTGCAAATCAAAGGGTTTCTGTTTGATTAAAACAAAGCTTTGTCATTATTTATTTACTTAATAAATGTAACTCTTTTTAGAGGTTCAGAATTGACACATGACATGTCTGGAACAACAAAATCCTTCAAATGACATGAAAATATACTCATTGTCCACATATACCATGGCAATTTAAGTGAACCACCTTCCTTACCTTGTAAATCCAGGATCAAGCCTGAAGTAACCTCACAGAGTTGGTTAGATGGTGGTTTTCTTACTTTTTCTCCTGTAATAATATGGATAATATTAAAACAACAATGGGAACATGATCTGGCAAAAAGCTTACCACCTGAATAAAGGGAAAATATAATACAAAATACAAACTAATGAGATGAAATTACCTGATGAACCATGGACACTTATCAAAGAATAAACTGTAATAAATATAATTTCGTGTAAGAATTGTTTAGAACAATGAAAGCAGAAACCCTCACAAAATAGTTTCCTGGCAAGCCATCAGAATTATGTAATTAAATCAGAAAACTCTGGCAACCTATCTCAGAGTTGTGTTTGTGTACTATTGTGTTTTGCTAGTCGTTTCTTTATGGTGTAATAAAAACATAAATTACAAAAACAGGAAGTACTTAACGTGTTCTCTCTGTGTTAAACTTTAACCTTGCTTGCATACATTTTATTTTTTTCAAATTATATGACATTCTCTTTTTTTCTATTATTAATGACTTACCTTTTTGCATGAGTGACGGCAAATGACGCCTTATTTATGCGACACATTGACGTTGTGTTTATGAACAGCAGCAGCCGCAGCAGCAGATAGAGAGTCGGTGGTGAGGAATAGTTCGGCCTGTGCTCGTTTTCAAACCGGTCATTTGGTCAAAAAGGTAAATATCGCTACTCAATTTTGACAGAAAGTCGCTGGAACGGGTTTGTTTGACAGCGACATGCTAGCTAAACATGTGTAGTGTGTCAGTGTCAAGTTAGCTTCGTGTTCAGCGTTATGTTTAAGTGATGAACAGTTCACAAAGGTTGGCTAACAGTAACATACGGTATCGAACAACCCGTCAGTCCGTTGAGTCAACTCGACACTGCTGGCTTCTCTATTTATTGCTAGTAAACGGAAGCTAAGCTAACTTTAGCAGGGGGTCAAGAGTTTGTTAGACGACTAGGTACAGCGTTAATTATGTGTCACGGTTAAATGGTGGCACTGTACGCATGTTAGTTCATTATAGACTTGAAGAGAAGTGTAACTGTTCATTCTCGTACTTTATATTATGTATCATTAACATGGGTTAAGCGGAAAAAGCAACGGACCAAACGATGTCGATATACAACTGTAAAATCAAGGTTGCCAGGTCTGACAAAACAACCTTCTCCAAAAAAAAGCTCAAACTCAAAATACACCACTGCCACAAATCCAGCAGCATTACTGTCGTTGCTGTCAATGTGTCGTAACATCTGTAAAGTTAACACCAAAAAGCACACATGTATTGTGCCTGCAATAAAAGCACCCTCCCTCTATAATGGGGTCTCAAACTTGTGGCCAACGGGCCATAAATGGCATTCCTGTCAATTTCCTGTGGCCCACCACTTAATATTAAGTTATAATTAGTTATTTCTATGTAACAATTAATTTTACACCATGCATACTTTTTTACTGCGAGTTGTATATTGTTCCATATCAACACAACAGAATATGGTGATATCATTTTCATATCGCTCATCCTTTAGACCTTAAAAATGTTTGAGCTTGAGACCCTTGCTCTATGACATGAACTTACTCATGTCATATGGATTTACTGCTGTGAGCCACAACAATACAGGTGGAAGTGATGAAAATTTCCAATGTCACTTCTATAGATCCTTAAGGATTGCTCACTTTCACTGTCCATGTCGTACATGCAAAACATCTCGACTCAACGTGCAAACAAAAATTGTAACCCACTGCAACTCTTCAAATCTAGGCTAATTCCATTGGGAAGCCACAGACCTGGCAACCTTGAAGTAATCCTAGTTTTCGAAAAAGGTGCTTGTTGGTGTGATGAACAAAAATGGGCCTAAACATTTTGCAGGTACACAAGCAGAGAATGTCTGCTGCAGCTCTACGTCTGATCCGCTGTCGGAGACTGAGCACAGCTGGGTCACCAGGAGTGAAGAAAGTGCTTCAGTGGAAACATTTAAGTGAGTTAAGGGACCTAAATTTGACAACTATCATGCCGATTGTCATCAGCAATCTAATCAACAGTAATTCTGAATACATGGACATAACATATATGCCTTGTTAACAGTTTCAAAAGTTTGTTTAATATATTTTTCTTTTGTGTTGAACTGCAGGGAAGGTTGCCAAAGTAACTGGCACAGTTCTTTTGGGGTAAGGCAAATATGCAATTGCAGATTTTAATCCTTGAATCCAAAACCAACCCATATCCGATCTGTATTGTTTGTGCTAAAGACTGTCATCTTTTATCTCTCTGCAGGGGCTGCATTTTTATAACATATGAGGTTGTAGCCTTGGACAAGGCTGTGACCATTGACACCAGTGCAATTTTCCAAGAGAAGTACAAGTCTTACATTTATCTAAGAGCCACTTCCTCAGATGAAAAGGAGAACCTTGCAGCAGGTAAGAAATGTCTGATTCTGAGTGTCTTGTTAAAAACACTTACTTGAAGTCTTTTTGGTTTAGATGTACTGTTTTTAGACATGGACTGTCATGCCCAGGTGCTCAGTGACATCTGCAATCATCACTTCCTGTGTTTCCTTCCTCTCCCTGCAACTGTCCTTCCTGTTTGAATATCTGGGTCAGTCTGTTGACTGATCTCACTTCTACTACTCAAAGTTCATTTGTTTAATGGAACAATCACCAAACAACATTAATATGCTGCGATACCAACAGAGAACAATGACATTAGTAATATATTTATTATTTATCTTGGTAGGATAAATTAAATCCTGATATTGTCATGGTAATTATTTTTCCACTGTGTGTATGTGTCAGGGCTTACATACAAGGCAAGGAGGGAACTTCACAAAGCAGCACGACGGTTCCTGGAATTATCCTCCAGGCTTTTGCTACATTCACTGGATGGTAAGCCTAAATGTACCTTTTTATATAAGTACACCATAAGACAGTGTTTCCTGATTTGAAGAGCGAAAGCTGCGATTATAGACACACAAAACACAAATTCTCAGAATGCTAGTTTCCCCCTTTTTACACAGTGAAAATGTAGACCAAAGGAAACACCTGGCTTGCACATCCTGTTTTTAAAAGTCAGTTTATGCATGTGTTTATTGTGCAGCCGTCATATACATGGCTGATTATTTTATGCTGCTTATATTAAGTCTATTACTGTTGCTTAAGCATTATATTCCAGTGCAACCTCTATTAAAATTGACCTTTGACCTGTAATTATAAACAGCTGCCAAACCGAGGACACAAGGTGTGTAACTGCTAAGCTGTAGCTAATCTGAAGGTGGTTCTGTAGTTCTTGATAGTCCTTGTAGGCAGTAGGAGTTTGAATCCAAGACTGTATAGTAAAGCTTAATCACCTTTCTTTTCTTGCTAAATGTTTAATAAGTTTGTCCTGTGTCTGAATGTTTCAGAGCACTTTACCCATGTAGATGCAGACCCACATGAGGTGGCGCTGTGGGTCCTGCTGAAGAGGACACAGTCTGCAAATAAAGCCGACAGACTACAGGCTATACAGGAGCTTGCAGCTAATCACCACTGGCATGGTAAATGAGCAAAAGCTGTTGCATAAGTGCACAATAAGTGAAAAAAGGAGGTTAATTATATCACTCACATGTCAATGTTGCAGACTACCAGTACCGCACAGCAGCACAGGTCATAGACCAGCGAACAGCAGTGGGTCTGGCCCGGGTCCCTCAGGTAGACCTGCGCTTCTTCCTGCCACCACCCATGCTGCCTGACCTGGAAGATGTATGTATCCCAGTAAACCTTTGTCTTCAGCTTTACCTCACACATGTTTTACATACGGTGGAAACTGAGATGTGTCATCAACATCTTCACAGGGTTTGTCACTAGAGGACGGACTGAGGCAGCTGCTGGCGTCTCTGCCTCAGTCTGAGGTGGACAAATGTGTTCAGTACTTCACTTCACTGGCCCTCAGGGAAAGCACTCAGTCCATGGCAGCACAACGGGTAATCACAACAGAAGGATGCATGTACACATAATCTGATATCAGAAATCTCATATATAGTGTGAAAACACCTGTGCTCTCTCTCATGTTGCAGGGCGGTCTTTGGTGTTTTGGTGGCAATGGACTCCCGTACACGCAGAGCCTCACCTCTGTCCCCTCAGAGAAGGTGGAGTCATTCTGTGTGCAGGCACTGGTACAGCACTCGAAGGTAATAATTGCATCTAAATTATTTGAATAGTACAAAAGGTAAAAATGTTGTTTAAAATGTGAGTGAATAACTGTACTGCACTTACTGAAAGTTGTGTTTTATTGTCTGCAGGTCCAGAGCCACTGTGACCACATAATTGCCAACGGGGGCCTACAGCTCCTCCAGAGGGTTTATCGGCTCCGTAGAGACTCCCTGAAGATTCAAAGGAACATCATTCGAATCATAGGAAACTTGGCTCTACATGAGAGCGCTCACCAGGCTATAGCCCAGTCTGGTAAGTCTAGAACCTGTCAGATTATTTAAGACATGGTTATGAGTAATGTTATACTTGGAATAAACATCTAAATCCTACTTTTAAATACTTAATATAAAATACATAACCACTAATAAATCCTTCTAACATCTTTGTATTTTTTTGTGTGACAACCAAAGAAGACACATTATTTTGTGTGTTTTTAGTTATAATTAAAAAAAGCTCGTGATTTTTCCACTTCTTTAAATGTGAATAGTTTCTGGTTTATTTGGTCCATATTTAATGGAAACCCCAATAAAACGGAATGACTGGTTTGTGGACAAAATAAGACATTTGAGGACATCAAAATGTTGAGGATTTGAGGAGAAAAATCAGATCAATTGATTAAAAAAATAATCATTAGTTGATACTCTTTGTTTTTTTATGTTATTACCACAGATATCTCATGGGTCAACCCAATTGATTCCTAAAATGTATCACAATTTGTATATTTACCTTTTTAATATCCATTCTGAATCATTTTAGGTTCAGCAGTTTTACATAGATTATAATGGCATAATTTTGTTGATATGTTTTCTTTACTCACCTACAGGCTGGGTGTCCGTCCTGGCAGAGATGATGCACTCTCCTCACGTCATGCAGGCGTCTCACGCAGCTCGCGCTCTGGCCAACCTGGACAGGGAGACTCTAAAAGAGAAATACCAAGACGGCGTCTACATCCTCCATCCACAAACACGTGGCAAGTAGGAAAAAAATAATTGGTTCAATTTTATTTCACCTTTTTAAAGCAACACCTCACTTTAATAGTGTTTCTTAATTTCCAGTGAGCCAATCAAAGCAGACGTGCTGTTCATCCATGGGATTCTAGGGGCAGCTTTTAAAACATGGCGGCAGAAGGACCGTAATACGTTAGATGAAGAGAAGGAGGCAGGCAGCTGGGACGACTATACAGAGTGCTGGCCAAAGGTAACGAATCACACAACTTCCTCTTAATTTGTTTGGAGGATGACAAGATTTCCATACAGTGTTTTCTTGTGGATTGATCTCTATGGCTGTTAGGGAGACTAAATGAAGTTGGGTTTACTTAAATGTGAGGCGTTGTGCATCTTCTCTCCTCTCTTCTTGGCAGTCTTGGTTGGCGGCTGACTGTCCAAATCTGAGAATACTATCTGTGGAGTACGATAGTCACCTCAGTGACTGGGTGGCCAAGTGTCCTGTTGAGAATCAGAGGTGAAGAATCCATAGTCTTATTGAAATGTCCACTGGTGTTTTATTTCACTGAAGAGAGACAATTCCAGCAAAGTACCAGACAACAAATTGGTGTCTTTTTCCTCTGCACTCGTGTCTTTAGGAAGTCTTTGGCCTACAGAAGTCAAGAGCTGCTAAAGAAATTAAAGTTGGCTGGGGTTGGAGAGAGGCCTGTGGTCTGGGTAGCCCACAGTATGGGAGGTATTTTATGAGTATTTTCCTTTCACAAGTATGCCAGATTTTCAGGGATGTCAGGGACTTGATCTTTGTTTGTATGTGGTGGATTTTAAAGGTTTGCCTGTGTCCTCTTGTATTTGTCTTTTCTTCAGGGTTACTGGTTAAGAAAATGCTTCTGGATGCCTCTGAGGACCCGGACATGCAAGGGCTGTTAAAAAACACCAAGGGCATCATGTTCTACAGTGTTCCTCACCGTGGTACCTCCATGGCGGAGTACTCTGTCAGTGTCAGATATCTCCTCTTTCCCTCTGTAGAAGTCAGAGAACTTTGTAAAGGTAAGTGAATAAAATCAATACCTGAGGGCTATGACTGTTTCTTAGACATCGTTCAACATCTTTTTGTTTGCTGTTGCCTGTGTGTGTTTTAAGACTCACCAGCACTGAGGGACCTGAATGAGAACTTCTTGAATATGGCCAAACGAAGGGAATTCAAGGTGCTGAGCTTTACAGAGACGCTGCCAACAAACGTCGGTCCCATGATCAAGATACTGGTGGTACCGTCACAGTCAGCAAGTATGAATACTCATGCACTTGAGGAATACGCATCTGTAAAAAGAGCACAGTTTGGACAGAAATCCAGGAACTAATCTGTGATGTATAGCTCTTGAATACTGTTGAGCAAACGGAGCATAAATATTGTAAGCACCTATATGTCTGTAATCTATAACTGCTCTAATTTGGTTTCAGATCTCGGCATCGGGGAGATCATCAAGGTGGATGTAGACCATCTCAACATCTGCAAGCCAGACAAGAAGGACTCGTTCCTGTACAAACGCAGCCTCCAGTTCATCCAGGAAGCACTGCACAGCTACATCAGCCACTGATTGGAACACATGAACACTGATAGAACCTGCTGTATACTTGAAACAGAGAAGAGCACTGTCACTCACCCAATATCCCCGAACCAAATAGAAACATAACTGCCTCTCGTTGTTCCACTTATGAAAACAAATTCATTTGATCGTAGTCAATTTTATTTCACACATTGAGTTTGTCAGCTGTAAAGATGTTTTGTTCTCCTACTCATTTTCCCAGAATAGTTTGTCTCACTAATTACTAATCAAAACATGTCTAACATTCATGAGTTTTTAAAAGTTTTAATGATATAAACTTATTTGTCACCCTATTAATTTTTTGGGGTGGCCCGTTTACATTTCAGTTCACCCGAAGTAGATTAAAGTGTGGTGCATAATGCTCAGACTTTATTTAAGATGCACATTCATGCCGTTTCCACATTACATTTTTGACTAGAGCAACCAGTGTATTTTTTTTGTAAATATATTTATATTTTTATCATAATTGCAGTATTATAGACACATCGTGTGCCAAACCATATTCCTCTCTGAGCCTTACTCGAAATGGACCTGTTGTGATAATAGTTTGCTTTTTTGTTTCGTTTTGTTTTTAAGGGACTAATCCTAATCTCCATGTGTGTGTTTGTGGGCCAAACTGCCACTGATGATGCAGATAAAGAATAAATCATGTCTACATACTGTGTCATACTACTGCTGTTTTGTCCTCTCAAAGCTGCTTAAAAAAATTACATTCCCCTAGGTTTAGACACTATCTCAAGCTGCAAAGACTAATCCGATAATTGTTAACAAAATCACTAACTATTTTGATAATCAAGTTATAATTTTGAGTGTTTTTGTTAATAATAATGAGAAGTGCACTGATCTCCACCTTCTTAAATGTGAATATTTGTATGTTGTACTTATCGGTTAAACAAGAAAATAATCAACATTCATTGATAATCAAAAAATCATTAGTTGCCGCCCTAAATATGAGGCAATATAAATATGTAAAACCTTGAAGCAGATATACTACAGCATATTTGATGTCATCTGTACCTAATAAAGTGGCTGGTAGGCGTATTAATCTCTCTTTGAAATCTAAATAGTATACAGATAATTAAACTGTTTATTCAAGTTATGCCAAGGGTAGAAAATTAGGAGTCCCCAAATGTTATTATTTTGTAGGGAGTTCTTGGTTGTAAAAATACATAAATCACAACAGTAGTTAACGTGTTAACAAGTATTCCAAAACGGTTATGTACTTTCGATTTCAAAATTAATGCATGCTACATCATTTATTATACATCATATTATATGACTGTGTCTTTTTGCCATACGCGGAACGTGCTGAAAAGAAGACTGTCCCTCGACACGTACCGTACATTATTCATCACAGTACATTCAGTTAGCAAGACACAGCAGAGCAACTCGTAGTGAAGCTCGTCCTTTTTTATATATATTTATTTACTTGAATGTAGCAAGGTATGTATGTTTGCTGGTTCTTTGTTCATTTAAGTATTTAAGTATTATCGTAGAATATATTAAAATGTCTCTAGAATTGCGCACTTGTAATGAGTAACGTTAGCGCTAACAAGCTAATCGCTAAATGTTTGAACGTTAGCATTGTTAACGTGGTAAGAAAATAGTCTCGGTGAAAATTGCCGAGCCCCGAATGTGGCTGACCTTTTTCCCACTCTTTTCCTTGTTTTGTCACTGGACTTCACTACGAACTTTAGCCTTTCCCTCTGCCTGTCAAACATGGTGAACGTACACAAAGGTGTCCTTGTTGAATGGTGAGTAAAAATGAAAATATGTGTCCACCTACTTCATGATAATGCTGGTGAGAATTAAGTGTGCGTATCTGTTAATATACGTTTTGTTTTCTCTACAGTGATCCTGCAATGAAACAGTTCCTGCTCTACCTGGATGAAACTATGGCCTTGGGGAAGAAGTTTGTCCTCAAAGATCTTGACGACACGCATCTCTTTATCCTGGCTGAAGTGGTTCAGACTCTCCAGGACAGAGTCGGCGAGCTAATGGACCAAAATTCATTCCCCGTCACGCAGAAATGACGACCTACTTCTATACTTGGACTCGGAACTGTTTAAGACATTATCAAATGAGCACTGCACTGTTTTAAATGCAGACAGAAATGTGGAAAATTACTTTTGTAAAACGAATGTGAAAAAACTAAGTAAATGCTTAAGTAAATTTACTTTGAGTCCATCGTGATTGAATACATTTTTAATTTTAACCTTAGTTAAGTCTATTTGTGGTGGTGCCATATATTAATTTTGCATCTGTAGAAATGGAAGGTAATTATTTTTTTACCCAATGGGTCAAGCATTTACGACCTAATCAACCGAACATACAGTAATTTGGGGTTAAATAATGCTAGATGAACCACAAGAAATTTCCTTTTTAGTGCGTAATTTATGGTGATTTTTTGTTGTTGTGGATATTCTTCCTGTTTGGTTTTCATGAAACCTAGTTGCTTAATAACTGTTTTTAAGCTATAAAATTCAGTTCTTACATTTTATGTGGGTGCTTCTTTGGGGTTTTAGTCTTACCCCAACCTGTTTGCAGCCATCTGTCTTGACATAAAATAAGACTCATTTGACAGTACAGTGGTTTAAATGTACAATGACGAAGACAATTAAAAGTTACACTCTATACCGCTTTAATGTAATTTACTTTCTATAGCCTTTTACAATAACCCACGGGTGGCCAAAAAGCATTACAGACGCAGCATTACAAACAGATGGCAAAAACAAATTCATCAACTATAAATCAAAAAATTAAAATACCAATTGAAAACACACAAAAAGTGGACTGAAAGAATGAAAACTGTCACCACACTACTGGGTATTAAAAGCCATTTTGAGTGTAAATTTGGATTAAAAATGCCCAGGTTCAGTGTTAATGTTCAATTATAAGCAATGTTGATAATGTAATGTTTGCATACACAATTCACTATGACAGGCATATTATCCATTACTACATGTTAAACTTTTAAAAGCTAAATCTCAAGAGACATCGTACTACACACAAATAACTACAACGTTTTACACCACGTGTAGAACACAAATATAGGCAAGAGCCATGTATGTGTCGCGAGAGACCAACACGTATACAGAAGTAATTATACTGTTAAGAATATTCCATTTACAATGAGAGGGGGTGCACCGTTCCTGGAGGTACTGCAATACCAGGTCGATGCGTGGAGTGGACGGAGCAAGCCCCTATTCCATCTCCCAGTTCCAAAAATCAATTTAATATATGGTCCCCGGGTAGGGGACGTATCAGATATTAAACTGATAAGAACAGATACTACACTTGATCTTAGCCAAAAGGCCGAGAAGCGATACTGAACACACGTTACCGATGAGAAGTCATTCTCCTACATATGACTCTCACTCACGGTGGTACCACACATTTATTTATTTTTATTAATATGAATATTATTACTATGATTATAAAATACAAAAAACCTACCAGTAAACACAGAAAGAGTTCAACAATTCACACTGGTTTAAACGTTAAATGACAGATATAGCAGAGTTCTGTTTGTGCTACGTCAGCTAATGACTCGATGCGCTACCAGCCAATAGGTGATGGCCATTTTTTAAAACGAATATTTTGGTTTTATTGGCATTTTGAACTATTTCTTACCCAATTGAATTGCATTATATGTATTATATCTTACTGTTTTTAATAACAGTGTCGTGTGTATTAGTGAAAATAACCCAATAACACGAGTTTACGTTACTGCAGACACATACTGTTGAAAATGTTTCCAAATCTACAGTGTGTCTCTGTCTCCCCCTAGTGACGCAGCAGTAAAACTACACTCAGTCAGCAAATTCAAGAAAACTTTTATTATTATCCTCAATTGCAGATATCTATATTGGACTGTATAATTCCGTTCTTACATTGTTGTGGGTGCTTCTTTGAGTTTTTTATTCTTACCCCAACCTGTGACACAATATCTAAACACTACTATGTGGAGAAACAGAGGTAATCATTTGGAGTCGATGTGATTGATCAGCGTTGTTTAAACTCATTTGACAGAACAGTGGTTTGAATGTAGTAGACGAGTGTTTAGATTTAAAAGCTACACTATATAGAGCTTTAAAGTTAAATTATAACACATAAGCAATATAAAGCAATTTTGATAATGTAATGTTTGGGGGCATCTAATAAAAGCCCTTCTCAGTGCAACTTTTTGATATGTTTTAACTTTCCTGAATTGGAAAATAGCCATCTTTAATGTTATGGGTATCAAGTGTGCTTTTTCTTTTAAATCACTGTCAATACTATGAAAAAATACATATTTAGTGTTTTAATTTTAAGATAACTGCAGTGTATTTTTAGACCAATCAAAAAGGTCATACCGGATACAGGATGTGACTCGTGTAAAAAAAACAAAAAAGTATTTATTTGATCCATTCGGTAAACTTAAACAATTCCATTTAATCAAACTCAAAATATAATAAAGCAAACAATAGCAACACGCAACAACTATACGCACACGCAGTTGCTCGCTTAACTATTAAGAATATTCCATTTACAATGAGAGGGGGGTGCACCGTTCCTGGAGGTACTGCAATACCAGGTCGATGCGTGGAGTGGACGGAGCAAGCCCCTATTCCATCTCCCAGTTCCAAAAATCAATTTAATATATGGTCCCCGGGTAGGGGACGTATCAGATATTAAACTGATAAGAACAGATACTACACTTGATCTTAGCCAAAAGGCCGAGAAGCGATACTGAACACACGTTACCGATGAGAAGTCATTCTCCTACATATGACTCTCACTCACGGTGGTACCACACATTTATTTATTTTTATTAATATGAATATTATTATTACATACAACAAACCTATCAGTAAACGAGGAGAGAGTTCAACAATTCACACTGGTTTAAACTTTAAATGACAGAAATAGTTCTGTTTGTGCTACGTCAGCTAATGCTATGACTCGATGCGCTACCAGCCAATAGGTGAAGGCCATTTTTTTTAAACGAATATTTTGTTTTTATTGGTATTTTGAACCATTTCTTACCCAATTGAATTGCATTATATGAATTATATATTACTGTTTTTAATAACAGTGTCGTGTGTATTAGTGAAAATAACCCAATAACACGAGTTTACGTTACTGCAGACACATACTGTTGGAAATGTTTCCAAATCTACAGTGTGTCTCTGTCTCCCCCTGGTGACGCAGCAGTAAAACTACACTCAGTCAGCAAATTCAAGAAAACTTTTATAATTATCCTCAATTGCAGATATCTATATTGGACTGTATAATTCCGTTCTTACATTGTTGTGGGTGCTTCTTTTAGTTTTTTAGTCTTACCCCAACCTGTGACACAATATCTAAACACTACTTTGCGGAGAAACAGAGGTAATCATTTGGAGTCGATGTGATTGATCAGCGTTGTTTAAACTCATTTGACAGACCAGTGATTTGAATGTAGTAGACGAGTGTTTATAATAATATAAATATAAATAATACACGGTCAATCTGACAGTTTAAACAGAACAGAAACGACATGTGTACTTGAGCGTTAGAACCGTGTCCCACGCGACACTAACGTGCACACGCAGTTACTAGCTGATGAGTAAGAATATTCCATTTACAATAAGAGGGGGGTGCACCGTTCCTGGAGGTACTGCAATACCAGGTCGATGCGTGGAGTGGACGGAGCAAGCCCCTATTCCATCTCCCAGTTCCAAAAATCAATTTAATATATGGTCCCCGGGTAGGGGACGTATCAGATATTAAACTGATAAGAACAGATACTACACTTGATCTTAGCCAAAAGGCCGAGAAGCGATGCTGAGCACATGTTACCGATGAGAAGTCATTCTCCTACATATGACTCTCACTCACGGTGGTACCACACATTTATTTTTTTAAATACAAAAAATATCTACCAGCAAACGCAGAAAGAGCAGTTTTGTGTTTTTGTGCAGTTTTTTATGACAACTGCAACAATTCACACTGGTTTAAACGTTAAACGACAGAGAAAGCAGAGTTCTGTTGGTGCTACGTCAGCTAATGCTATGACTCGATGCGCTGCCAGCCAATGGCTGATGGGCATTTTTTTAAACGAATATTTTGGCTTTATTGGCATTTTTAACTATTCCTTAACCACTTGCTTTACATTAGATGTATTTTGTCTTACTGTTTTTTATAGCAGTGCCGTGTGTATTGGTGAAAATAACCCGATAACACGAGTTTACGTTTAGAAGCTAAAATATTTTCACATCTACAGTGTGTCTCTGTCTCCCCCTTGCGACACACCAGTATAACTGCACTCAGCCTGGGAGTTCAAGACAACTTTTATCCTCAATTGCAGATATTCTCATTTTGAGGTCTTGAATTGCGTTTCAGATAGTCAGAATACCATTGTAGTCTGGAACTGGGATTATATGTCTACAACTATATGTGTTTATTTGTATATATCTATAATGACAAACCTTATACACATGAATAACTAAAGTAGTTTGAATTTCACTGGTAAAAACTGAATTACGAACATATGTGACGTCATTTTGACAAGTAAAAATGAATTGCGGATATGTGTAACTATAGTTTTAACTAGTCAAAAGGACGTCACATTCATCTACAACTATATTCCATACTAGTTCCAATAAAATTACCACGAGTCAAAATGGCGTCACAGATTTATGCAATGCGAGTGGCACTGTTGTCCAGCAGGGGGCGCTTACTACATTTCTGACGAGATTATATAAGATTTATTCGGCGGAAAGTGGAACATAAATCGAACAAATCTTTATTACCAGAATATATATGCATGTATGTTATTCTGTGTTAAAACTTAACTATACATGGATAAAAGTTACATTTTTCTAAAATAATGTTTACCCTAATTTATTCACATTAAGACATTAAGGAACTCGGCACTGTGGAAGAGTCCATTTGGCTGCAGCTGCATGCTCAATTACACGGTTTGCAAACCTTCCTCACAAACTCTGTCAGGTTGTAAGCTAACGCTACAGCAGTGCGACACGAGCAGCCAAACGTTTGAATTAGCCACATTAGTCTACGGTTTTACTACGTCTTATCTTGAAATACAACATTTTAATTTAGTCTATTAAAAAAAAACATACCTGTAAACGCAGCGCTCCACTCTCTCCAAAACGTCAATCACAGTAAACTTTACTTCGCCACTTCTTCCAGGCCGATGATTGGCTAGAGTTTATATCAGTGAACCAATCCGATGCGGGCTGGAGATAATGCTGCGCACACACGCGTACGTGGTTGCAATTTCATTTGTTAAAGTTTGTAAGTAGTTTTTTCATCAACCAAATGTTTTTAGAAGAAATCTCAAGATTTACACTTTAGCTTAAAATTTGTCTCAACCACTGTTTATAAAGCTACTTTTTAAGCTCATTTTAAGCTACTTGTTTTGTCTCTTATTATCTATTTTGTAACAATTGTTGAGAAAAGTGCTATACAAATCACGTTTAGTATTATTTGTGTAACTATTATTTGTTGCTAAAGTGCAATAGATGTTTTCTTCCCCTTCACTCTGGCCTTCAAAACAAGAGCCCTAATTCTGGCCACAACAACTTCCTGTCAAAACCCCTTGCTCTATTTGTCATGTGCTTGAATCATATTAAAAACAAGTAACAAACAACGTTGTTGGAATGTTATTCATTAGGCACATTTCAGTCTCTTGTTTTCCTACGTACATACACGAGACAAAACTTTATTGAAATTTTAATTTTGAAGGAATATGACCGGAAGTTTTGTTTGCGGACTACCTGGAGTCACTTGACGCTTCCGGCAGCGATAACACCATGGACGAGTATCAAACAGAAGAGGAGGTATAAGCTTTATATTTTTAACTGTTCATCGTGTATATTTACGACAAATGTGAATGTTTGAATGTCGTCTCTGTCGCTGTGGAACGGTTTGACGTTAGCAGCTGCTCGGCTAATCTGCTAGCTTAAAGTGCTCTGTTTTGTTCTTCGCCCACAGACTGCGTTCATCGTTGAAGATGTGAGCAAAGTAATTAAAGAGGTAAAATGACATGCTGTGGGGTTTTTTCATTGTTGTAATATGTTGTCATATTTGTCTGCTCAGTGATACTCTTTAGCTACCAACTTTTGTGTTTAGCGACTGTCGGTTGCTAAGGAACGCAGATGGTTGCTAGGCAGCACCGAAACCCCCCACGTTGACTGTATTTTAATTCTGTAGTTTGCTGGTTAAGTTATATTTTATGACACATAATGTTGTGTATTTATATCATGTATTGACACGTATCACAGTAGATATTATTTACCATAGAGTGTCTGATTGTTATCTACTGTATTTTATGGCTAACCCTCATGTGGAGGATGAAGTGCTAGAAAATGAATGGATGAATGAATAAAGAGAATGATCTTGTGGGTGTAGATCTGTTCTTAATTCCAGTTTGTTGTGTCTGTAGTCAGTAGAAGCCGCCATAGGAGGAAGTACTTACCAACACAGCAGAGTAAACCAGTGGTCCACATCTGTGGTGGAGCAGTGCCTCAGTCAACTCAGCAAAATGGGAAAGCCTTTCAAATATATTGGTATATATATATTGGTTTCCTCCTGTCAGAAATAAAATATTTGCAAAAAAGAGTTGGTGTTAAAAATAAATGTTTTTGTTTTCCCCCCAGTAACCTGCATCATCATGCAGAAAAATGGTGCTGGTCTGCAAACAGCCAGTGCCTGCTTCTGGGACAACACTACTGATGGTAAGGTCAAACACTCCTACGTACATCCTCTGAATAATTAAATACACTGTACAAGATTTGTGTCTAACAGTTTGTTACATTTCTACAAATGGAAAAATAATATTTGGCAGCAAATACTTTTTGGTTTGTCTCTTGAAGTGTCACAAACTGGTAGCATTAAATGCGAAGGTGATGCTGCCACTAACTCAGTGTTTATTTCATTAAACAGGGAGCTGTGCAGTGAGATGGGAGAACAAGTCCATGTACTGTATCGTCAGTGTTTTTGGCCTCGCCATTTGAACCCACTGCTGTTCCAAGGAGATTGTATTCATGGTTGCATTTGTCTTTTTGAGAGCAGTGTAACTCAAAAAGTGAAGGTTAGATTTTTATAAAACATTCCTCGGATGTAGGTTATGGTCCAAGAAGGAAATTATTAGATTTCAGTGGTGATCCAGATAAAGTAATATTTAACCTTGCATTATACAGGAGTTATTTTTTGTTTGTTTGGACATCTTCATTAATACTCTAATAGAAAACAAGTTGATTACTTATAAGCTTTGCATTCACTACACATATCATTACTGTATGTTCTTAATTGTGACTAAAGAAAATTGATTCAAACACTACGGGGTATATACTGACTTTATTGTATGTGAAATGACGGTGTGGCAAATGTACACATTTTCTCATAAAATAAGAAAAATCTAAAAAAAAATGTCAAATAACTCACAATAAGCTCATTTGACCACCTCAAATCAACGTTACTTTCACTTCGACAAATCAAACATGGACGCATTATGTCAAAGTATTTACACAATTTAAGACTGCAGCCCATTTATGCAAAGACAAGGCACCATCTCGATTTGAATCCACGTTGAGATTTTACAGACTGGCAACACAATTGTTTTTCGCCACTTGTATCCATAAGCTCCAGTTTTACTGAACAAAAGGAAATGGCAGCAAATGTCAAAGTTAGGACCCCAAAAAAATAGTCCTTAAATAGTCATGATTTACATAAGGCAATAACTATTTGGCTAATGGTATAAATACCGCATGTGCAGGGATAAGAAATGTTCACTTTCTAGATCAGTAGTACGTTAACACAACATCATTAGAAATCCATGCAAGTTAGACAAAATGTGTCCAAGTAATCACATAATACAGTATCAAATGTCACCACCTTGCAGTAAAATAAATACAGTTAAAGTCAAAGGAGTGCAATAACAAAGTAGCATTCAAGGGAAAGCTCTGGTAAGGAGTGGTGGTAATTCAGTGGCACTGTGTCCAGTTAAGGCTCTCTCTGTATTACATTTAAAACACATTGTCACGGCCAGCACTGCTATTATTTTATAACTCAGTTGGTCAGAGAACAGAGTGGAATGGCAAAAACAACACAGGATAAATTTAGAACGACAACAAAACGTAAAAAAAAATAGCTCAGAGAAATCCCGTAATGAAATTAACATGTTTCCTGATTATTTTTAACTAAGGACGGAAAGATAAAATAATCACATTAGTGACATTTTACATGTTTACATTGTTTCACAGAGCCATGTTTACATTACGTAAACACTTGTTTTTCAGTGAGATTGGAAGTATAAACAGGAGGAGGAGCTTCAACTTTCAGTGAAATTACAGTACATTCAGTAGACGTGGAACCTTTTTTTTAAAAAATAGATTTATGTACACTTGACAATATATCATTCCATAATACCAATCCAAATACTTAATGCTTATGTACACATACTGTACACAGGGATTGATTGTTTTCATGAAATCTCATGGTTTTCAACAGGAAATGGTGGAGAAAAAAAAGACGAGTGGGAGATTCAGTCACTGTCGCTCTCATCCTGGTACTTGGTCGTTGCTTTGATTGCGCGTCCGTTTTGCAAAGGCATGTCTTCATAATCGCTCCTTCACAAAGAGAAAACATCACAAGCTTTAACTTACGCTCATTTAAACATTCTCTGACTGCACACACACTAAAATTAGGACATTAATCATCACCGCTCTGACTTCAAGTACTCTTTTAATTAATTACAAAACACACAAGAATTTCAAGATCCGTCTAATACACTCACCCATATATTACTTCATCATCCGAGTCATTTAGCATGGAGAAAGCGGGATTATCCTTCAACTGGGAGTCTGCAGAATTGAACACAACCAGGTGCATTAATACAAAAGCTCATTATCTCCCCGAAGAATAGAGAATATATTGAGAATTGGCAGCGACTGCATTAGTTACCATAAAGGGCATTTTTGGAGGGGGAATACACAAACGCTAATGTGTACAGGTAAAAGTTGAGAAGGCCATAGAAGGATAGAAATTCAGCTGGTATGTCTGGAGTTAAGGAACAACAACTCTCTCATGTGTCATGTTGCATAGATACATATATATTTATACATATATATATATATAGAAAAGGATATAGTTTTGATAATGGGTGGAGAGTTCAGCCACAAAGTTGTTCTGGAGAGCCTTGGCACCAAACCTCAGATAGAGAATAACCATGCTGGAGGAGAAAAAAATCAATCAGATCAAAATCAAACTCTTCAAAGAGCTTAACATATTGTGCACATTTCCATTCAACAGACCTTATGATGAGCACCACAAATGTCAGCACGGTCAAAAACTTGAGCCGGAGATCTAAGGTTTGAAAACACACAGCAAATGAGGGTTAAAATGAGCAGTAGAAATGTACACATACAGAGAGGCGTGGTTTAGGTGTTGCTATACCCGAGTATGGCATGTTTTTGAGTTCAGAACAAGCTCTGACAATTAGGAAAATCAGGTAGAGGATGTAGAGGGACGCCACAACCAGGAAGAAGATCTTCATGCCCTGCAGAAATAACAATGGACACTATTTATTTGCAAGGACATAAACACAGTTGACATAATAAAAATACTGCTACTAAACTACGTTTTCCTCTTCATAACAATGATCCAACTGGTATCTTAGCATGTCTTTAAAAAGGCCAAAGTCTCACCTGAAAGTTCACGATATCCACTTTGTACTGATATGTAGGATCCTTGAGTTCGTTGACCCTGAAAAGTCAGACAAAAAGAGTAGATATTGTTTAGTCCTGAGCAGAGACTGTATATAAATATGGGCGTAGTCTGGTTTGAGAAGGGAACGCTTAAGGCTTGTGAACGTCCAGTTGTAAAAAACTTGAAAATGGGAGTTTGTTTTGAAACTAGAAGACTATATCCATTTTTATATAAAGTGTCTATAGTCCTGAGGTAATTCATAGTTGGGTAAAGATTGACCCACTGGCGAAGTCACACTTACGTTTGCCAAATACCCAGTGTAACCGCCGAGAGCCACATAAGACCTACGATTATCATCTTAGGCAGGTAGAACGTCAGGCACTTTCTCTCACCCTGAGGAAAACAACACAAACTGTAAAACAAAAAAATAAGACTCATAGATAAATTAGCAGAGAATCAATAATACTGGACTTACCTGAACTCTGATGCCATGGTAGACACAGAGCCAGAAGAGCAAGAGAGCACACAGGAACAGAGCCTGAAAGAAATCATCCAACGTCCCAGGGAACCAGCTGTTGACCAGGAACGACAGTGGGAAGAATGGATCTGAAAAGTAAAGTAAGCAACACAACAGACCATCAACATTCACGTCTTAAAATGTAAAATTTAAACTAAGACAGTGGAAATACAAGCTCCATAGGTAAAGGAACAATAATAAACGCACCGTTGTAGAGTAAAAGCAATGGGAGCAGGATAGACATCCATTTTTGCTCGATGCCCCAGTCCCTCATGGAAAACTTCCTCAGAGAATGAGCAAACAGACACTGGAAAACATGCAAAAAGACATTTATAAACAGTAGATTTCTCACACACACAGATGAAGAAGTCTTTTTGTAACCACCGCTCTTACCGTCACCATGAAGGTCAGCACCACAAAGACGAACCGGAACCAGATCTCTACTTGTGAGAAGGTGGGGTTATACGTTTTCCACTGAACAGGAAAGGAGGTAAACCAGAGAACAGGAAACTTAAATCCAGTACTAAAACAAATACAGACATTAGAGTTGCTTTTATGAAATGGAGAATAATCCTGTTGTTGGCATTTGTCACCTACCACAAACTTGACCTTGAGTTCAAACGTGATGTTTTCAAGGTCCTTGAAACTGACCACAACCTGATACTGGGTGTAGTTCAAATATCCCAGATGAAGCACAATAATCTCCTCACATTTCTGTCGAGAGACAAAAAAAAAAGATGTTCAGTTAACGGTCGAAGCACCTCCTCGTGATAACTGAATAGAGGTCGATTTATGAAATGGACTCATTTCCTGTTGTTCCTGTCTGTTTGTGCGTGTCTAATATTTAACTCACCGGAGTTTGTTTGTCTGTTTGTTAGTTAGCAAGATAACTTGAAAAGTCACTGACAGATTTGGATGAAATTTTCAGGAAATGTCCGCAATGTGACCAAGAACAAGTTTTTAAATTTTGGGAGTGATCCGTAGACACTATCGCTGGTTACAACACTCGCTGTCTGACACAGGCGCGCCGGCAGGGTGTATTTTGTAGGCACTGAGCTGCCTTGGTGGAGGTCTGAGTTCCCCGAGTGCTTTTCTAGTTTCTTAAGTTGGACGTCAGGATGTGTGCAACTATGTCCATTGGTTGTTTTCTCTTGTTTGATGTCCCTGCCTGCCTTCTGTCTGACCAAACAGGAGTCCTTTTCACATCCTGTGTTGCTACACATGCACTGTAATAAAAAAAGAATGATCCAATGGTGCACTAACTTTACACTCCCGCCCTGTTGTGTATGATAAATGATATTCCATGTACAAACAAAGCTGCGACTGTCGCTGCAGCCTGACTACATGATTAATTAACAACACAGCATAGACCGAGAGAGAGAGAGAGAGAGAGAAGGTTGAGTTGCTGATTGACACTCACATTCCCGCAGTGCAGCGTTCGGGATTTCTGGTGCACGTTGTTAATGTGCATCACGCTGGCGTCCTGCATCACTCCCTTCAGTTCCACGTTGATTTCGAAAGGCTGCTGAAAGTCTCCCACTGACACACGGAGAGCAACAGCAACAGTGAGCCATTATTAACGAGCCACAGATGTTTACAGCATAATCACAGATCAACAGTCTATGGCGCGTCGCACACGGAGACGCCCTCCTCATTAAACACAGTGAACAGCTGTCATCTGTCACTCAGTGTGGGTGCCTTACTATTGCTGTTTTCGGCCTGCATCACACAGGTGAGCCATAGCTGCTGGTTGTACGTGGTGAGAGGAGGAGAAACTAGAATGAAGGGCCCAGTCTGAAAGCATACAATTAATGGCATCGGCAAATATGTTAATCCTTCAATCAACGCCTGTCATTAAAAACACATTCCAGATGACCTCTTAGCCGTCGTCGCACGTAGCAACCAACACGTCATAAAGCCATGTGTGACCTTTGTGAACAATAACAACAATACTGCATACCCACAGAACGTTGACTCATAAATAAAAACCACTCTTATCATCAACAAAAAAAACACCAATCATTCAAACCAGCAGGTGTAGAAAACACAGTAACAGTACTGTACAACCTTGATTTACTCTATAGTGATTACAGAGCTTCCACTTCTTTTCTTCTATTGAAGTGTTATCTATAGAGCTTGTAATTGCATATATATACACAGTAATATAAAAATAAATAATCCACATATAATAATCCAATAATCTGCATATGAATTTGGACATGAAAACAGTCACAGTGTTGTATTACAATATGATGATACACCATAATATTTTTCACATGAAGCTAAAAAAAAAACCTCAAATGAGTGACAATAAATTAAAACCTACTTAGAAATGTCTTACCTTAACTGAGGCATTTTTGACCAGTAACTGATCACCACTATGCTCTTGCTCAGCAATGACCCTAGGACCTATTTAAAAAAAAAATAAAAATAGAAAGAACAGTGATATTTGTGTGTGCCACATACAAGTCTGAAATATAAACAAATGTAAAAAATACATATTCTGATACACACACAAAAAAAACACCAGCACAATAACAATGAAGAAATTTAAAAGCAAATGTCATGTCACACTGATTCAAGGGTGGTGAGGTTAGAGTGTTGGTGCATGTGAACTGAACATCTGGAAGTCATGAATAAACTGAAAGTCATGGTTAAGTAAAGTAATTAGAGCAGATGGACTTGTTTTACGGGATTATGGTGAACATCATTAATGTTTGCTGAACTATTAATGTTTGCTGAACTAATCAGACAGAAGTAGATGGTGTTCATGTGTTAAAGTGTTTATCAGTGCTTCATAAACAGCATGTTCTCCCTGTGTGTGTGTGTGTGTGGGGGGGGGGGGGGGGGGTGTGTGTGTGTGTGTGTATTTCTCCTCCTTAAGTCCAAAAACATGCAGATTTGAGGATTAAGTAAATTGGACACCCTAAACTAGGGGTGTCAAACTAATTTTCACTATGTAACTGTCATACAGAATAAATATAACTACATGTAACCAAATATAATGTAAACTAAAGGTAACTACTTCGTAACATATTGATAAATAACCTTCTGTATTTATTACTTATTTCACTCGTCGCATGATGCATGTGCAACGATACACTGGGATCTAGTGGCGGTTGACGCAACCGCCATGCATTGTGGGAAATGTAGCTTATGGTCAACACACGCCTTAAAGCAGCATAGACCTATTTTAAGACAGATTTTTAAGACCAATTAATCACTCGCGGGCCACGTAAAATGACGTGGCGGGCCACATCTGGCCCCCAAGCCTTGAGTTTGACACACATGCTCTAAACTGACTGAAGATGTGAGTTTAAGAGTAAATGTTTGTCTCTATACATTTGCCCTGTGCTGGACTGGCACCTGTCCAGGGTGTACCCCTGCCTTATGCCAGGTGGAATTGGCACCACGCTCACGTGGAGGATAAAGATGCATGGATGTTACGTTTGATAACAAAAAGTGGTGGCGGTGAGTCACGTGACAGGATGAATTATTAGAGTGTCAATGCAGTGCTGCATCAGTGATGTTTCTCAGACGTACCTGCGACCCCAACGAAGACTGTGAGGCCGAAGCAGACCAGGAACACCACGAAGACCAGGACAAAGTGTCTTTTGGACAGGGTGTAGAGCCGCATAGGAGCTAGTCTGTCACAAGGAGACATGCAATAAGTTTAACCCGCACTAGCTAAAAACCATGTTTACAGACAGAAAGCAGAAGAAATTAAAAATATATAGAAACAATAAAAAAAAGTCACCGTATGTCTTATTTTATAACGCGTTTACAGAGTGCAGGTGCGCGTATGTCAACACCGCTAGCTTCTATGCTACGTAACACAAGCAGTAACATATGTCAGGAGACGAGAGCACAGTGGATTTAAATCATATCCTCGCACGATTTAATCACTCAGTCACACATCTGCAGTGTCTCCTACAAACAATTCTCATACTCACTGCTCCATTTGTGCCCGTTTCAAGTGCCAGGAGCGAGAAAAGGCGTCAGAATCACTCCGCGAAAGCCACATCCGTGTTTGCGCGTCAGTCAGAAGTGCAACGTCATCGAATGGGGGCGGGGTCACGAGATCACGTGGAGACGGTGTGGCGGAAAGGGAACGCGCTTGTCTGGGGGCACGCGTCTGACGGGAACGCGCACTGATTGGGGAACTTCTGAGATGTGGATTCACTATTTTTATTGCCACAATGAAAGCCATGGCGTGTAAATATAAATATAACACGAGCGCTACCATTTTATTCTAAATTCTCTACAAAATAAACTAAACAGGGGGTGCATTTATTTATTTATTTATTTGCAGAACTGTTTATACAGCTGCTGAGATTTTCATTTTATTTAGCCAGGAAGTTTGTGAAATTAACTCTCATATGCAAGAAGACATCTAGATATAACACGGACACCACCATGTTATCCCAAATACTCTGCAAAATAAAACAAACCACTCTGGGTGCCTCTCTTGCCTCTTTATGAAGTGTGGATTCTGCTGCCACGAACAGGCTGGGTGAGAATAAATTTTGCGCACGCGCAGCAGGATTTAATACCATTTGAATGTCGACTTTTAATTTGTAATGAACTATTTAGGAGACATGGATTTATTCCAATTTAAGAGATACAATTCTCCATAGTAAACGTGGATTATGACGTTTCACGACAAAGTGACAAACACCAATGTGATCATCCTGAAAACACTTGTTGACTTTAATGCCACTGAAGGCCTCTCCTTCGATAAGATTGCGATATTGATCTAATATTAATATATTGATATACTGTTTATAGATGTATATATGTGTGTGTGTGCGTGTGCCTGAATCTATGAATTCTCCTGAGTCTTGCTCGTTTGTTTACCCGCATTTTCTCTGCTATTATTCGACAGTGTTTTATTTCCTGATGGCCGCGCTTGTTGACGTAAGAAATGTAAATTAATAATAAATAAAAGCGAGGAACCTTTGTCTTGCTTCTGCCATCATAACACAGAGTTGCGTCAATTTTGGATCCATTTTTTTTCATAATAATAATGATGATGATGATGATGATGAAGATGATGATGATTTGTGTTAGACCCACCTGTAAAAGCGGTCATCTCTGTACGGTGTCAGCTCCTCCTTCAGCTCGGTGTAGGCCTCCTGGATCCTCCTGCAGAAGTGCTTCAGCTCACTGTACAGAGGGTTCTCCAACACCGACGAGTAGTCGCTGTCCATGATCACACCGAGCTGAAAATGGCGACGGAGGAAACAACAAAAAAAAAACACACAGCCTCACGGCCTGTTTTTTTGTTTTACAAAAGGAGCAGCGCAATAACGACCGTGTGCTGTCACTCCGTGGACCTGAATGTGCAGTAGAAGCGGATTTGATTGTGTTTCCTTTCAAAGACAGACACACAGAGAGGGAGACAACACAAAGGGAGTTTAAATGGACGGGAAGCGCAGGGAGGTGGCGGCGGTCACGTGATCACAGTTCAGCACCACGGACAGAGGCAGAGCAGGGGCGTTTAAAGACACATCAGCCAGAGTCCTGATTGGGGTTCCACAGCAATAACAGGGATTTCATAATGATATTTATATCAAAGTGCTTTTTGGTATTTTTGTTAGTGCTTATACATACATTCTTGGCAAGATAGTGTATTTTTATTTGACCGTATTTCCAGCTTAGCTTCTTCAGTGAGGCTAAACTGCACTGTTGACAAAGTTAAGTGGCAAAAATGTGCCATTCCAACTGCAATTTTTGTCATGCAATTAATTGAAAACTTGTCATGTCTTGTCATTTGGCCATATTCGGCTTATAAACATGCTATTTCCAATAGATGACACTATAACAAGTATTGCTGCTAAGCATTGACATATCCCAGGCAGTAATAATTCACCACAATTTCTTTTCTTATTTTCTATTTCCATCTAAACACATGTTGGCATCATGACAGAAACCTGGCATTTAAAGGGTCACAATCGTAAAAAAAAAAAGAATTAGTATTTGGTATCAATAATTAGGTCAGACTTATTTTCAGCTCAGCTCCTGCAGTACAGCTAAAATACACAAATGCCAAAAGAATTACAAATGTAGCCGAGTAGTATACAGCTCTATTTTTTTATTTTTACTGATTAGCATGTTTTATAAAAAAAAAAAATATATCTATATAAACTCATAAAATTACCACCGTTTCAGACTGAGGAGTTTTGATATATTTATGAGAGACAGAGTATTTTTTTCTGAAACAATGAAGTTTTATTCAAAAGATGCTTGACATATACAATTATAAAATAATTTACATGGCATGCCTTACTATCCATTCACTATAAACGTTCAGTCACCAAACCAGACTCAGGTTTTTTTTTAATGTTTTTTTTAAAGTGTTTTTGTCATTTAAATCTACACCTACAAGTACAAAGCACATATCTTTTCTAAAGAGGAGCCAAATCCTACAATATCTACAACAGGTCATGTCATAAAATCACTTTAAAGTGAATCCTTAATCCGAGTCCATTCTGAACACGAACTCAGTGGCTTACACTTGTGAACCTATGTGAACGATGTGTGTGTGTGTGTAAGAAGCCATGACAACACACACGTCTGAAGAGCGGTTCAACACTGAAGGGATCGTAGACTGCACAGTTGAATACAGACACACCTTTGACTTGACAGTTACACTCTACACGACTAGTCTACCGGCTACACTAAACTGAGCACTTACTCATTCACATCTTTTTTTTTTTTTCATCCAAATGCAAACGTCACAAAACACAGAAAAATCTGACCCCTCCCGACTCCCTCAACCCCCCCACCGCCCTCGGCAACCCACAATCCAATCTCACAAACTGGGCTTCATTTGAAACAAACTTAGCAACACAAAGAAAACTCCACAATATACAGTATGAATAGATACTAGATCTCCTTTAGGAAATAATCTCATAAATAAAATATACAGACAGACCAGCAACTGAGATGCTGAGAAAAAAAAAAGGTATCAAATTATGGTCAAAAAAGATGACAAAAATTGTTTTTTTCCCCTCAAAGAAAATATTGCACAACTAACACAAAAGGGTGGATTTGCCTTTATGCCATGCTCATGTTGTTGTTTTTTTAAGGATCAGTAGAAATTCTTATGATCCATTTTTAAAACCCTCCTCTGACAAACATGCATCTCAGATCACACTAAAATATCTAATATCTCGTCAATTCAGAGAGCAAAGCAGAGCTGGTCCAAATTAAGTTTCTTTTATAGGACACGTCGAGTCAAACTGCCCCCGTTTTATCCAACTCTGAATTTTAGAAAATGTATATTTTGGCACATATTTGAGGTCGGTCTTATCACATAGACCTAAAGTTATTAAGCCTAAATATCACCGCTCCATTTTCTGACTTTGGCTTCCATCTTGAACAAATAAAGCCCATTGCAGTTATTTGCAAATGTGCCCACGCACCTGTCAACTGGCTAATAGGAACAGAAAATGAGCGTGACCGCCTTTAAAGAACAGAACAGAACAATTAACCAGCTTTTCAGATTTCAGTGTCAGCTTTCTCTATGAACAGATTTCAATAGCTTCATCCTTCATTGGAGTTTTGACTTCAAAGATTCAGTGACAATGGTTTCAGCTTAACGTCGTCTGTGGTTGTCGCCGTCCAGTTAAAAACAGCACTAACCCCCACACACGTCTGAACATACACTTAGAACACAGCAGAGACGGCTGTAAACAGACATCTGTCAGAGTCACCGCAGCCTCTACGACATTTACACATGGCTGATATGTATTTACATAACTTCTGTAAAGAGTATGAAATGGCATAGGTGAAATATACAAAAATATTTCCTGTACCTTGCTTAATGCTTACATGTTCAGTGTGGTCTTTCAGAGCAGGGACAGTCCCCTCCCAACGACATACTCACTTCACAGAAGTGACACCCGGTGACACACCACGTCATCCCAGAGGTTGAGTTATTCAATCTTATTTTGCGACCGTGTCACCATACACAGATTTTTTTTTTTTTTACTAAGCACAGCATATGTCAGTCAAAGCTATTCTGTACAACGCTCCAGAGCAATATTCATATTCAGTCTCCCAAATAAAGCAAGTAAGTTGAAGTCCATGTTGACAAGGGTATGAGGATTGTGTATCACAAACAAAGAAATTCATATCTGAATAGATAAACAACAAAATATACATATAAATTAATCCATGTAACAGAGAAACATTTTCTTCTTCCTTCAAAAGTCCAAGTAAAACCAAAAAAAAAACTGCAGTTCTCCACGGACACATTTACTCCTCGACAGTGACACACTCTTCACGACAGTGAGAAGTGTGAACTCTTAGTAGCTCCTACATGATGCATATATCTAAGCCTCAATACCAGCCTTAGATAGACTGAGCAAAAGGAATGGCAGAGAGAGTCCCTCCTACCCTCCACCATGTTTAGTCAATATGAACATCCTCAAAAGCAAAAGCAATAGAATAAAAAGTGGTAACTGTTTCACTGAAGGTTTGTACAGCAATGGATTTCAGTGCCCAGTAGTACCTGTGTGCTCTGGGGGAAAAAAACACAAAAAAAACATCTTTGATCTCCAGAGTGGTTTTCAAGTATTACTGCTGCCCCTGCACGTAACAATTTCTCTCTCAATCGACCGATCTGTTCTCTTGTCTCTAAGCTTCTTCTAGCTAAAGCAGCTTTTATTTGCATGGTAACCAAAGCTCGACTCTTTGGCTCTACATGCATCGCAAGGTGCCCGCGATTTCCAAAACAGAGGAAATCCGAGGGGCATCCTTGGCAAATGCAGCCACTGCTTATTGCACCAACTCTAGTGGCAGCATTGTGTAGTGCAGCATGATTGTGTCTCTCTCTTTGACCAGGGGCAGATTTCCTCGCCTCTCTCCAGAATCAAAGATCAGAGATTAATCTCAAATGAAACAACAACTGTGCCCCTTTCAACAGATTGCATTCAAAAAGGGGGTGTGTAGGGGTGGGACATCTCATTTGAGGCGTTGGGTGACATTGGCTAAAGCCACAGCAAAGGCCTGAACAGCAGAGAAGGGATATTGGAAGTCCAGGATGTAAGCGTTGCCATCGATCCTGCCAAACTGCATCACCTGTGTTAAAACACAATAACATCAGATTAGACTACATAGAACAATCACATATTTGTACAAATTAAATTAATTTCATTAAATCATGCAGGAATACTTAAAATTACTCTAGTTATGAATAGTTTGTTACACTATAAAAATGGTGCCCATGCTAAAGGTGTGTGGCCCAGTGCTTGTTTTAGTACAACACAAATGTCAATAACATTAAAGAATAAAAATTAAAGAAATTACATACAAAGTTAATGTGAAGATGCTTTACACGCATTGGGCAGTGCAAAGGACGCATAGCAACTGATGCAAACCTGAATTCCAATGATTTTACGATATCAGTTTAATATCAGTTGATTATATTTGTGAACAGTCATTTTAAATACTATCAGCTTTGTGTTTACTCCAGGTGAGAACACACACTCAAATCAAACACACACAATAACATGCAAGGTGTGTATTTAAAAACAACAACAGAAATCTGCCTTGAAACAGGTCTCCGGCTGCCCAGCATGCAGTTTGTCTCCACCGCCACTAGGTGGTAGTGAAAACCTGTTAACTTGTGGACAGAGCAGGACACAGTCCATGGCACTGAGCTTGCAGAGCTGGATGTGACCTGCATTATCTTGGGTGGAGCTAAAAAGCAAACTGTGGGATGTGGATGAAACTGAGACTCGTGGAAATGGCTTAGGTTCTGACCTAAAGCACCAAAATGTGTTGCGATGTGGTTGGCTAGATAAGGATCTAATAGCTTTATTGTTTTAGTGCCCAACCCAGTAATGCTTGTTTCAATAAGTGCACATGACATTCACTGAAGCTCTTACCTGTCGACCTTCCAGTTCGATCTGAAAGTTCTTGGCAGACTCCTGTGTGACGCGTCCACCAAAGTCCAGCTGGTAGACCTGCGTGGCTTCATTCCACAGTGGCTGCTTGTTGGCCATGACATACACAAACCCCTGGCTGCCTAGCCCTTTATCCTCCTTCTCGTTGGCTTTTCGACATTTGATCTCATCCAGTTCACAGGCAGCTCTGAGGTTCCTCTTACTCTTCCAGCCCTTCTTACTGCCCTGGCACTGATTGAGCAGCTCGTCCCCACTGATGAACAGCTCTGGCTCACTTTCTGAACTGTCCTGGAACTCACTGTTGGCAGTGGCCTTGCTCAACTTCTTCGTTTTCAGCTGCTGCTCTTTCTGTCCCTTCAGCTTCTTCTTGTCCCTTCCTCCCAGCCGTGGACTGGAGATGAGCGAGTTAAAATCACCCAGTGCTCTGCCCTCCTTCTTTGGCTTGCCCCCCTCAGCCAGCGGCGGTACGTTTGCCTCGTCGGCTCGACCGTCCCCCCGCTTGCGGTTCTTCTTGCTGTACTTCTCAGACCGCTGTGGCACAGGACTTTCAGTCAAGGAGAGCACTTCCTGAAAAGCTTCCCCAGCCTCTGCCATGGCCTCTTGTAATCCTCCATGGCTCTGCAGCTCTGCTGGTGGCGGTGGTGGTGGTAGAGGGGGTGGTGGTGGAGGAGGAGGTGGAGGGGGAGGAGGAGAGAGAGCATTTTTGTCTACTGTCATGTGGGAAGCTTTTGGTGGAAGTGGCACTGCAGGACTGGACATAGGGGGGCAAGAGTTATAGGTCCCCCAAGGAGTTTGAAGAGCAATCGGAGGAATGGGAAGCCCGGAACAAGCACTTCCTCCAGGATACATAGGTGGGAGGGGGCAGCAGGCCAGGTTTGCAAGATTAGCAGGATAACCTGGCGGTAAGACAAGGGTTGCATCCTGCTGTGAGAAGGACACAGGTGCCACCACCTCCTTTGGGGAGGAGCAGGGACGTGGCGAACCTGGGATGGGCTGGAGCTGAGCTCCTGAATAGGCAGTGACTGAAGGGTACTGGAGAGAGATTTGATAGCCTGCAGCTGCTGCTGCAGCTTGAAATGATGCAGCACTGGGGCTGGTGGGGGACTTTGGAGAAAGGACAAAAGGCAGTCTGGACACATCCAAGTGCTGGGTAGGGCTAAGAATAAGCGGGGGTGGTTTATGGGGTCCAGCGGGGCCAGAGGGATTCAGCGTTGCTGTCCGTTCCTGAGGAACCCACACTTCCTCTGTGGCAGCTGGGTCCCACTGATAGGGAGGTGGGCGTTTTACAACCAACCCTGATGCATCATTTCCTCCTAATGCCAAATGCCTCAGTGTCTGATTCAGTGTTTCATCCTCAGTAAAGGCAGAATTGATGTAATCTGTCCTATCTCTGCTGCTGCCTCCTCCTCCTGCTGCAGTCCCAGATCCTTCAAGAGAGCTCAGCAGGTTGTAAGAGGACTGGGAGGCCAGAGGAGTGGTGCTGTTGGAGTGAACTATAACTGTGCTGTGTGGTGCTCCACTCCTGGGAGGGAAATCTTGTCTGATGATAGTTCCTCCAGCAATTCCGTTAGCACTCCCTGGAGCAGTGCCGCCAACACTGGATCCACTGCTACACTGACTGCATGTGTATAAGGCTGTTGGAACTCTCTGCTGGAAAGAGGCTGCTAGTGCACTATTTTTGGCCTTAGGAGGCAGTGGTCTAGGTGGTTCCAGCATTTGGGAAACTTTGAGAGCAGCCTCTCGGCTGTTCCTCCTGAGAGTGGCGTGGATCAGACTGCTGTCAAGCCTCTGTCCGGGGCTCCTGCCAACAGTGTTCTGGTTGGCTGTGTCGGGGTATGGAGGAGGATCTCCACTGGGTATGGAGTAGCGTGGTGCATTGAGTCTGTTGAGAGTGGCAGAGGTGTAGGGCAGCTGGATCTTCTTATCGGATGAAGAGGAGGACGATGAAGAGGTGACCCTGAGAGTGGCAGAGCTGCCAGGTCCCTGGAGCGAGTACACATTCTGATTGCAGACAAGGCGTGTTCGAGGACGACAAACTTCCTCCACATTCCCACTGCTGTCAAATGTCGTTATCCTTTCGTAGCCTAGTGGTGTGTGGTACTGTGCTTGTTGCTGACCTGAAGAATAAAGTGGAAACTCTCCCTTCTTCAGACAAAGGTCACCAGGAGGAGGAGTCCCATTGGAGCCTCCTCCTGTTCCAGATGCAGCACTGGCAGCTGCAGAGGAAGCAGATGCTGAGGCGGCGGCGGCAGCAGCTGCTGCAGCAGCTACAGCAGCAGCTACCGTCCCAGGATAAGGGGGTGGAGGGTTCATCTTGCTGAGTTCCAAAGGTGCACTGAACACCACTGTATCACCTTCAGCCAACTGTGGAGTTGGCCTTGTGGCTTTGACTTTCAGTAGGTGCTCATGTTCACCGCCCACTGTTCTCTCAACCACTAAATCAGCAGGTGGAGGGGGGATCTGGATCTGCAGCGCCCCTGGCTGCAGCTGGTGTATGGTTGCACCAGAAGGCTGTCCTGGTGACATAGAGGGAACGGGGATTTGAATATGAAGCTGCTGCTGAAGTTGATGTTGAATCTGCTGCTGTTGCATCTGATGTTGCTGCTGCTGCATCTGATGTTGCTGCTGCTGCTGCTGCATCTGATGTTGCTGCTGCTGCGACTGTTGTTGATGGTGCATTTGTAGCTGTTGCTGCAGTTGCTGTTGAATTTGTTGTTGCTGCTGTTGCTGTATGTGCTGCTGAAGCTGCTGTTGATGTTGATGCTGCTGCTGCTGCATGTGTTGAAGCTGCTGAATGTGCTGTTGTAAGTGTTGGTGCTGGAGCATCTGCTGCTGCTGCTGTTGCAGTTGATGTTGCTGCTGCTGTTGGAGTTGCTGTTGCTGCTGTTGTAGTTGCTGTTGCTGCTGAAGCTGTTGTTGTAGGTGCTGTTGCTGCTGCTGCTGCTGAAGCTGCTGTTGATGATGCTGAAGTTGTTGCTGCTGCTGATGTTGCAGTTGTTGCTGCTGTTGCAGTTGTTGCTGCTGTTGCAGTTGTTGCTGCTGTTGCAGTTGCTGTTGATGATGAAGTTGTTGTTGCTGCTGCTGCTGCTGTTGATGATGATTTGGCTGTTGTTGTGACAGATGATGAGAGGGTGGAGGTCCCACCATTAAGCGACTCATTTCCAGACCCCCAAAGATGACTTGACCAGGACTAGAGTATCTTGTGGGAACTGAGTACTGGGCTGTCAGGATGGTGTCCTGACTTTGGTCCGACCCACCAGCAGCTGCACCAGCAGAGGTTACGGAGGGATTCGTTAGGACGTCGAGATGAACGTTTTGATTGGCCAACAATGACTGGACGAGACCAATGTTTTGAGCGGGGGACATGGCTTGGGCAGGACTGTGAATGGGAGCAATTGGGATGTTAACAGTGCAGGGAGGGTTGTCGTCGGCGCCACCAGCAGGGCCTGTGACAGGCAGGTCATCCTCATCCTCGCTGAAAACGTTGGGGCTGAAGACAGGTAGATTTATGTAGTCCATGGAGATCTTGCGCACCTCTGGTAGGTATATGGTCATTTGTCGAGGCTGCAGATGGAGGAGGCTTGTCTTATAGATGACTGAAGGGAGAAGGACATGGTATAATTAGCGAATGAAAAATATAAAGCAAATATTTTATTAATTCACTTATAAATGTCAAAGATAATGATGGATTACCTGCACCCAGATTGGTTGGCAAAAATGCAGCCAGCCCTACGATCTTGAACTTTGTTCCCCAAATATTGGATGTGACCTGAGCGAGGTAATTTTGCTGCAAACCAAACATAAATTGTCATTAATAAACCTCCCAGACAAACACTGGACTAAGACACTAATACAAAGCAATACAATTGGCTCAAGATCTGTTTTGTTTTTTTACCTGAGTGATGTCATCAAGAGGGAATTCCCTCCGTGTTAGACTGGGTGAACCAATCGAAGGTTTCCGTATGGGTAACCGCGGTGACCTGGAGATCTCCTGTGTAGCACGGGACAGTTTGGGCGATTTTCTGGGATCAATGTTGATCCTGTTGGTAAAGGGACAAACTAAGTCTCTACAGAGAAGGTAGCAAATAAAGAAAAAAAAAGTTTAGGCATGCAAAACGAAAAAAAATAAAACAAGAATATTTCAATAAAATGCATTATTGATGTAAACGGTTAATAAAGAAACAGAACAAAATATCTGCCTGACTCTACGTGTTTAATAGTGAGTAAACTTGCAGACATACTGTGTCACGTGGACTGTTCGTTATTGGATTTAAAACACATTAGAAAAAGAAAAGTATTAGTTTTATACGACATGCTGCAGGACACACAGGTCCTTCAGGGACATGTCTGCTTACCTGGGCAATTTGGGGGATTTGCTGCCCCGGGATATCTTTGGAGATTTCTTGCCAACCCAGTCGTCGCTCAGCTCGATGTCACTGGAGTCGGAGCAGTTGCAGCTGTCGATCATGGCAGATATCAGACTGTTGCCGTAGATCTCGTCTGAGGAGAGGAAACAGGATGATGGATGAAAAGAATAGTTACCTTTGAACAAATGGGTGGTGTTATTTGTCCTCTCATGTACAACCACACATCATGCAACGGTTTCAAAGGAACTAAATTGGTAATTCACAAAACAGGTTTTTGACCTTTTTTACTGTAGGAAACAGTTGCAGGAAGAATCCATCATTTTAACAAAACATGATGGCGCAGCAGATAAGTATTTAGTCCTACAGTTATTTATAATTCTTCTGTATTTCGTGATTCATACAGAGTTTGAGAAACACTGCTGTTCTAGATCAGGCCAGGGCTAATTTATTTGATGAACATTAAAGTGTGAATGGACTGGAACCATTTCATGGCTGGCTTCATTTATCACTGCGTTGGGAGTGAGCCGTTTGATTTATGAGGAACCCAGGGGCCATCAGAGCCTCCATTAAGCAGCTTTTAATTAACATGGGCCCAATCTGCCCTGTGTGACTAAAACATACTAACTCACTGAATGCCAGCTAAAAAAAACCCCCTCAAATGACTGGAAAGGCACTGGAGCAGCCAAATGTGTCTGAGAGGAATGCGTTTAGCATTTCAAATGTTGGGGGAATAAACAGAAGTGTAAACATGGCGGGATTAAATATCTACAGATCACACAAAGACGTAAATACAGATGTCAGATGTCTATTTCACCTGTTTTCCCATCAGACTTGGGGTCCATTATGACGAACTCAGGACGCAGTTTACTAATTCTTCTGCCCTTGAGGATAGGCACCAGACCTCCGAGGTACTCCAGGTACAGAGTGTAGCAGGGCCCCCCCACCTCAGGATTATCCTCCGTACGTTTCATGGTACAGTGCAGACGCTCGTTCCCAGATGTTGGATAGCTCACAAAATCGCGCATGTTGTTGGGATCTGGGATTGGGGGCTGGAAGAGAAAAGAGAAAAAATGTGTCTTGTGTAAAAAAAATTTTAATGGAGGATGTAAGTCATGTCATGTGTCACACTGATTTTTATTTTAGTTTTAATAACTCCACGGCTGTGCGTTACCTTGATGGTGGGGATGAAAGCAGCAGTGACATAAGAACAGAGGCGGGAAGGCATGGTGAGCTTGGCAACGTCTTTTTCCTCCTTCACCGCCGTAGCGATGCCCTGCTGGCAGAGGAGCTGCAGGATGGCAACGCGGTGCTCCACTCGCACGACGTAAAGTGCCGGGCCACACGCCAAGAACAGACGGGAGTCCCGGTGACCCCAGCACAGAGTCGTGATCGGGCGCTGCGGGATAATGAGGCAGATGCATCAGAGAGCGCACAACATCCTTTCATTAATGCCGAACATAAAAAAAGCTGGTGAATGTTGGTTTTTTTTTGACAGTTGATGCTTTGATCAAATATTAGGAAAAACAAGTCTTCTGCCATGTCTCTATCTACATAATGATGATAATATGTGGAGGCTTATAGTGGACTGCAAGACGGACCATAATCACAGTGTAAATTATAGTCTATTTTGATCTTCATCACAACCTGAAAGTTGGCCTTTTCACTCACAATCTAATAAACGAATTACTCATTTTTACGGAAGTGTAAGTAACTTAGTCACTTCTCTTAGTTACTTGACGTTACTTCATGTTCTGTAGTTTAAGTTTATAACACTTAACACGATAATATAACACCAGAAATAAGAAATCAGATGTGACACAAAGAGGGCTTTTAATCAGGTTTAGTGTGTTGAAAATAATCACCTGTATGCAGGATAGAAAGATAAGTTTATTTTGCACTGGAAGAAATGGATGGACTATATAAAACCTGGCAGGCCGGGATTTTGATTTTATTAGCTTTGGATAGTGGCAACAACCTCGTCTCAATCCCTGTGTGTTTTAATGTTATTGTATTTTGTTGTTTATAAACGTGATACTGAATGTCAAAAGAATCACCTGTGCTGGTGTGTCCAGTGTGTAGATGTGTTCACCCTGAACATTAAAGAACTTGACAATGGCGTTCCTGGTGGGGGGAGGACAGGAAGGGTCGGGGGAGGGGACAGTCCTCTCCATCCCTGCCACTGCTAGAAGGTCTCCCTGTGAGCACCACTGAACTACCACGTCTATAGCAGGGGACAAGGGAGGGGAAAAAAGCATTAACTCAGCAGCCAGTTTTGATAAAAGAAAACATGTGACAAGACAAACAATAAAAGGAGGAGAAAAAAAAGATTCACACACCTTTGAGATTGGTGTGGATGAGGGTGGGAGAGAGGTCATCGTAGTTGCTCATCAGGCTGATGTCACCAGAGGTGAAGCTGACTGTCAACAGTGGCTTCTGGCTGTGCACTGAGAAAGAGGCGAAAGGACAAACAGAGACATGTCAGAGACGTGTGGCACAAACACGACGAGGTGACAGACGAGCGATGTAAGCTGCATGTTGGTACACGCTTACTACGCAACGTGTCCCGCAATTTAACAGTTCTACAGTTTCTACTGGGAATCCTGAGGATTTTAGAAAACTGTGATGCCACTTCCCCTTCTATTTTGTAGGAGAAATAATTGGCAAATATACTGACAATAAAAGGAATTGTTAGTAGCAGCCATAAATGAGGCATCATACTGGTAACCTAGAGAGGATTGGGTGATCAATATTCATTTCCAGAGTGGGCCATAAAAACAGACTGAACGCGAGGAAGATTGTGCAAGCGCTTTATTGCTTGTGTGTGTGTTTGTTTGTGAGACTGTGCGCGTTTATTGTTGGTGTAGTCGAGGGTCGTTATGGGAGAGGCTAGGACGGGTCCGTGGCGTGGAAGCCGTGATTCATTTTCAGTGCGCCCTATTCACAAGAACGCACAACGGCACGACAACAACACGCTCAGCACATTTTCACTGCACTGCACACAAGTACCATTCTGGAGGTAAACTGCTATAAATAACACACCTTCAAGAAACCTTGAGTGTCCTTTCACACAGTCATGCAATGACCCAAATACTAACACAATTAAAACATCCACCCGCGTTCGACTCTCGGCTGTGTCCCTACTGTATTCAATTTACAGTGGGTGTTGCACCAAATCACATTTATAAAATCGCTGTCAATGGATTGCGTTATGCTGTGCTTTGTGCTGATGATAGGGCGTCATCATAGATCATGATGGAGAGAGAGATTTGGCGAGCAGAGGGAAAGGCAGCGTCTTGTCACGGTCAGGCTGGCGACTTGAGAGATAATTTCTATCAGGCCCCGATCAATTACTATTGACTGGATTAATTAGTGGGCTCGAGCGTAATCGATGTTCCAGCTTAGGCAAGCACTTTTTTAGCTTTACTACTTGGTCCATGAGAGAAACAAAAATACTCCAGGGGGATGAGGACACTTCCTCATCTGTTAAATGTGAATATTTAAAAACAACAACTGTGAACAGGAAAGACATTTCTTAAAGGGGTCAGATTATACCTTAAGGGACATGAAAGCCACAGAGGCTACTGGGAGTAGCAGCAGTTAGCAGTTAGCATTTGGAAAAGTGATCATTTGCACATTGCCGTTATATATAACATGTATCCACTGGACAGATAAATCCTCTGAGGCTGGAAGTTTGTGTAGAACTCTGTGCTGCAATGTGGAGCCAAGAATAGAACACTTCGCGGACTTCCAGTTTTCGGATACCGTTGCCCTTGCCAGCACTCTCGCGTGTTTAACAGACAAAGCAGAGCTCCGCTAGACAACAATTCCAGGAATTTAGCGCATTGTGACGTCCCAATGAGCACGGAAGTCAACATTGCGTGTTTTATCTCCTGTACTTAGACTGAGGAGGACCACAAAAACATGAGTGAGTCATCTTTTTTCACACTTTTCCTACTGATAAGGCCTCCAGAGACCCAAATATAAGGATTTAAATGATTAAAGAGTTGATTTTGCATAATATGTCCCCTTTAACAAGTGTATAAGGAGAAAGCAGAAGGTATTGTACGACCATCACTCG
Source organism: Microchirus variegatus (assembly GCF_963457635.1). Lineage (NCBI taxonomy): Eukaryota > Metazoa > Chordata > Actinopteri > Pleuronectiformes > Soleidae > Microchirus > Microchirus variegatus. Next base: position 18,911,520 of record NC_139813.1, read on the forward strand.
TCTATAATTTATTATCACAGTCAGATATCATTTGTCAGGAATTCAAATATACCCACATTTATTGTAAAACAAGTAAAATATACACATTCTAAAACTAAAAACAAATGGGAGAATAAATACTTTATTCTAAAATACTCTAAAAAGCTTTGGCGTCACACTCACCAGGGCTATATTAACGACACTGCAGGTAAGTTTATTTTAGTTTGGGGACTTTCTTTTTATGAGGGAAAAACTGCATGTTGGGGTCGAAAAATCTAACTGGGAGCAGCAAACCTTGTGGTGGGGAGAAGTCGTCAGAGTCAGTGTCGCTCTCGCTGCTATCCTCGACCAGAAAACTGGGGTAGTTCCAGGACATGCTGACGATGCCATCCGACTCGTGTAGCAGTATGTGGGCCAGCATGCGTCCGTGGCAGTCCATCACTATCACCTGTCCGTCTGCCGTGCCAAACAGCACCTGGAACAGAATCAGTGAGGAGGATTTAGGAAGAAGAAGAAAATGACAACAGACAGCCAGCAAAGGGAGCCAAGGGGATTGTATTTCACGGGGAAAACTACTGAAAGAGAAAGATATAAATGGGATGAAGATGACAGCATGAAAGCAAAAACTTTGCCCAGCAAAACCACGGTATATTCATGAAAGATAATGTCCACTGTCACTCACAGCTGATCTCCCCCAGGGCCTGTCACTACTATCAGAATGACAAGTCTCTGCACTATTAGTGGAAAATCAAGACATGCAACTTCTACATCTATTAGCATTAATAAGCTGGTATTAAAGAAATATACATCATATCCAGCAGATTTATATGTGATGTGTGAGAGAGTGTGTTACCTGTTGGTCATCCGGTGTCCAAATCCCACATGTGATCTGGCTTTCCAGGTTGATCTCCGAGGACCAGTGTCTCTGCCCACTCACCGATCCCACCAGGACAAAGCCGTCACGGTAGGAGATGAGAGCCTGGGTGCCATCGTGGGACCAGGTGAAGTCACTCACCTGGAGAAGACAAGACACAGCAGCAGTTAAAATTTGATTTGATGTTAAAGATAAGTTACAAGGTTTATTGACTCTGACTGTGGGTCCGACTCCGGGTCAAAGGCATGAAAAGGACTGCGGCGGGGAGTCGTGGCGAAGCTATTTTTAAACATTAATGAGTAGCAGTGCATCCACCGTTTCAGAGGGGGGAGCTGCGCTTCTGAGAGCTGACGTGCAAATTACGTCACTTCCAGGTATTGGCCAATCACAAAACAGTTGGGAAAGCCGTCGTTGGCTGGCCAATCACAACACAGTCTGTCTTCTGGGGGTGAGATTTCAGTCTGAAACAGCACGACCGACGAGAGTTTCAGTGAGGAGAGATTTCTATCGGCTCATTTACAGCAACTAGGAGGTTTTTGACCATAAAAACAAGTTAATGTATGCAAGTAGACCTCCATAACTATGTGCGATAGGACCACTCTATGGGAGCTTTAACAGAACTTAAATTAAATTAATGAGGTCTGGTTCAATTAAAATTATGACTGCTTCACATGTCTGTATAGATGTGAGTGTACATTGTGTGATATTGCACTATATTTAAAGAGTGAAGCGATTGTTTAGGCTTTCATCTATCAAGTAAACTGTTCACAAAAGACAAGGAGCTGTCAGGATGTGTCAGATTCAGCTAAGACGATGACAGTGATGATTGATCAATGAAGCAAACAACTCATACACTAAAAAAAAAAAAAGACTGAAATGTTTGTCAGTGAGTGATCGTATGATGTGCAAGAACAAAGAAACACTTTAACTTTCAGATTAATGTGGATACTCCATTTTATAAGTGGTCATACTTGTGTAATCACGACATCTTCCGTTTAAATATTTATTACTGCTGCTATGCATTACGGTTGTATGTTGTGCGTTTAATTATTTATATTCCCCCATTGCATTTTCATGAATAATTTAATAACAAGCACTTCTTTAAATGCTTATTATTGTGTTTGCACGGCATACATTACAACATATCGAAGGAAAAATGTCATTCTAATTATTGACGATTGCGTTTCATGTCACGTTTTTTTATATATATATATATAAAAACGTATCTTACCTGAGCTCCTCGGTCGTTGACCAGCTCCACGGACCAGCGACCCTCGTACTGGATCCAAACAAAGATCCCTCCATCTGTGTCACAGGTGGCCAGTTTCTGAAAGGGCTCATTCCACCGCACCAACACCACCTTACAGACACAAGAGTAAAAGAAGAAAATGGGTTTAAAGGAACGATTTGGGAAATACTTTGTGTCCTCGCAGCAGCTAATGTCTCTGTCCCTATCAGTTGGAGAGATGTGGACATTTGAAACCATATTTTGTTGTGTTGAATACAGCAAAGAGTTTAGTGTTTGCTTTTCCATACAACTGACAGTGTGAGGTGATCAACCAAAGTTACAATCCACAAAACATAACAAACAGATTTAATGTTCATGCAGTAGTGAAATAGACATTAGAAGGCGATAGTATTGAATAAGATATTAAACCTCTAATGGAAGGAATAAACCTTGTCGTGCTACATGAGAGCAAAATCCAAGATACCACATTTCAATTAGATAAATTTAGCATCAAACCAGATGGAAATAGAAAGTGCGTAAACCTCATTTTTGAAAATGTCACAAAGGAGGTGCTAATATCCTGAATATTAAACACAGTGCGATTCAATTATTCAATTTCCTGTCTTTCTGTAGCACAATTCCAAGTGTTCCTCTTGGTTCGACACTAGATTCTGGATATACTGAGCAGAATACACAAATGATGTAAATTATAGACAGAAGGACAAACATGAGCATCATGAACTAAAACACTACACTGTGCTGTGAAGAGTAAACTGTTTTATTTGTCCTGGGGTCACTGAGTAGACAGATGGATGTTCATTATCCTGAGGGATGAGCTACAGACGAAGGACAGTGGTGATTACCGGCATAAAACAATATAGATCATCATCAAACTGTTCATAACCCCTTTATATATCAGTGTCCCCACCATTGCAAACGCCGTCCAGAACACTCCTCGTCTCTTTCTGGCCCTCTGTAGCATGACTCAGCCTATTCCCAGGAGAATAATCTTAAGCAGGGAGCGGAGCACGTGGGCGGTGCACGCTCGAAACAACACAACACAGGGCAGGTTTTAGCGAGGTTTTACGCTCTCTGAGAACAAATCCAACAGATCAGTGGCTGAGAGGTGGATAAGCCAACGCAGTCTTGCTCTTTTTACCCAAACAGAATCCACCTTCATACCCACAACAGCAGCAAAGCAAAAAGCAAGGGCCAGTGGCACGGGTGACATTAACTCGCACATAAACAACCATTCCTTCAAATGTATACTCTATAGTTTCTGACACCAAATGGTTGCTAATTTAGTAAGAGAGTACAGTACTGCAAAACTGGGTTAGGGTTAGTTAGGTAAGAATATTTCACCTATACATGAGTTTATGTCTTTCAAATAAACTTTAAACAGAAAATTCAGGACATGGAAACATTTCTATGCAAAGACAGCCACAACGCATGCAACCAAAGACGTTTGCTCTGCTGTTTGCGTCGTGCATTGTCACGAAGAGGTCCAACTGACAAAAACATGTTTATATGACTATACCATGGCACAGTCACCGCTAACCTGGTTTATGTCCCTCAGGAAAAAGACACTCGTGAGCCAAATGTGAGTGTTTTCAAGCCACTCCCCATGGTATAAATACTAATGGGGCTCCATAGGTACATCTCGGCCAGACACCCGCAGGGAAAACGACACAGGACAACAACTAAGGTCTCTTAATGTGTCTATGTCATTCTGACCAAGCAAGAGTTATTATTTACAACCATTAAAGAAAGCCTGCCATCTATCATTCAGTCACATGACGCAGGAGAGTTCAGTGGGAGCGAAGGTGAAGTCACACAGACAATGACATTTTGATGCTGCATTTTATGTATCATATCATACAACATAAAACAGCTAAACTGCACAATTACAATCTCTAATAAAAAAAATAGGTGAAAACGGAAACAACTAAAGGCTGCGGGTTCACACACACACCTTTTGCCTGTGAGAACACTCACTCTGCATCCACATAAATGTGTGTGTGTAAATTTAGCTTAGTGTGGAGATTAGTGTGAGCTAGTCAGGCATCCCGCGAGGGAGACAGCTGAGCACCTCGCTGTGACGCAGCAATCTGGGAGATCAGACGTCACATGGAAACAGACAGGATAAGCGTGAGAAACCACAGGACAGCGAAGGGGGCCTAACAGCTCACGGGCAGAATCGGCACATGCACACGTGCGAAACACATGTAGTACAGATTGCATTAATTAACACGGTGCTGCAAGGTCAAACAAATGCACTGTGCACACAGTAGGTGCCAAGTACCCATATTGATTTGAAATAGAAAAAAAAAGTGAGCTGTCGGATGACGACAGCACAACTGTTTCCATGCAGGACTAATGGTGCTTTTCCATTATACAGTTCTAGCACTGCTCGACTCAACTCTACTCGGTTTATTTGCTTTTCCATTAGGGATAGAATCTAGTACCTGGTGAGCTGACACTGAAATGTAACATTGACAGACTGCCGGTCACTGATTAGTCAGAGAGGGCCGTCACTGTAAGAGTCATTAGTGTGACGTCCGACACATGAATCTAACCAAACAATGGCGAACTGTAGATCAGTATAAAAGACTTCAAGATCATGAAAACATGCATTAATCTCCAACATTTATCAAGGAAAGTATCAATAATATAAGTATTATAAGTATTTTTTCTTGTGTCCATTCCATCCCTACCAACACCTCAAATGAAGAGTAATTCCTGATTCCTATGATTCTGCTTTTTGGCCAGCACATGCCCAGCCATTGACAAAGTTCAGCCTGAGAAGTTGGCACTGTTCTTACTCCTGTGGTGCCAAGCTGTTGTCACTGCAGCTCCAGTTCTATTGCTGGGACTTTGGACACTGGGAGCTGAATTGACCACGGCAACTTTACTGGAAATTCCAAACTGAATCAGGAGACATCATTTGGGCTGAACTGGAGTCAGTGGATGTGAGGGGACACTGTGATGGTTGTGTGTCAACGCGGTGAACTCATGAGCTCATGGCAACATTGGCATCGTGCAGACATGACTCTCTTTTTTGCAAGGTTATGAAGGATCATTCAGGTTCTGGTGTGAAATGAGAAGCAAACCTCTATGAGAAAGACCTTTGGTGTTGTTCAATAACTGGTTCCTCATATTTTTTTTTGTAATCATTAAACAGTTATCAGATGGAGGAAAAAAGAAAATCAGCTAAATATACAGACCAAAAAATGAAATTATTGGCCATCAGCTGCCCTGATTTCTAAAAATCAGGATTGGCCACAAAAAACCATATTTGTCAACCTCTAATAATATACTATATACACATACATAAACATATATACATACATACATACACACACAAACATATATATACAGATGTTCATATACATGTATATATATGCATATATACATATACACATATACATTCGCCATATGGTAAATAAATGTCAAAACAAACATACACGTAACACCCAAAGTAAAATCTTGTCTGCAGTTAAAGTTGTACTTGGTACCTGTCACATGAATATGTTTCTGACCTGTCATCATTTACCAAAATGTCATTACAGTGGGTTAAGTTGAGACAAACTGACATGCAGGGAAACGTGTCAGCTTGTGCTTGGCACAAATACTGTGTCTGTCTGGAACTTAACGGCAAAAATAAAGAAGGACGCAGAGAGAGACATTGATAATTTGGACTAACAAAAATGCTTCTACCTGCAAAAAGCACAGTTTTAAAACAAAGTGAACCTAATGTGCATGTAGGTCTGCCTGATCTCACTGAAAAGAGAAACCACTGTACAGCCCAGGAGTATATCTTGCCATCAGAGAAGTACACCTGGATCTGAGAAGGCAGCCGAGCTCAAGTGTTATGCAACACGTCCTCTCCAAGGATGGATTAACACACTAAAGCCTTTTCCTCTAAGCACATTTGTGGTGTGACCATTTTGATGCGGCACACAGGTCATGTACTCTCCACACTCCTGAGCAGGGATTCTCGTGTCAAGAGGTCAGATCAGGAGAGAGGCACTGAACAAGAAGTAGACGCAAAAAAAACAAGAGGAGGAACAGAAGAGGAGGTGAATAGCTGTGGTGTAGAGGAAGCAATTAATTAGACAATATAACAAGACCAGGGAACAGAGATGGTGATGGATGCAGAGGTGAGTGATCGCCAGACTCAAACTTTCCTGCAGCAATACAGCGACGCTGCATTCTGCATGTCTTGCAATCTATTTTTATGTTTTTGCCAAGTCTAAACAAACAAATGAGTTGCATCTAGAAGTCATTCAGTATCTCCTTCCTCCTCCTTTCTACCCATTTATAAGAGGTACGCAGGTCCCACATCAGTGCTGGTTATTTATGAGGCGTTCTACACCAAGAGAAAGATTAAAACATACATGATTAAATGACTATTTCTCTCTTTTTATTTATTAAAGATGTTTACAGTTAAACGCTGTGCCATCATCGAGGCCCAGGGAACATTGTGAGAACAAATAAGTACTTAGATCAGCATGTAGGCCACCACTAAAAGTTCAAGCTGCACAGTGAAGTAGTAAACAAGAGCAGGTGCCTTGGGGTCGACTGGTCTCAGATGGATTGGGCTGAATCTGGACTCTAAGGAAAACTCAGTGAGAGGGAATCCACCCGTCAAACTCAGGGGAATGGTAGTGAGGCGTGCACGCATGCACGCTGCTTCAGAACCTTTGCATCCATCATTAGAAAATAGTTTTTTAGCCACACATTTAATGAACACATTGTAATGAGGACTTTGTCTTGGTGGATATTTTTAAACAACTGACGTCTCTCTCTCGAGACTGTCGCCCAGTGTTCTACTTTCTAGCAAGTCTAATTGTCCATTCCGTCTGCAAGCGACTACTACTTTCAGTGTTGTAGCAAGTACACAAAAGGAGCCAATGATGTGTCAGCAATAATGAGGATATCACACTGCACACGGGAGGACGTTGTGCATTTCTGCTGCAGGAAACTGTGCAGACAAATTGTTAAATGCCAAATGAACAGATATTTATTTTTAAAAATGTATGCTTTTGCCCCCTTTAAACTGTTTTATAATATTCAACATTAGCGTAGGATACCATTCAACACCAACACTGACACGTTCAATCAGCTTTTACGGTATTTTAAAGTCTTGTCAACTTGTGTAATTAATGAAAAATAAATCCAAACTTCTCAGTATCACCCTCGCAGTGTGTAGCACTAGTCTATATCCTTTGCTTCGGGGCTCGGGTACAAAAACAAAACCTGTTGTTTTGTACTTTCACAGACCTAAGCTGCACTGTGGCTCATTGTCGTAATTGAAGCATTTCATGAAATGCAATGAGCTTCAGGGACTGAAATATGGCACCAAATGATTAAACGTGAATCAGTACTTGGCGGCAGTGACATAACTCAGTCAGTACCATTGCTTTCCTTTACTTCATAAGAACTAAAGAGATTTGCAAATGCATAAGAACAGAGAAAAATGGATCTTTCCAACAGAAATACAAGTATTACTAGCTCTAGATATAGCACAGCTAATGACAAGATACTGACAGACAATTTTCCCAGAACCTGTGATGCGGCCAACATTTCGCTGTCAACGAAGTGACAGTTATTGTCAAGCCTGTCTCTGCTATTCAGCTATTATGGAGAATGAATGGACACCTAGTGACTGGCTGCTCACTCTGCTCAGCATCTCAACACAATGTACTGGAGAGGGGGGGGGGGGAGAACAACACTTGACTGTCAGAAGAGGCGTTTATTTATTCTGATGTACATCCCAAGGGGGGCTATTCTGCAGCATTAGAAGTACAGTCACATCAAGAGACACAAAACTCTCATCTATTTTCAATTTGTCAAACTGCGAAGCAAATGACAAGCGCGCTTCTAAAAGGTCAGTGGCTCTGTAAAAATAATAGCACAAAAAAAGTGTTGGGATGTTTCACTTTTTTACTTGTCTGGGTGATTTATTTTTATTCTAAAATGATAGTTGCACAAGAAAGCTGGTTTACACTGAATAATTACACAAAGGTGTAATACAGTGGAGGATACACATATCCTAACAATTCATCTATAGGTTTCATAGATTTACTTAAAATAATCTGTAACTTTGATAATAAAGTTGTCCTTTTTCAAAAAGAAATGTCAGACATCACTGGTTTTCCATTATTCCCTTGGATGCGTTGTTGTTGTTTTTTTAATGCTTGACATAATTGAAACCGAAAATATATGTATTTGTATGTATGTATATATGTGTGTATATGTATAAATGTATATACACACACACACATATATATATACAAATATATATATGCACACGTATACATACATATACACATTGTTGAAATATGTATATATATATATATATATATACATACATACATACATATACATATACACACACACACACACACACACACACACACATATATATAGATATATACACTGTCTGCGGCAGTTTTGGTTCATCTACAACATTACATATACATGTCACTGCACTGTATACCACTACATTGATGTGGAATATGATTAAATGCTATATACACTGACTTGACAGTGTAAACGCTTCATGTAAATAAGAGCATAGCATATTGTGAGAGTCACTATGAAAAAAAAGAGGTGAACAAAAGGAACAACACACCACACATACACATTACTCTCTTTGAAGGTGTTGCCCTGTAATTGTCTGCCACAAAGAGGAGCTGCCATAACAAGACAAACTGAGCCTCACCACAACATAAAGACACATTCATCCAAGCGCCAACATTTTTCTCTATCATGGGATAAACTAAACTGTAAATCAAACCACTTATCGCAGCAGGGGGCAGTGAATAAAGACCTCGACTCATTTCCCAACACATGTCTGACAGATTAAGATCTTTACTATGCTGCTATAATGATCCAGATACAAAAAGGCACATTCATTCAGATGCTATACTAACATTAAAAATGATCACAGGACACGCTGGGTCTATACATCAAAAGGGAAAAAATGGACAAACTCACAGATGCTGCTGTGAGTATTGATCTTGGCTGGAGCGGACGCCACAGGGATGAATTCATGTTGTGCGTCGCCTTCATTCACAACATGACGCACACAAGCAACGACAAGTTTTCAACCGCGGGCACCACCGACGTTCAACGGACAAGAATATTAGGGCACGGGCGTGCCGTTACTGCTGAGAGGGCAGCCTTCGAGGACAGCCTTCGAGGACAAAGGAGACTTAATTGTGTTAACATTATAACTTGATTAAAATCAGTGCTGCCGTCAAAGGGTCTGTTACAAAAGTCAGCAAACTCCTTTTTTGACAAATTGTTTCGTGAGATGGCTCGATCACATCAACAAACACGTTCTTTGACCGCCTAAAAGTACAAGTAACAGACTGAAAAATGGGGGACGATTTAGGTAATGGACCTGCTAAGAATCTAGTCGGTTGAATCAAATGTAGCGGCTCAGTATGAATATTCAATGACTCATTACTTTTTTTCCCATAGACCATAAAGCAATGGTAATGATTTGAATCTTATAGAGGACAGCCCTAATTAAAATTCTCTATACTAAGGTTAGGAGCATCCAAGGATGTACTTTGCCAATGCTGCATCTCTCCAGCGATGGCTGCGCTATAATTTCAACATGTGCTTTAGGGCGGATATAACCAACAGTGATAAACAACTGCATATAAATATTTGAGATCGTCTTGGCAGGTAAACAGGGGCACAGAAAAAAACAACAATAACTCAATATCAGGGCTACACACTGTTAAACAAACAGCTACTGTACACGGTTACACCAGCAGTTGTGTTGTGAAAATCCAGCCCAAAGCATTTGAATTTGAGACTGCATTATTTCTATTCTTTGAGAGCAACAATGCCAGCAGAAACTGTGCACTTGTTGCCTGTTCCGCTATCATATTCCTTAGAGACACCAAATTCATAGCAGAAATACACCTGTTGTCTCCTTCTAGACCAGAACAGCCCTGGTTCTAGTGGAGTTCCTGTAGATGACTAGTGGTTCTCTCGCCACGCCAACGTCTCAAAACCAAGATATTCTCGACTGTACTCAAGTCTCTGAGGCTGGTCATACTCCTGCAGGCCAAATACAGCCATAAAACAACCGACATAACAATAATAATAATTTAAAAAAGCCTCCTTGCAAGTAAGTTGACAATGTGTCAAACACATCAACATTGTTAAATCGGCTAAAGCTAATAATAAACAAGAAAGACAAAAGAGAAGCTGCTTCTGCTGCCAGCAGCAGGTCACCACAGTTCTTCCTTATAAAACATAATGTAATAACTTGACAGGAGTGACGACTAAATACCAGATGCTTTCAGGGTCATTTCCTTCGGTGTGGGACTGAACACCGGTAAACGGCTTTCTCTCCTCTGCACACTTGAACTAGTGTGGAAAATTATATGGAGGGAGTGAGCACAAAGATCTGTCATAACTTGACAGAATACGTTGGGGCAATCAATGTGATTTCCACCTCTGTGTGAAACCCCAAATTACATACTGGGTGGAAAAGTGATTTCTCAAGGCATTTTTTTTTGCTTTATATTAAATATAGAGTGGAAGTGGAGAGGAGATAATTATTTTAACTACTTGTGCAAGAGTAAGAGCAGACAGCAGTGAGGGACTTGTCACAGCTGCATTAAAGCGGTATGTCGTAATAGTATTTCCAACTGGTCCAATGTTCATAGCCAATGAGTGTAGCAGTTTGTGCTTTAATTCAATACCATAAAAATCTAAGAAAAAAGTAACATATCTCTCTACAAGAGGGGTCTCAAACTCAAATGACCTGGGGGCCAAAGCATAAATAATAGTGTAGGCCACTGCCATTCGTGGCTCGGGCCCTAACAAGTGTATTTATATATGTAATTGAATGTTGTATATGATACATTTAATAATGGGGTAATAATAAACAAATATTTTATTATTACTGTTATAATAAACATTGCTAGCAAACATATACTCTATCACCTCGCCTCAGCGACACACTGCGTTTAAAAGACGGTGAGGTTGTTTTTCATTATGAAAATCGATTGGGGGGCCGCCAGTTTGAGACCACAGCTCTACAAACGTGCTGAAGTGACCAGTCCAGTCACATAATTGTGGCATGGTTGTCAAACACTCAGATGTGGTCTCAGATGAATGTCAGCCATCCAAACTGTAAAAATATAACACATTACATACAGCAAACACCATGAATCATGTCTCTTAAATCACAATAAAAATTAGTAACTAATACACAAAGTTACGTGGGTAATTCCAGCCACATAAAAAGATTAGACTTGTGCAGGATTTAACTTCCTCTGCACTGTATATACACTAGAGCTAAAAGGAAATTTCAGTACTTGGACCAGATTCAAGTGGGCAGAATTAAATGACATTTCTGCTTCAGTCACTCTCTGTGGGGATTCATCCACTCACCCCCTCAGCTGCCTTATGGAACGCTGACATAGCACCTTTCTCCATCTGACCAAGAGAGCTATGCTCCTAAAAGAAATAACGCAACCTGTGTGTGTGTGTGTGTATAATGTCCACTCATGTGAGCACTGCCGTATAGTGAGAGTGAGAATATTCATTCATTTGATGGGTGACAGACCCGGACATTACGCTACTGACCTTTCGGAAAAAAACAAAATAAACAGCCTCGTAAAGTATTTAGTGTGACCTACTCCAACCCTGGATTTCCACCGGGCGCGTTACAGCAGCGGAATGTCTGCGACGCCGTCGCTGATCGCTTCCATTCTAATCAATGTGAGCATTTCCACTGGGCGCGCTGCGGCACATCTCAGCAGCGTCCCAGAAGTGGCTCGCCGCAGCACTATCGATAGGTAGCAGTTCTATTTTTGCTGTTGCCGTTGCTGAGTGGGGTCAAGCACAACCGAGCAGATCGCACCAGACAGCAAGTCCGACACAGACTCAAAGTAAAACACTTCTTACGTTGTTGAGGTACTATGGTAATGGGAAAGCGACGTGCCTGATATTCAAAACGAGTAGAGCACAGTCGAGCCAATTAGTGCTAGAACTTCAAAATAGAAAACCACCATTACTGTTAAACAGGGAGGGTGTTCTTTGTTGACCTCCGCCAAGTAGGTATGTTTTCGCCGTAGTTTGTTTTGTTTGTCTGTCTGTTAGCAACATAGCTCGAAAAGTCACGGACAGATTTGGACGACATTTTCAGGAAATGTCCGCAATGGGACCAGGAACAAGTGATTACATTTTGGGGCGTGATCCGTAGATGCTAGGCACTGAGCTGCCTTGGCGGAGGTCTGCGCTCTCTGAGTGCTTTTCTAATTCTGTTCTTTTACTCTACACAAACACTAATAAGTGACTAGGATGATGATCTGATGCATATTTTCACTTCTCTTACCTCACTGTTGTGCCCTCTGAGGTTGAAGTTCACCCTCTGTGGAGTGGGACGGTCCCTTCTACAGTGGCTGGACGTGAACGTGACCCCAACGACTCCTCGGCCATTCCCGGTGGCGAGCCAGCCTTCCTCGTAGTAACGCTTCCTGCACACCGGCTTCTCCTTCTCGCTCTTGGGCACCCGGCCCTTCCAGGACAGGCAAAGGATGTTGGAGTCGCTGCAGAGGACCGGGCCATGCTCCACGGAAGCAAACATCCCTGCAGCTCTCTACACCCCCCCGTGTATGAAAATAGTATCAGAGTGAGTTTTTGGGGGGTTCTTGGTGGAGGTCGGTACCGTTTATGAGCGCCTCTCCTCCACTAAGGTTACTGGTTCGATGTTGGATGTGAGACAGCAACAAAGGTGCATAGTACTGGCACCTTCCTTCAGCTGTCTCCTTAATTAACAGGTTGGATTAAAGGTGATCAGTGAAAACTTCTGTAAAAGCATAAATGTGGTTGCTGAATTTGGGGTCATATGTACCCAGATGGGATGTGTACACAACAAAAGGCACTCATTCAAGTCATTTTGATGCGTTTGCTTCGCTGTTGATGCTTAAGTGCATCAGATACTTCAAGGCAACAGATTGGAATGGCGTGCTTAATATTTACAATCCTGTACAGTAAAATCCAGACTAATGTCAGCTGATCGGCAACAACCATCCACAAACAAAGCTGGTTATCTCACACGATGGGCAACGCACACACACACACCATTCAACTTGTCCCAGTGCTTCCAGTTGACGAGAATCAAGTTTCTGTCCAGTTCAGCGTCTCATTTTCAACAGCTCTTCGTCCAAGATCCCAGCTGTGTGAGTGAGTGATAGAGAGGAGGAGGAACACGGTCTCCTCTCCATCAGCTTCCAACCAGCATTAGAGCCGCTCACCCCAGTAATGTCACCGCATCTTTTCAACCCACCTCGTGGATCCCATGGAGGACTGCTGGAAATACAAAAAAAATGAACGTCTTCATCACACATAAATGGAAAAAAACGTGTTCAGGTTGAGTCATTTAATAAAGGGAAAATGCACTCACCTGCTGCCTACACGCCTTCATTTACATATGAACGCGCTTGCCTAAAACCACTTTTCTTATCTTTACTTTAATCTCCCTGAACAACCACTTAATTTGACAACTCTCCTGTTCAGTGGATGGGTATTTAAATATTATCTAAATTCTGTTTTAGATAATACAGGCATATAGCATAACCAGACACTTAATTATGTATTCCTGTTGAACTGCTTGTTAATGCAAATATCGACTTTGCCAATCACATGACAGCAACTCAATGCATTTGGGGTTGTAGACATGGTCAAGACCACCTGCTGAACTACAAACTGAGCATCACAATGGGGAAGAACGGTGATTTAAGAGACATTAACATGGGATTATTGTTGGTGCCAGACGGGCTGGTCTAAATATTTTGGATACTGATGATCTACTGTCTCCAGAGCTTAAAGACAATGGACTGGAAAGGCAGATCCGTGGTTAAAAAATGCCTTGGTGATGTCAGAGGTCAGAAGAGAATGACTGAGATGTTTTAAATTATATATTTTTTTAAAAGACAACCATTTGTTACAACCAATAACTGCGAAATACCATCAGCAGATCACACCAGGTGCCACTCCCAACATGTTAAAATGCCCTGTACACCAAATAAAGAGGCCAGTGAGTGAAGAGAAGGTAAAGGAATAAGAGGGAGGCAGAAATTCAACATTATGGATGCCACCTGTCGTAAAAAGCAGCACACAAGAAGAAGAGAAGGGGGGGAGGAGAATGACATATCAAAGTGGCTAAAGGGTTAATTACATGAGCAGCTAAAGTGGGGAAACAGATGAGAGGTAAACAACAAGCCTGTGAGACGATGGATGGCAAAAATGTATGTAGGTAGTGAGCATTACGAAAGAAAATCTAATGAGGTGTGAAAGACAAGGCAGACAAAGCAGTGGGTTTAACGATAAAACACAACAATAGACAAGAAAATGTGTGTATTGTTTCAGTTGTCACATTGGTTTAAGATGCATGTTTACACAATATAACACAAAACACTATAATATGGTAGATTTAATCAAAGGAAAAGCAAGCGAGACGAGAGCAGCCACAGCTGAAGCCCGTGAAGTGATGCCCCCAAACAGACCATCACCGCGAGCCTCCTGCTAGCCACAGCTAGCTCGATCCTGGATGTTGGATCCACAGCCCCCGTGGGCTCCATGGATCGAAACATGCCAGTCGTGGGGATTATTATCCCTGCTTTGTTTCATCTTATCTGAGTGGGAGCGCCAAACTCACCCAGACGGTCGGGGGGGAGGCAGCTACCGTTGTCTGTCTGTGTTGTGTTGTCTCCACAAAGAGCAGCCAACGATAGCTATCCGGCTAACACACCAAGCTAGCTGCAGCTGAACCCGGACCAACATCAGCGGAGAGACTGGCTCCGTGTCCCCGCCGCCTGACAGCCGCCGCTAACAGGCTACGGCTAGCACGCTAAGCCCGGTGTTTATCCTGGTATTTTCATAATAATAGCATACATTGATACGTGACAACCATTGGTAGGTGGAGGGGAGGACGGAGTGGTGAAATAACACAAGACAAGACGTCAACTAAGGCGGAGAAACACCCACAGACAGTGGAGCTCTTACCATCATCTGCTGCTGCTGTTGTTGATGGTGGTGCCGCCGTTGCCGCTGCTGCTTCATCTGCCCGCAGACTGTTACTGCACTGGCAGGGCCCGACAGCCGAGTCACGTGACAGGCACGTGATTACACCCAATTAAATCATCACATCAGTCAGTGCAGTGTTTCAACTTTAAGCCAGGGGTAAACTCGATGCCCGCGGGCATTTACATGTTGACATGGATTCATTTTGCTTCATAAATGTGTTTTTATGTATATAATTATGTTTTTTGTTTAAAACATTTTTTTTTAAATAATGTGCAAATGTCATTGCTATAGCATGACGGAATATTATGTCGGTGTTTACCATTGATGATTAAGATTTAAATTATAATAATCACAGGTATTACCAGTGTTGTAACGAAGTACAAATACTTACTGTACTTAAGTACAAAAGTCACACATCAGAACTTATGACTAATGATTTTAATAATTTTAAAATAATAATTTTAAATTATGTTAATTTCTGTGTGATTAATGTTTTAAATTGTTGATTGTTGATTTTAAATGAGTTAGGGTTTTACCATCCATCCACTTCAACATGGGGTTAAGTGTCTTGCTCAAGGACACATATAGACTAGCAGAGCCAGGAATTGAACCCACAGTTGAAAGAGAACTCGCCCTACCACTGCGCTAACATGGCTCAATCCATACTCCTCACTTTACACTATAATACTTTTAATTCTAAAACTTAAGTACATATTATTAATATCCGAAAATTACTTAAGTACAGAAAATGTCATATATTTTACTTAAGTAATAAAATGAAAAAGTGACTTCAACTAATACCAGTAATTTTTTTTGTTAAGATACTCGTACTTCTACTCAAGTATCCCTTTTAAGTACTTTATATACAAGACTGGGTATTACAGGGACATCCTTTAGAGCACAGCATCACTTTCTATCACAGAGATGGACAGGTGTAGTACACCCTCCCGTCCCCACGAGTGCAGTATTGTGTCCACTACACAATCTCCTCACATCTCTCTCTCCTCGTGTCCTTCCGCCTCCAAAAACATGGCGGCCCCCAGTGCTCTCAGGCGAGAATTATTCTCTCTATCACGAATACTCACTGGAATTTCACATCTGGTAAAGTTACCTACACTTTTCTATGTTTTGCACAGTTCGCGCGTAATAACTACGAACCTCGCTATTGTTTATGTTGGAAAAATTGAACGTAGACTGTGAGTAAATGTCATCATCTGGTCACTGCGGCACGGTAGGTCACACAACAAATGTCATCTCTAAATGACCACTAATATAACTTCATGTATTTTCAGGGAACGAGACGCTGTTTAAGCCATACGAAATATAATGAAACCAGGTAGGTAACTGCATGTATTATATTTATATGAAATATAATGCTTAACAAATGTATTGGACAACAGATGCCCTAAATTAACAGCATTGGTAATGATTCAAAATCATTTTAGAGCAGGTGGAGAGTAAATCAGATAGGATTTCCCTGAGATGAAAAGAGCCCGCCTGACATTTTCACAGCAAGCGCTGAGGGATGTTTCTGTTTGGTTAATACACCAGTATGTGGAAGCTCTTTAACTGAAATTGTATTTTTAATGGTAAAATATAGTTATTATTCTTATCCAACAAAAATACTGTTTTACAAGTAAACAGGGAAAATTAGAAAGCACACTATTGTTTATTGATTAAGATGTCAAATTTGAGTTATTTACTTGCATTCCTGAACAGAAAAATGTGTCGTAGTGGTTGAATGAGTGACCCGGCTGACATTTGGGTATAAACAGGTTTTTGCAAGATTTCTAAAGTATTTATTTTCTTGTTTTTATGACAGTAGGTCTAATACATTTGTTAAGCACTGTACATGTAGTGCATTAATGACAGCAGTAAACACAAGCACAGTCATGTTTGTCAACATTTTTTCTGAATATTTATTTAATATTTATATACTTGTGCATATATCAATAATGAGATTGAGTATGATGCTTGTACACAAAAACATCTATGAGTATGTGTTACAGGTATGTCTGAACATTTCTCTCCCTGCTCTGTGTCTTCAGGTGCCATCTGCCCCTGAAAGCCAGCACTTCCTACTTCCACACAGCAACAGTGTTCAAATCAACACCTTCGTCGGTAAGTAAACTCACTCGGGCCGTTTTAAACAATTCTCACGTTGAAATATAATGAGGATAATTCCACTCATGCGCTCATCATGTGTGTTTTCCTTACAGATCACTGTCACAGAAGAGCCGGACACGCTGTTTCAGAAAGTGTCCATTCTGGTCAAATGTCACGACAAAGCCGTCTTGGACAGCTATGAGTTTTTTGCTACCATGGCAGCTAACGAGCTGGGCCTCACCATCAGCAAAGTGTAAGTCTGGACAGGGTTAATCTTAAGCACATAAGCTGTGGTAACTGAATACTAACCGTGTAACCTGATTAATCCTCTTATTTCTCTGCAACAGTTATGAACCTACCAGGGAAATAGAGCGATTCACGCTGCTGAAGTCGATACACATCTTCAAAAAACACAGGGTCCAGTATGAGATGAGGACACACTATCGCTGCATTGAGGTGAGTGGTTTCAGTCGTTGACATCAGCTCCTAGTCACTGTCCAAGCAGCCCGCTTTGCTGACTGCATTAATAATTGTAAATGTTCAGGCAAAACAAGCTCATGCAGTTTGTTTGGATTGAAATAAACTGTGAGAATAAATGTTAAAAAGTAGCTCTCGAGCCAATTTACATTTTATCATAGTTTCAGAAGAAAATATGTTGGAGACCCGTGCTGTACATGCTGTGCATGAAACTTGGTGTTTATAGTTTACTTATACTTCTCAGGGCTGCTCTGTGCATTTTAAATGTTTGTTTGTGCTGTTGTTTTTGTGTTTTATGAACTCCTATCCTCATAAGTACACTTTAATTGTCAAATAACTGCACATAGGCGAATGCTAGCCTTTAAAATTAACCTTATTCTGGCCACTTAAACCAAAAAGCTATTATGTAATCTTTACCACAGTATAGTATTACATAATTTATAATGTATTCCCTCCTGTGTTGCAGTTGTCTCATTTAACAGGTTGCACAACACAGGCGTACCTGGAATACGTCCAGAGGAACCTCCCTGAAGGTGTAGCCATGGAAGTGACAAAGGTGCAAAGCACTGCTCTTTTGCCAAATTCTAACAAGAGAGAGATTTTACTCAGCCTGTGGACCACAAATATATTAATTAATTCTTGTTGTGTTCATTTTGTCAGACTGCCATGGAGAAGTGTCCAGATCACATCCTTGAACCCATGTGGAAGGATCACCCCATTGACGACAAGGCCAGCCAGTGAATGCAGTGCGTTGTAGATGCTAACAGGATGTCTTTTCTCAGACATCAGTGAATACTGAATTTTGGGAGGACATGAACAAAAAAAAGCAATATAATTATACTCATGTCACAACCTCCCAAATTGCTCATCATAGTTGACACAAGTAGTGTCATTTACTGACTCAAAGTTGTGTTTTTGTCTTGTTCTGTGGTCAAACGAGTCAATGTGAAATCCGCTGTATGTTGTTTTTTTCCTAATAAATGCATTCAACTTCATAACAAGTTTAACTTTAATTTTGATCCATAAACTAGTCAAACACACACACTAGGACAATATGTCTTACTATGACATTGGACAGTGGTTCTTATTCTGTATTAATGTTTAATGTAGGACACAACACACTGCACACAATACTTGTTTTTGCGTTTATTTAATTATCATTCAAGAATTGAGACAAAACAATATCAACTGGATTCATTATTATCTTCATTAAACAGTCACAACAACACAGCATGTTCTTTCTGACTAGTGGCTCATCCTGTCTGACATAACAAAATTATTCAAAAATAATTATAGTATTCTTCTTTACTTTAGATTGTGGGGAATTGTTTATAAATGTAATGCAGCCATCATTATTTTCTACCTGTGCATGTCCTACTGGGACATGATTTTTTATGTTAAAAAGACGCTAGGTTTGCGTTGTGTGCAATTGCATTGACTGTTCCAAATTAAAAATACAGCTCTTTAGAAACTGACTTTTCATGCATATATCCCCACAAAGTCTCTTCAGTAAATAACCATAAAGGTGTATAGTCCGTCACACCGGTTTCACAGCATTTTTACGTAAAATAAACCCCAACTCTTTCCAAATCAAAGTTAAGAAATGTCTTACCTACTTGGGTATAACTTGGTAGTTCAATCACCTTCCACCCTAAAAGAGAAACTCCCCAAGCATCAGAGAAAGATGGGTTTAGGGATCAAGCCACAAGAGGAAGCTCACCTTTCCAAAAGAAGTGCCGGACCTCAGGTGTCACACCACCGTTCAAGGAGAGGAGACGTGGGCCTGTGGCGTCCTGGGGCCTGGGAGGTTAACTGTACTGTGTGCCCCCTTCAGGAGACAACAACAGTCAGTGTGTTACAATCAGCCAAAGGGAGAACAGGAGAAGGGACTGCAGAGTCTGAAGAGGCAGCGAAATGTGCTCAAAGTGCTGTAAAGATGGAAAAGGGCAGACAGAGGAGCGAGAGTGCAACATCTGTCTGTGGCTCATTTATGGAAAGGCCCTTTTGGCGTGTGCAGCATATGCGTGGCAAGTGCCGGGCGGTATATCATTGTACTTTTCATAATTTCAATGGCTTCACTTTATACAGTGGTATTTTTTATGCATGAGTGTGAGTGTATTGGTGTGTTCTTGGTGCTTTAACATGTACTTTCTGCTCTTGATAAATTGTTCTTTGCTTTGCTCCTTGTTACTTTTTCAGTTAAGCCCTTAGCATGTGGTGCAACAGTGAATGGGGTCCCCCTTTGAACAGTGTTTTGCTGCACCAAGTTCAGTTTTTCATATAACGGTCTTACGGTATACCAAAAAATTAATATCATAAAATAAATTAACCAGTATACCACCCAGCACTAGCATGACTCATTAAATAAAATGCTCATTCCTCCTGAAATTATATCACATCCTAGTTTGTGTATTTACTTCATTTCATTGCACTTAATTAATCTGGCCACATGTAAACTGTACGCTTAAACATATGCAATCTTAGTGTCCCCTTTGAAATCTATTTAAAATGACCGGTAATGTCATATAAAGACTAAGACAACATGTCGGTCCTTGGTCATATGAGAGTGCTTATCCTCTGCAGATGATGGCCTCCTTTTAGACATGCTACCACTGAATTTGGACTGTGAAACCATGTTCAGTCAGGCAGTTCAGTGCCTCCCAAGCATACATGAATGGTAACACACTTCGCAGAATAAATTAAATTAAATCTATTCTCTTTCAGCCCTCAGCAGGCCTACAGAAAGTATTCAGTCAGATCCAGTGGAGTTCATTAAGGGCTCTTGGGCCTCCACACTCATCCAAACAGCTCAATATACTGTAGTTACATGTATCTTTGCATTGATCTTTATGCTTATCTCATATAGTGTCCTTATGGATCAAATGTTGACTTTAAATTACAAAAACACTGTTACTGTGCCATTAAAAACAACATTATCTTTCAGATATTACAGATAATGACAACTCTCAGACTTGTTTGTGAACAAACAAAAAAGAGAAGCTGAGTTTATTTTTTTGTGTTTTATTTTTTTTCCTTCATGACTATGTCATGAATTGATAGTTCCCAAAACACATTCACAGTTTCACAAAAGTTATGTTAATTACAGTGAGTAAAGTATTGACATTTCAAAACACTCAACAGAGTAAGGACTAGTTTGTTATTCTTAACTAGAAGCAAATACTTTACTTTCATTTATAAAAGCTACTAGATATATATATTTCAGTATAATATTCATTTATAACGCCTGCTCCTTTTTGTCATTACACTTTAGACTGCAGGAGACAAACAAGAATGTTTCAAACAGCATTACTCACAACTTAAAAAGGAGCTGCACATTAACAATATAAAATTAAATACTCATGAATGTGTCACAAGTGGAATATTCTGTAATCACTTGAAAATATTGAAGTGTGGAACAATATTCGCTGCAATGCTTGGTGAGGTTGTAAAGCAGAACTACAGTATTTCCATGTAACATCAGGAAAAGGTTAGGGAGGTCCGAGTTGTACTAAACGAGCTTGAGGGCTGTTGTGCATTCTCTCATTAATCCCCCCCACCCATCACCTTTAAATAAACATTGTCACCCATTTTTATTCAATATTAAAAATGTGGCCATTTTCTTAAGGCTCACAGAGAAATCCACAATAAACAATAATTTCCCTCCCTTTGAGAACAAATTTTCTTACAGCTTTCTCTAACCATGTCATAAAGTTCCTACAGTATGAACAGTTATAGGTAACATAAGGTAAAAATGCCTTTACATTACATTCTGAGGCATTTTATCTGTCTGTGTATCTACTCTGCATTAATATCAATAACCACAATTGGCTACAGAGTATGTCATAAAGACACTCAGACTTTGTATAACACATAAATCAGGGGGCGTTTCATTCACTGCACCACTTTAGGCCCCGTTAACAAATACTTGGTTATTGTTTTTTTTTTTTATTATAGGGCAGGCTGTGTTAAAAGCGTCGGCCACCAGGGGGCCCTGGCCACCTCTGGCCTCTGCCAGGTGGGGGGTGAGGCGGAAGAGCGACTGGTCCATTGTGGTAGCTGTGTAAAAGGATAAAATCACACATTGGATTCTTGGCTTTAGGCCAATAGGGGTATACTCTGATAAGAGCAGCCATGTGAACGATCCCAGTCAGGGATGTCATCCCCTCTTTGAAAGGCAAAATACAGTGAAATGTCTTTTCTTGTTTCACACAGTGACATGCACTATTTAGTCAACTAAATTATCATCTATAACTCAACAACTGTTGTCATAAGACAATTTGGTAATTATTTGGCAGACTAACTGGGGAGCGATGTGATAATTAAAGTATAAGTATAGACTTTAAGTTATAATGAGGCTTAAGAGAAAAGGAACAGGAAAGACCCTTGCTCGCACTATACTGTATCCAATATATTCCTAGGTGCATTTTAAATCCAATTAGAAATGTTGACAGGTGTGCAAGCAACGTGTAGAGAATTGTGGCTCGCAAAGCCTTAAGCGTGATTTTAATATCCAAAGAGCTCTTACCCTCTCGGCCCATGGGGGTGGAAGTGGCGCGGCGGTCCAGGAGGTGGCATGCCACGTCCTCGGGGGTGATGTGGTGGACCTCTGAAAGCAGGATGACACGGAGGAGGTGGTGGAAGGGGTCGATGTCTACGCACATAACGAAAGACAATTTTTATCCACATTACTTTGTGCACTACCAAAAAACCTTAAACATAGACAAATGGGTTATGCTCTACATACGTTACTGTGTGTTCATGTAAGGCAGTTACCTGCTCATGGGTGGGAATGGGCCTCTGAGGTGCATGGGGGGCAGTGGGGGATGGGGTGGGGGAAGAGGAGGGCCCATACCCATATGTCCTCCCCGACCTCGATGACCTCTAAAGTCTGGGTAGGGATGCATCCGTCCCATTCCTCTGCAAGTGAAATGCACATAATTACCCTAGCAAGTAAGAGATAATGGTTTTAAATGGTACTTGAATACAGTGAACAAGAAGCATTTGAATTGGCTGTTTTTTGTTTGTTTGTTTTTTTTTTTACCTCCTGGGTGCAAATCCATTCATGGCTCCGTCCTTCCTTCCACCCCTCCCTGGTCCTGGTGGACCAAATCCCTTCATCATGCCTCGCCCACCACGCATGCCACCACGACTCATCCATCCCCCTCGACCACGACCTTTGAACCCTCTGCCCCTGCAAAGAGGATAAATGTGAAGCAAATATCATCACTATGCAACAACTCCCGTTAACCATATGAAAACAGTGATGGGGCAAAAGGACACATCCAGATTTCATTTGTTCATCACTTTTAGCACTCTTAAAGGATACGGAAGATTATCTGCTCTCTACATGCATGTTGAAGTGTAATGAAACCCCAAAACCACTTTTCCCAGGTGAAAACCAGTGAAAACAGGCATATGTTATTTGCTAATCTAGGCACAAATGTTTTCAGATTAGTGTAAAGTAAATTGAAATTATACATGCGATAAAGCGGCCTCCCCCTATGTTAAAAGCAGGAGCTGCTGCTCCATCACCTCTCTCTCTTTAGCTGCAGAAGAGGGGGTTTAGTTACCCTTAAAAATGCCTGTAAAGATAGTGTCAGGCTGCAGCACAGACCTGAATTTGTTGTCATTTACAGGTTTCTCCAATTCTTTCTTGGAAGGTTTTGAAGTTTCTGTTATCGTCTCTCCTGTGTCTCCATCCATCTGAAATGATTCAGGTCAACAATTACTGTGGCAAGCAATTTAGTGTTAGTGTTTGTTAAAAGGAACATTATTAGATCACTTACACACACACACACACACACACACACACACACACACACACACACACACACACACACACACAAATGTGAGTTAGAGTTATGATTTGCTTTTAAGCAGTTTTGTTCACTAATAGGGTAAACACTATGCATGTTGTATCTGTGATATTCATTCTAAAACACACTTATATGGACACTACACCTTTAAATATACATTTTAATGTGTTTTGGTGTATTTTCCAAGTAGTTTGATGGAAAGCAGACAATATAGCATCTAGTATTTGTACAATATTCTCATTTATATCATTAACAGGAAGCTCTACACACCTAAAGCCAGTTATTGTACATTTGTTTTGTGTTGAAATGCCATCGCTTTGGATGTATTTAATCACATGTATACGTGGCTAAGTTTGTACAGTAAATAAGTGCGCGAAGCGTCATGGAAACGGTTTATCCTCATCCGTAGAAGCGGTTGGAGGAAGCTGTGTGTGAGAGCTACGTGTCCCCGTTGTCACATTCACTTCAAATCTCTGATAATTCCACTTCACACCGTTTAACATTAGGGAGCTAATCCTGAGCACAGTTGGCTAACTTACACTGCAAGGCGATGGGGACGAGGCCCTGTCTAATTCCTGGAATTAGCATCGCAAAGCAGACCTCGTTTATACTATTTTGTGTCCAAAACAGCTTTTAACGCATTAACAGTTCCTAAATAATAAAAAATAAACAGACAAAATCAAACATAACAGCAAATATGCAGTTAAACGGCCGTTTTTTTAAATAAAGGGGGCGTTCCTGGGGTTTAAAAACGCTGGAGGATTAATCACTTACTTCACTTGGTGGTGCAGACGAGGTAGATTTGAATACTTTGTCTAATTCCTAACAAAATATATGTATTATAAATGTAGAAAATAAATGTAGAAAAGTCCCTACAGCTTCTGTCGCCCTTCCACGCTTTGAAATGGCGGCTGTTATGAGGAAAAGTAGATTTGGTCCAAACGCATCCCTGTGATTGAGATTTATGAGGGGGAAATGCAATATGTGAAAGTATCCGCCCACCTGGGAAAATACTGGTATCTGATTGGCTGCGTATTGCTATCATTCAAGCCTGTGTGAGGTATTCCGGCATTCTGATTGGATGAACGGACTGACGGGCCTCCCTAACTGTCAAATTACCACAAATACATTTATTGATGGTTTTCAAGTGGAAAAATGTGAATTTTGTAAATAATAATGGGTTAAATGAGTCTGATATGTCTTATACCTGAAATAAATGGGCAAACAATTGAATAGTTTGCTGGTCTTTCACAAAAGCATCAATTATTTAATAGCTTTACACAAAAACAAAACTTCAAAATATCAGAAAGCTACTTAATTTCTAATATATATTAAAATAATAGTCATGGAATTGGTTTATTATCACTCCCAAACACACACAAAAAAACAATAGTTTAAAAACACACGACAGACATTATTTGATATATTTAGTTTCATCAGTGCGGTTGTATTTCATACCCAACAACATATACATCTTAGTAAACAGCAAATTCGTTTCCAAACACTTACATCAACCAACAAAGGCACTCTCATATACAAAAACAACTAAGTGCCCGTTAAAAATATGTACATCACATGAAGGGCAAAGAGAAAAAAAAATATTACATGACATTTACTGATTAAGTTAGAATGTGGCACTTTTCATTGGAGAGTCCATCAAATGTCCAGAGATGAGGACAAAAACCTCGTGCGTAAAAGAGGTCCGTTACGCGTGGCCCAGGATGTCGGAAAGCTTGTTGATGTATTCGATGGTGTATTTGAGGGTCTGTATCTTGGTGAGGGGCTGGCCTCTTTTGCTGTAGTCCGGCGGCAGGTAGTCCCGGAGCTGGTGCAGAGCCTCAGCTAGACTCCTCATGCGCATCTTCTCCCTCTCGCTGGCCTTCATGCGTCTTTTGGTGGACATCTTGGGCTTGTTCTGCCTTTGCGCAGCCGGAGCTCCCCTGCGTCCTGTGAGACTAAAAGAGAAATCGTTGATCTCTTGATGCCCGCTGGAGTAGCACATCTCCGGCGAGGAACACATGGAGTCCACGGAGGTGGAGTCCGGTGAGGAGGACTGGAGCGCGTCCACATCTTCTCCAAACGCGCTGTCGTGGCTCGACCACTCGGTCAGTAGTTTAGCTGTGACGATGTCCAGGTCCATGTTAGAAACACCACGACACTTCCACGCGTGTTTTGCCAGCGAGGATAAGATCCAAGGTGGATGACAAGCTGATTCTGAGGCAGCATTTTGGCGAAAGCGTTTTTTTTATATGCGAGCAGCATCTCCGGAGGTTTATGGGTTCACAGCTCAGGCGGAAAAAAACAGCAGAGGCGAGTTCAAAGAGAACCTCAAGTGACAACCTTCACGAAGGACGTGGTTCGTTGTCACTGGGGTGTGAATAAGGCCAAATAGACGGATAATGTGATAGAAAGAAAAATAATTAGATTCCTGATGTGGGAAGTTGCTCTTTAAAGTCTGCTCGACGACAATTATCAGTTTGATGTGATCCGTCTAATGAAGGGAGTTTCACCTGAGATCTTCACACTTCTCTGATAAGTCAGGCCTGCGTGTGTCCTCAGTCTGCAAATCTGCAGCCACAACTCATTTCTAACCCATTTAAAAACAGTCTAGAACTGATGGATCCATAAAGAAACACAGTGCATCTGAGCAACAGTCACTATATTGTCTGTATATATGTATTTTTTTTTTTGCCATGAATTCATCTGAATTTGAATCTAATAGAAATTGAATCTGCACTTATTTAAATCTGGAGTGACGCTGAGTATTATGTCTCTCAACTCAACTGTATTTATTGAACACATTCAAAAAGACAAACAAGGTTGACCAAAGTGCTGTACAGAATAAAAATCAATAAAAAATACAAAACAATTTAAAAGACGATACAGATATCAAGTGTAAACTTACAAATTACATTGAATTATATGGACTAACTTACATTTCCAAGAATTGTTTTCAGGAAAATTTAGACCTAAAAGCCAGCAATGAGACAGAGTTGTTATTTGGGCAGCTGTCACCAAGCTCCTGCCAGACCTTTTCATGTCTGAAAAGGTGAGTAAGACCTCACTCATGATCAAGGGGAGCCACACTAGAGGGGTTGTAAAACCAATGGCTCAGTGTCATCTGCCTGTCAAAGAGCAGCGGGAGAAAAATAAGCACATGTGGCGCCATTAAATGACATGTAATACTACGTAGAAATGTGCCAATATGTAGACCGTTCACCTGTTAGAATCAGGGGGAGAGGAATTTGCAGTGGTAAATGCAAAGAAATGTCTTCATTTGAACAGTGTCATGGTTTCTGCATTGACCATGGATCCAGTCCACGTTAGTCCATCTAATGATACACCACTATAAAATCACATGTATCAGATTCTTCATATGAAAAAGGACTCTAATCATTAGTAGATTATTAATTAAATAGCTTAAAGGTCCAGTGTGTAACATTTAAAATTATCCATTGGCTGAAATTGAATACACTACCCAGTTTAAGTGTATGTAATGACTACGTGGTTATAGATCTCCTATTGTCCCTGAGATAAAAACAAAAACAAAAAAACAATTAAGACATTCACATACCACTTCAAACTTTTCCTTTTCACTTCAGGAACTTCAGTCTCAGTCTCTCTGCCAGCGGCAGTGGACTCTCACTACAAATGACTGAATCATCATCACTATCAAACACAGCAACGGGTGAAGCTGGTGCTGGAGAGATCACGTTTTCATCCGCAAGAACCGGCGCAACAATCTGGCATTTGCTTTCAGTCGGTACAGGTGCGTTTATCTCAACATTTTTACCGTGTCTCTGAGATATTGGACCTAATATCTGATGAAAGTCAGTTTGTTTGGTTGTTTTAGACCTGGAAAGTGGTTTCAAGCGGATGCCTGTAGTCATCTTGCTAGTTGTAGCCTTCCTCCGAGGTCCACACTGCAGGTTCTCCGTGTCGCTGTCCTCACTGGACGAACCCACCCTCTGACACACGCTCTTCTTGGTGGTCTGTGGCACTTTTCTGTCTTGGTCACTTTGATGAGGGTCAGAATGGCACTTCTGAGTTGGGACAGATGATGATGATGACAATGCTGATGACATGGCTGTTCTGACAAATTTATATTTCGGAGGAGGCTTTTGAGTGCGATTACTTTTGTCCTCGACCTTGCGTTGGTCTGGTGCTGCAAGACTGAGAGCCTTATTCTGTACACACTGGCTTTTATTACTCAGAGGTTCTTTTTTGTCAACATCACATTTCTTTCCTGCCACTTTAATGTCACTGGAACTTAGTGCATGTGATGTGTGATGTGAGTTAGAGTTGTAAAGAGAAATGTCGTCAAGAGAAGCTAACTCATATTTCAGTTTCAGGTCTACAGCATTGTGTACCTCCTCCTTGATTAAAGATTTGGCTGCATTCCTAATGATCACCCTGTCCCTGAGTGGACACTCTGTGTAACACAGGTCTGTGGCAGATCTGGAGTCTGCTCGTTTGGTTTCCTGCTTGGCGTTTTTGTTCTCCGTTCCCTTAAAATCTCCGTCTGTGGACGCATTCGGCTTCGGGTCAGTGGTGTGGTTTTTAGCCACTTGAGGAGGTGGAGAGGACGTGAAGGACAAGGATTCCCAGTCAATGTCACTCAGGTGTAGAGCATCAAGAACAGCAGACACGGAAGGCGACGCAACAGCCTCCGAGTCGGCACGAGAAAGAGGAGTGTTGGGGCACTCACCCAGACTGTTCTGCTCTTCTCTGGATGTCCTAAAGTGTCTGTGGTTCACCGGAGTGTCCAAAAGCACCACTTCTTCTGCTGTTTTCACCGTGTTTGGAATGGCTGGGAGCAGCATTTGTGGCTGAGTTGTTGCATTTGCTGAAGAACTCTGAAGGCTCATCTGAGCCAAGAGGTTTGTAAGGTCATCGGGTACCTCAGATGGCTTCTCCTTTTTACTCTTTGGTTTCTTTTCTGTAAAGAAAATGGAGGCAGAGACATTTTAAAAGACACAGTTTGTAATATAAAAGCAATAACTAAAAACTTTATTATGTATTTCTGTGGATTTAAAGTAAATAATCTCATCTTTTTGAGATACTTCAATGCAGAAATGTTACATATTGTATCTTTAAAATCTTTAAAGCTATTCTGAGTTGTCTACAGTGAAGCCCTACAGCGGTGTGGAACAGAGTACAACCTGCATAAAGTGACAGCAAGGCCTGTATAAAGACACCTCACGGGCCCCATCAAAGCCTTTGGTGTGAACTTGCTGAGCTGCCAAAC
Organism: Microchirus variegatus; assembly: GCF_963457635.1. Classification (NCBI taxonomy): domain Eukaryota; kingdom Metazoa; phylum Chordata; class Actinopteri; order Pleuronectiformes; family Soleidae; genus Microchirus; species Microchirus variegatus. The sequence goes on from NC_139813.1 coordinate 18,940,313, forward strand.
TCTACATTTTCAGGTGTCGGAGCAGCTGTAATAGACAGCTTTGAAAAACAACTAAACGCTCCAGGTGCCTTTGATCAGAACAGCCCGGTGTGGAAGTCCTCTAGTCTGTTAGGTTTGTGATACAACACGAGACGTTACTTACATTTCCTGTCAGATATGGTCAACTTTTAAGGCCATAATAGTAGATAAGAAAAGGTCTGAAGGCCCATAACACTGACACATAGGGCTGCAACTATTATGTTCATAATCGATTAATCTGGCGATTATTTTCTCAATAATTGGAGTAATGTGTTTCTCAAAACTGGAAATGGTGATGTTCTCAGACGTCTTGTTTTGTCCACGAACCAAAGTGATTACGTTTTAATGGTTTCTTTGTTATAAGGCACAAAGAAACCAGAAAATGTTCACATTTAAAGCAGAAAATTAGGAAATCTTGCTTTAATACAAGGTTTGAGTCTAAAAATACTCAAACCGATGAATGGAACAGTAAAATAGTTGATTAATAACTCATCGCGTAATTGTTTCAGCCCTACTGATATCCATCCGTCCATTTTCTACTGCTTTATCCTACCAATTTAAAAATGATTGTTGTAAATTAGCGTCTTACTTTTGGTCTTGTTTTCTTCAGCCAGAGCTTTGTCTCTCAGGTAGCTCTCCACCAGCTCTGGGAAGGCCACACGGAAAAGAGACTCTTCCTCTACTGTCCGCACCTCATGCTGAGCCTCTGCTGCTTGATCCTCAGGAAACACATAATGTTCTGCAGAAGAAGAAGAAAAAAAGAAAAGGTCAAAATATATTGTAGTAAAAGGCAGCTCCTTTTTTTTGTCTTTCTGATCCAGTAAGAAAATGAATGACAATCACAAATAAATGTATTTGTAATCAGTGACTTTGGATAAAAGTTTTGATATACATGTTAATTTGAGCAACTATGTTATATACAAGAGGTGAGGAACCGTATGTCTTATGATCTGATTGAGACTTTCTCGAGCCCGTCATGTCAGACAGGCTTGTTAGTGAAGTAGACTTTGACACGACAGATTTCCCAGCCTCTGGAGGAAGCCACTTTAGCACCTAGTGGCTGTTGTGACTGATCTGCCACCTCCGAACTCCACCTCACAGCCAGTCACTAACAGACAACCCGGTGACGAGCAGCCGGTACCTAGCCTCTACTTAATGCAGCAGTTGTGCTACTAAACTTCCTTAGAAAAACTACAGGTAAAGATATTAAAATTGACGAGATTATCTGTCCAGAGTGTAATAAAAATGTGACGTTCACTGACCTGGTGTGCTCCAGATGACTTCAAAGCAAGCGACAGCATTCCTCACTCTTGGTTTAAATATTCTTTTGTAAGAAAACAAATAATAATGTGACAGCATGTCAATTTAAAGACATTTTTGTTTTGTTTTGTTTGACATTTGTAAAGCTACCTAATTGGCTGAATCTGAGAGGACATTTCTCTTCCATATTTCCTGTTCATCAGCTCTGTGTAGGTCATCAGGACTAAAACCTTTTCACTGGTGTAGTGCTTCGGCCACTCCATCTTATCATAGGCAAATTTCTGGGGGGAAAAAACAAACAAACATGTCGTCTTACATGCAGCTACCCAAGGAGATAACTGAACAACTATCTGAATAAGTACTTTAAATAATAATAAGTACCTGAATAAGCAGCATATTTGGCTGCCTCCTCTTGAAATGTGACACAGGTTTATCTTTCGAAATCAGAAACTCACTAATGATCTGCAAAATGAATGAATTAAAATATGAAATACAACATACACTGTGCATGAAACTATTATAAATATAGTGCAGCAGACGCAAAGATCTGTACCTCTGTGAATGGGAACTGTTGACTTGCGAGTGTTTTCCTTAAAAAGAGATTTAAATAGTGAAATTGTGAAAATTCTCTGTTCTATCGCGTTATCATGATTACACTTACATAACTTGAAAATGTAAATATTCATAATTATTTATAGAAATGGACATACTTCTTGATATTTGTCTCCAAAGACAAAGCCTGGCGGGTATGTTCGTACCGATGCCAGTCACAAGGACACTGGTAATCGAAATCTTGAGGCTGACAGAAACGTTTACTGTCGCAGAGGATGCAGCCGCCGCGCTCATGTGCCTTAGCTGAGCCTTAAAATAATCAAAAGATAAATCACAACACAAGTATTTAACAGGAGGATAAGCACGAGACAGACAGAGAGGAGAGGAACACATTAGTGAAGGTTTTAACACATTACCACAGTTCAAGGATCTCTCATACAAGTGTATGTTTTGCCACGATAGGTGAAATTGTTTCTTTTATCAGCCATCGTGTGAGAAGTGTAGCACCCCCACAATGCTCATCAGGTTCATACACAGGGGTCAGAGTTCAAAGAGGGGCACCACTCACCGGGATGTCGACAAACGTGGCAGTGAGTCACTTTTTTTACAACTGCCTCAGACACGCCTGTGTTAGTCTCCTTCCACTGGGTGAACCTAAAGCCACCAGAGAAAAGTTCATCAATGAAACATAATCTCTTGATCATATAGCTCATTTTTTTTGTTTTTTGTTTCCTACCGCTGCAAAAGAGTCTGTCCTTTCAGGGTGTGGATAAGTTTGAGAGCTTGCTCTTTACCAACACCTGGTATGCCCTTTAGGAAGCATGAAAACACACAGTTACGACAATGATAATACACAGCATTGATGTTTGAGGATCCTCCGTAGTAACCTACCTTAGGAATATAATCACAGCCAAGGAGGATAGCCAGACCAACCAGGTTCTCTCTGGACAGTTGTAACTCTGCTTGCACACAAGATGTCCGATAACAGTCCACCTGAGGGTCCTGGAGAGTGAGGAACAACACTGAGCATTGTTGATTTTTAACAGTCAAGGCATTAGTAATATAATAATAATAAACCCTAAGAAACAAATAGGTGTTAGTTAATTTAACATTTAAATTAGTTTATACACAGTCTGTGGTTTGAGACAAAACTTTCACAAACATACTTTACTGTTCATGTTGAAGTTTCTGTACACAGTTCGGGCTCCATATAGAAATGCGTCGCCATCATTGGTGATGCAGCCATCCACCAGGCCCTGTGAATCCAGGTAAGCACACATGGCCTCAGCCTCACCGGCTGCCGTCACCCATGGCACGCCCAGGTAGTCCAACATGTCGGCACACTATAGAGACAAGAACGTGCTTAGCTCAATGACACTATGCACAATGTTATGAAAAAGCTGAACCTCCTATGTTGCACCAGTGCAAGTCATCTGGAACAACGGTCTAATATCTCTACTTTCCCTCTATAGACTGGTTTCACAGTTATTGTTTACATATAGCTCTTGATATACGATATGTGTTACAACTATATCCGTGTTCACATCACACCTCCTTAACATTTGTTCACTGGACTTCAAGAGCTTGATATTTTCTCAGGTCTCAAGTTTAAGAATCACTGCATTAGGGAAATGTGCAAATGATTCTAACTCTTTTAAAATAAGACACAACACACACTTCACTTGCGTTTGTGATTATGAAATTTATTCTGTACCATTAACGTGCCTCTGGACAAAATACATAGTTAGTCTATAATAGAATATAGCAATATTGGCTAATTTAGCATATTTACATTGGACGTTTACAAATAGGTGTTCTATCATTTGCCTATACTAAAAAAAAACATTATAAATAAATAAACATTGTCTTGAGTGCTGTATTTCATTTCGTGAGAGATACAAAGTACGAATGAGCTACCAAGTAGTTAATATTGAGAAGCTTCACAATATGAGTCACAATTGCAATGAAAACGTATAAATAAACACATTTGAATGTACTGATTTACAGTTACAGGAGTTACAGGGACCCACCAACCTCTCTGAGTACAGCGTTAAAGCGCCCTCTACTGGTGTTTGTTGAAGTCTTAGGAGCAGAGGACTTTTTGAATCCACCAAATCTTGTTTCTGTCCTCTTGCTCATGGTTTCCGCTTTAAGTTTAGGGGCTTCACCTTCCATGACGAATACGAGCTTCACCCCCATTAATGTGAGGGAGGAAACCCTGAAGAATAAATTCCTGCACAAAGAGAAGAGCGTGACAGATATCCTGCACTGCAGTAACGAAAAGTAACATTGTGCTCATATATTCGAGGTGTTACGGTACAGGTGCTAGCATTGGACCACTGCTATTTTCATTTTTTACAGTAGGTAAAGTATTATTAAAAAGGTATACACCTGTACTGAACACTAAGCACTAAATAAACTAAAAGGTGTGTTAATTTACGTCAGCCACGCGCACCAATACCGTAACACCTTGAATAAATTGGCAGTTCTTCGGCTTAGCTTCGGCTAGCTTGATTGTGTTTCCTATGTCCTATGGCCGCAGTTGACCGCTCGCGGTAAATAAGGACACAGTTTTAACGAACACTGAATCAAAGTAAAAACATTACCTCAGATGAGGCTTGGTTACTTTTCCCATCATGGCTTGAACGTGCTGAGCCTCGCACACCCACAGACTCAGATCAACAGCCAGCGTCTTTCCGCTCAAACTGTACAGTGGCACCGACTCGCGAACAGACTCCACGATCGACCACAAATCGTGAACACCCATAACTTCACCACGCGGGCGTATACAGATTTAACAACGAGACAAAAATTAAGAGCTAACGCGACTACTTCAAACAACACAGAACAAGGAGGACGACGACCTGAAGCATTCAAACATTGGCGCCATTGGGCCGCGTCCCACTTCGTCAAACAGTCTCTGTACTACGCTGTACTGCTAATTGTCCAGCCAACGTTATTTGTGGCTATAATGTAAATAAGAACACAAACAAACATTTATACCGTCGACATAGCGTCTATATGTCCAAATAACGTTTTTATCATGAACAAATTTGGAAAAAGTATGGGTGCATTCGAATAGTCAAATGCTCAGAAACGTTCCTATCCGAGTGCTGTAAACCGGAAGTACCCGAGTAGCAACCAAAATAAGAGTTGTTTGTTGACAACATTATTTGTGGCTATAAAATAAATGAAAACAGCAATATAACAGTTATGGTCATTATAGCGTCTATTTATCCAAATTCAAACAACATTGGGGAGTGACGTATGCCGGAAGTATCTGGGTGGCAACAAAAATATATGAGTTGTTTGTTGTTTTTGTGTGTACGCTTTATTCAAGTATATAATGGACATCAACAATGTGCTTGACCAACGTCTAACTATATCAATATTTACTAAATATTAATTAACATACTGGGCATTTGACACTTTCTCTCTGTCTCACCGACACGCACACACTGATGATGTGTCCCTCCGCCTCCACATTACACCGGCCACTGCAGCCAAGAACTACTTTTAACTTTCGTCGACGTCGACGTCATATTAATGCGCAATCAAATTTTTGTTGCCATGGATACAGGGCTTTTATTTACAAGCTGAAGACGTCCCAAAGAGGAAAGAATCAGGACACAGCTACTGCCGAAAACCCCAAAAAAGAAGAAGAAGAAGTATTTCACTTTCGGGGGTATTTTTCTCTCTCAGTCATGCGACCAAAACTTGATATAGAAATTGTCGGTTTACTCAAAGACATCAACTTCCATGTTGCTAAAACCATCGCTCAGGTAAACGATTGTTGTCTCCAGTGTCTCAATGAGGTTTTTTTTTTTTTTACATTTTATTATTATTTATTACTAAATGCATTTTTTCATTGCACAAAAACAGGGTCTAAAGAAGAATTATCCTGGTGCCTTTCTGAACCCAAAGTTTCAACCTCTCCTCGAACTGGAGTGGGACACATATCTGCACAACAAGAAAAGGGTGAGATGTTTAGGTATATTCAATGTCATAAAAAAAGGCTCTAAATGGATAGTAATGCAAGGGTCAATATTAATAAGCTTATATAAAGGTATATTATTCAAATTATAAAAATGCAACAGACACTCACATCTAATACACATTTTATTTGGAGTCAGTATTGTAATTTTCTAATATTAGGATACATTAAATCTCAGTAAAAAAAACAAAAAAACACTGTTGAGTAAAAAAAAAAACAACTTCATGAACACATAACAGGTTGTGTATCAATCTTTAATACTGTATTGCTTGTTTTCAAGGTTTTAAATGGGATATTTATGTGACTACTGAGTTACGAGATCCTCACACCAGTTGCTCTTGGATGTTCCTAGAACCAGGTGTAAAACCAGAGCAGCCAAGACCCTAGAAACATTAAAGTCCCTCCTGAAAACGCACCTCTTCTCCTTGGCATTCAACTCAGGATGAGCTTGACAACTTATTTTATTATAATATATCTCTAGTACATTTGTTTGTACCTGTCTTTGCCTTGTATTTGCTGTGCCAACTAAGGTTGCTTTAAATGTGCCATATAAATAAAGTTGACACTGACATTGACATTAAAACAACCATTAATTCATGTGTTAAAAGAGAAAACAGAATAACCTCAAAATGAGCAAATGCACTTTGTCACACTGAGCCGCTCCACATCAAATGGCTTCATTGAATTGAAACGCCCTCACCATCGAGCTGAACCCACCCACACGACGAGACGCCACTGTGTATAGTGTGACATTATGGTTATTCTAAAAGGGCTGAAATCGCACAACAACAATGTTTTGTTCCAACTTTGTGATTCAAGAAGCTGCAGGGTGAAGTGTGGCAGTACTCCAGCCGCCTGATGTGCTTCCTGAACGGCCTTCTCATCGGCGATGACAAGCAGTTCGCCAGCTGGGCAAAGAGGAACTGGGATTTCGCCATCAACCAGACGCAGAATTTCTACCTGGCCCTGGCTGAGGACGACTACAAGAAGCACCTCCAGAAAACAAGGGCAAGTCAACGCCACAGTCACATAACACACTTAAATGACAAAAAGGTTACATTTTCATTCTCTTTTACACATGGTTGACTATAAGTCATATGTGGATATTATTATGGCGATTATGGCTAATCAATTACATTATAACACAGTAACAATAAGGTAATAGCAAATAATACTTTTTACTTGCTCACACATGTATTGGTCATATTAAAGTAGCGTCATCCTATTTTTATAATAATCACCAAGAAATAGCTTGATAATACAATGAAAAATGTTTGCAGGACCATTTATAATATGGTAATTTTTGAAGTGACGGTATCACACTGATGGTAGTCTACAGTGATTATAATTATCAGGCTTTACTTGGATTGGACATGTCATTTCTTATGGAAATGACATGATTACTGGAATATTATCTCCTTATTACTATACTGAAGCTGGAAATTGCGTTAGAAATAAAATGGTATTACTATAATATTTGCCATTTGCCCTATTGCCATGTTCTTACTGAAATGCAAAGTGTTACATAAACGATCTAGTCAGTTGTTATTGACTAAAAAACAAATAAAACATCATGCATTTTCATGCATTCTCATTTTAGCATCAGTTTGTCTACATGGACATTGAGATCGCAGGAGAAGCAGCAGGCAGGTTGTTGTTTGAGGTAATGTCATTTTATCATCACTGTCATTTTTTTAAAAGCCCAGCTTTTAGACCGGTTTATTATATTTTATTTCCTCCTCCTCCTCAGTTGTTCTCAGACATTTGTCCAAAGACCGCAAGAAACTTTGAGGATCTGTGCACGGGGGAGAAAGGACGGACACAGAGCAACCTCCCACTCTACTACAAGGGCTCTGTGTTTCATCGGGTCGTGCCTAACGGCTGGGTGCAAGGTGGAGGTAATGTATACGTCCACGTCAGACCACGTCAGACCTACAACATTATTAGCTGTATAAGTGTACAAATATACGGGTAAAGTGGAAATATAGCCCATATATATATACATACTGGTGTGTTAACCATTACTGAAACGTAAAAAATTATTTTGATCATCACCAATGCTGTTAATTTAGGGCAGCTGTGGCATAAACCTGACAAAAGATGGTGATCTAATGCATCCTTTCTGACTTCCCTTATCTTTATTCTCAATAAACACAAACCAACCCTTTTTAATATAATAGCAGCACCTTAATCTCCACTCGATTGAGACTAAGGAACTTTGTGGTGTTGTAAAAAGACAGCTGTACTTCTCAATTTCTCAGATACTTCCCCAGACTGCAAAGGTGATGGAGGTGAATCAATCTATGGACCGACATTTGAAGGTAAAAGCACATAAATAACACTCTAAAATGTCCACAAAAACCTTTATATTACCTTTATTTCTACCCTTTCTCCCCTCAGATGAAAGTTTTGCTGTTTCCCACTCAAAGCGGGGCATGCTCGGAATGGCCAACAAGGGTCCGCACAGCAACGGATCGCAGTTTTACATCACCCTGCAGCCAACTGTTTGGATGGACAGGACATACGTCGCCTTTGGGTTTGTGCAACACATACTATTTAAATTCTGTATATATTTTAATTCTGCTCATTTCTAATGTCTTATTTTTCCCTTTCCAGACAAGTGGTTGAGGGCGTCGATGTCCTAAAGAGACTGGAGGAGATTCCCACTTGCAATGAAAGACCCAAGTATGAATGTAAGATTACAGACTGTGGAGTATTACAGCTGTAAAAACAAAGCAGTCATAACTGGTGCATTTTTGTTTGTCAACAAAGTCAACAGAACTTTCATATAACAGTGAAAATACTATACTATAGGTGATTTGCCAACATGGGGGATTTAAGATTTAAGCTGTTCGGTAAGCTGTTTGATAACTCATGTGGAACTAATGTCATATTTTTGTTTTGCTTTGCAAAAATGAGTATGTTTAATAAAAATGTATTGATAAAGTGATACATTATTTTAATGCTTTTTTTTAATGCCCCCAATTATCATACAATATTCTGTTTCCTTTTTAAATGCATGGTTGAATTTGTGATGCTAATCCAGTGTATAAACAATGTAAAGCTCGAATAACAAATGTAAACATCATGTAGGTTTAAAATAGAGTCGATCATGGAGTCATTGCTGAGGTTTATAACCCTTTAAGGTACTACTCAACCATTTGGTCGACTATATCTCATTGAAAAATGCATCAAGCTGAACTCACTAACACTAAATTAATGTGACTTGTTCTGAATGTTGCACTTTATGAATTATGCAAACCAGGTTTATTATGAACAGAACGTTTTAACCGTTTGGTAGAGGCCTGTATCTGAAATACTGTAAGGTCTAATTTCATGTTATTGTTATCATAAGTATATAAAAGTGTTGGTCAGCATGCTCCAAAATCTAGTCAGACACTTGTTTTGTATGGTTCTATTAAGTTTCTTCTTATTTATTGATGTACACCAGGGGTCTCAAACTCACGGACCACGGGGCCACATGTGGCCTCCCGCTCTGGTTTTATGCGGCCCACTCCTTAATGTCAAGCTATAATGAGAAGTGGCCCATGACCTCTTCCATGCACCTGCAGCTAGATTATAATATTGTTTGCTATTGTCATGAACAGTGAGCAATTTTTTTGTACAATAGTGATTGTATTTGCACCATGTCTCATTTTTTTATTTTTGAGATTTCCTCCCCAACCACTGGGGGGTTGTATTTTATTCCTGACTCAGGGTCAGTGTTTTATGCTGGGTTATTTGAGGTCACCTGTCATTTTAATCAGGTTGTTTGATTGAAAGGAACAAACAGTTGTCCTCAGGTCATTTTGAGTTTGAGACGCTTGCACTAATGCAAATCCCTTGTATGTTGATACCTACTTGTCAATAAATGTGATTGTGATGTGCTGAGTCATTGACTTTTTCTGGCATAAACACTGACTTTTGTCAGGACCACGGAGACCAAAACCTGGTTCTCAGAAACAGGACTAGTTTGGGAGTAAGATGTGATTTGTGGTTAGGTTAAGGATAGGCATTTGTTTAGGCAAATGAATGTGAGTCAATGCAGTGTCCTCAGAAGAATACCTATGTGTGTGTGTGTGTGTGTGTGTGTGTGTGTGTGTGTGTGTGTGTGTGTGTGTGTGTGTGTGTGTGTGTGTGTGTGTGTGAGAGTGACTTTGTGGCCTTTTTGACGTGGGCAGTTCACGTCCTCTCCACGTTTCTCACCCCTCCCACCAAAAAGTGCCACATGACCTGTCAAGTAGGAAGTGGGGGAGAGCTAACGAGCAGCAGCAGCACCAGGAACTGGAGACGCAGGACGGTGTTGTTGAAGGAAGGAAGGAAGGAAGCCGTGCGAAATCACTGAAGTCTCAGTCAGTTTCGACCTGTCTCTCGGCAGAATAATAGCACCTCCTCTCCACCTCGTGAACACACGGAGCAATAACCGGGCCGCAGTCATGACCGCGAAGGTGGTGTTTTTCGCCGCAGTTGTGGCTCTTCTTGGCGCAGCAGCCGCCGCAGCAGACCCAGGTAAGTTTGCGACCTCTCTGCGCCGAGCTAGTGGCTAGCTGCAGCCGGCCGTGTCCCTCCTTAGCTCGGTTATGACACCCTCGACTGAGTTGATGTAACCGTGTGTTTTTTTCAGTTTCGGGGGGGCCCATTAGACGCGCCACTGGTTTGTTGAACACTTGTCACTCACGTTTTTTTCAAGGGTTTTCTTGAAAATAATATGTTCGTGTGGTCCAAACTCTTAGTTAACTAGTAAGAATCTGCTAACCCTTTACCCGCTAGCTGTCAAAGTAAACCGTGAAACTGCACTACGAGCTAGCATGTGTGTTTATGTGTTTTTATTTTTGGAAACGTGGAATTAAAAGACTGTTGGTCAAGAAGAAAAAGACTGGACCGGCTTGTTATGTAACAGCCTTCTCTCTCTCTCACACACACACACACACACACACACACACACACACACACACACACACACACACACACACACACACGTCTAAAACCCTCTCATTCTCATGTTTAAAATGAGTCACTGGGCGATTCCCTGCTGAGTTCTGTGCTAAAATAGTTTTAACGGTTATCGGTTAGACCCTCACAGTTTCACAGGAACGGTTGTAAAAGCTTCAGTTTCACTTTCCACCACATGTAGGAAGTAATAGACATTTATGCAATCGAATGTGAATCAAAAGCTGGACGATATCGTAAAAAAAGAGGAACAAACAGACTTTTAAATCGTAGTTATCATGATAAATGACCGGTGATTAAACGCTGATTTTCTTCTCTCGAGTCAAAGTTACAGAGATCAGTAAATGGTCATTTTATTAAAACAACAAATATTTCACACACAAAATGTTGTTATGGACTTATTGCACGACATTAAATGGCATTAATACAACTGTAATGATAGGAAAAACACTCATCGAGGAGTCAGTGTCAGTGTTTGTTTTTTAAAAGGTTGAACATGACCATGTTATTCATTTTTTCTAGTGAATCCAGGATGTGCTCCTCCTACACAAAGAGGAAAATCTAACATATATATATATGACTTCTTTGCAGACGTATGCTCCAAATCGTTATGTGATTCATGCACAGCTGAGAATGACTGTCTCTGGGTCAACTGCACAACAACAGCAGCATGTGAGTATTTGTCTTAAAATGTATGGCAGTGACTGAGGGGACACTGGTTGGTCTTTGTGTGTCCTAAATTGTTCACGACAGCTGAGGTGATTGGCGACGTAATTCGTGGGCATGAGGAGAATGTAAGGCTGCGGACGCCGACATTTAGATGATGTCATCTAAATTTGCTAAAAAGACTGGTGGTGGTAGCAACACCCTGTTCTGTTGATCTGTTTTGGAGTAAATTACTGGAACTGGAAGTCTCCCGAGGGTGAGGGGCTTAAACTGGGTTAAATTATTAATGAGACTGCATACACTCAGTATTGTTTCTTAGATTAATTTTTGCTAATGAGTTCAAATAACACAACTTTTGTTGATAACTGTCTTTTAGCTACACTTCAGATCCGTTTCTTCTTTTGCCCGCCTTTGCCTACGTCTCTGCATTGCCGCTCTGTAATTTCATTATCTTAATGGAAATATTTGTTTTGACATGGGTTCCTTGAATATGAGCAATCTCTCTGACATTATGGAGGAAATGTATGGAAAATCCCTGCTGCAGTGGTGTTTTTCATCTTAGTTTGAAACCTGCTGGTTGTGATCAGAAAAATCCATCATTCAGTGAAAGGAGTTTCCGTAACAATACGGCATGACTGATTGATTCCTGAGTCAACATCTTTCCATTCACTGCTGATAACCCATAACCTGTGTGTGTGTGTGTGTGTGTGTGTGTGTGTATGTGTTTGTTTTAAAGTGGGTCAGGAGAAGCGCAGGTTGTTTTCATGCTAATATCCTTGTCAGGTTATAATGTTACAAGGGTCTATAGATTGCTTTTTGTGTTGAAATCCAAGTCTGTTACACAAGTTCACACATCTGAGGTTTAAGTTTACTCAGTAATTATAACATGGAGTGATCATAGACCTGTGTGATCATTGGCTTGAAAGCACACTTAAATACACAAAACTTGGTCCTCACTGTCTACATTTGTTTTTGAGGCCCTTTCACAAACACACACACACACACTGGTCTC